>NC_072005.2:63472584-63793844 GCF_028885655.2 Pongo abelii
GTAAGCTCTGCCTCCCAGGTTCATGCCATTCTCCTGCCTCAGCCTCCCAAGTAGCTGGGACTACAGGCACCCGCCACCACGCCCAGCTAATTTTTTGTATATTTAGTAGAGATGGGGTTTCACCATGTTGTCCAGGATGGTCTCGATCTCTTGACCTCGTGATCCACCTGCCTTGGCCTCCCAAAGTGCTGGGATTACAGGCGTGAGCCACCGCGCCTGGCCAAGGGCACATGTCCTTTTCTGACTGGCTTATTTTACTTGGCATAATGTCCTCCAGATTTATCCATGTTGTAGTATATGTCAGAATTTCACTCTTTTATAAAGCTCAATAATATTCCATTGTATGCGAGTACCACAGTTTGTTTATCTATGATTCATTCAGTCCTTGCTGGAAGCTTGGGTTGTTCCACCTTTGCCTATCATAAATAATACTGCTGTGAACGTGAGTATACAAATATCTCTTCACAGTCTTGTTTTTAATTCTTTTGGGTTCAGAGTCAGATGAGCAATTGCTGAACCATATGGTAATTTTATTACCATTTTATCAGGAACTGCCATGCTACCCTCCATAGCGGCGGCATCACGCCCTGTTCCTGTGTGCAGAAGTGCTTTTGTTACCCAGCAGAAGGGGCTCACTCTCTATTGTGATAGAAGCCAGTACTATGACCCTGGGTTTTTGAGAAAAGAAAAGCTTTTTTATTGCAAGTCAACTAATGAAACCACCTTTGCAAAAATCACAACAGTGAGAACATTATGACAGTGAAAGAGGCCTGACCTAACCAACCCTTCATCCTGCCTTTAACCTCCAAACTGCTCTTAATTAACCAACCCCTTATCCTGCCTTTAACCTCCAAACTGCCCTTAATTATTCCTGGGCCTAAGCCAAGCTAACTTTGGGAGCTATTTAGTTTATAGTTTAAATGATAATAGCGTTTCCCCAAAACTAAGTTTTAGTGGTTTAAAGCTTGGTAAAGCTCATGAAAGACCATCAGAGGAGGATGAGAGGAGCCTGAATTCTGCCCATGTGTAGCCATACATGATTACCAGCCATTTTTTCTGGAGGTCACACGATCTGCAACTTCCCCTAGTCACTCCTGCAGATAGTATCACTACTGTAGAACCCAAGATTGGCCTTTTGAGATGCCTTTTCAGGCTTCTGCATTTCTGTTAGCTGATGGGTCCACCCAGACCTGCCAACCAGTCCTGTGACTGCACCCAGAAGTGGACTCAGCCGCAGGAGGACCATTTTTCCACACCTCCATGATTGCTTCCACAACCAATCAGTGGCTTCCATTCCCTGGCCCACCAAACTATCCTTGAAAAACCCTAGCCTCTGAAGCTTTCAGGAGGCTGATTTGAGTAATAATAAAACTCTGGTCTCACAGTCAGCTGACTGTGAATTAAACACTTTACTGCAATTCACCTGTCTTGATAAAGCGGCTGTATCTGGGCAGCAGGCAAAATGAAACTGTTGGGTGCTTACACTAACAAGGAGATGGGGTCCTGCTCAAATGTGTCTCCCTGTGCCTGCTTTAAGCCTGTATTTTTTTTTTTTTTTTTTTTGAGATGGAGTCTCACTCTGTCTCACTCAGGCTGGAGTGCAGTGGAGCAACCTCAGCTCACTGCAGCCTCCGCCTCACAGGTTCAAGCAATTCTCCTGCTTCAGCCTCCCGAGTAGCTGGGATTACAGGCACCCACCACCACGCCCGGCTAATTTTGTATTTTTAGTAGAGACAGGGTTTCATCGTATTCGCCAGGCTGGTCTTGAACTCCTGACCTCAGGTGATCCGCCCACCTCAGCCTCCCAGACTGCTGGGATTACAGGCGTGAGTCACTGC
Organism: Pongo abelii; assembly: GCF_028885655.2. Lineage (NCBI taxonomy): Eukaryota > Metazoa > Chordata > Mammalia > Primates > Hominidae > Pongo > Pongo abelii. Next base: position 63,474,423 of record NC_072005.2, read on the forward strand.
ACCTGGCCAAGGCAGTAATTTTATTAGAAAAGTTTAGGGGGTGGATTCTGGGATTCATGGGTGATTGGTGGAAAAAATGGGAGGCTGGAAAGTCCTTGGGCAGGCACAGCTATCTCATCCTCCCTCCTTATGGGTCCCATATGCAAATTCAGGTACAGTTAGTATAAAACAAGCAGCAGAAATTCAAGCTGTGACATCAGCAAGCTTGTTCTGCAGACTCCAGTCGTTCATATTGGTCCCAACCAGTTTCAGCCAGTTTTCTTATCTTACCAACGGAGGAAGTTTCAACATTTCAGTAAGTCTGTTGTTGTTGTTGTTGTTCTTGTTTGTTTGTTTTGAGACAGAGTCTCACTCTGTCACCAGGCTGGAGTGCAGTGGTGAGATCTCGGCTCACTGCAACCTCTGACTCCCTGGTTCAAGCGATTATCCTGCCTCAGCCTCCTGAGTAGCTGGGATTACAGGCACGCACCACCACGCCCAGCTAATTTTTGTGTTTTTAGTAGAGATGGGGTTTCACCGTGTTGGCCAGGATGGTCTCGATCTCTTGACCTCGTGATCTGCCCACCCCAGCCTCCCAAAGTGTTGGGATTACAGGCGTGAGCCACCGCACCCGGCCCGTCGTTTCTTTTCTCATCTGCCATCCCACAAACTCAGTTTCTGTTAGTCTTCGGTGTCTTTAAGTCTTTGGAGCACGTTTTCCTTTCTGTTTCTTCAAATCCTACCAACACTTGTTGTTTTCTGTTTTATGGATAGAAGCTGTGTTAGTGGGTCTGTGGTGGTTCCGCTTTCTTTTCAGGAAAAAAATTTTTTTTTATTCTTTCATAATGACAATTACTCAATAATAGGATGTGTGTGCCTGTTGGGCACTGCATAACTTCTCAAACCTTGGAATCAGACTGGATCAGGCCACCCTCGCTTCCTCCTCCATGCTGATTTCATGCGCTGTTGCTTTACTTCTCAGCGAGCCCTGACACCCCAGCGCCGCACAGACGTGGTGTCAGGGAAGGAAATGTAGACAGATGGAACGTGGAATCTGTGAGACACTGGAGCTGGTGGTTCATGTCGTGTCAAAGGTTGAACGTGCTGTGCGTCCCTGCGGTTTAAGGTTTTCAGGGTTCCTCTGCAGACAGCTGCAGCTGTGAGGATAGAACAGCAGGAATGAAGCTGGGATTCACTGGAGCTGGGAGATAATACAAGAGCGGGTCTGGTTGCCAAGCAGCGCTCAGGGTTTCAGAAGATGGATCCCCATGGAATGAGTGTGAGAGCACGCAGTGGGGGAGGGGCTGTCCTGCCCCAGCCAACTGAGCTGCGAAGAATAAGGAAAGTGATGTGGAAGTCCCACAGTATTTTGTTTTTTGGTGACAGGGTCTCAGTCTGTCACCCAGACTGGAGTGCAGAGGCGTGATCATAACTCACTCTCATCTCAAACTCCTGGGACCAAGCAATCTTCCTATTTCAGCCAAGTAGCTAGGACTACAGGCACGTGCCGCTACATCCAGCTAATTATTTTTCATTTTTTGGTAGAGATAGACTCTCACTGTGTTGCCCAGGCTGGTCTCAAACTCCTGGCCTCAAGTGATCCTCCTGCCTCAGCCTCCCAAAGTGCTGGGATTTATAGGCTGAGCCACCATGCCCAACTTCCACACTTCTTTAATTGATAACTTCTCATTTGTTTAGTGAGATGGTCTCCATTTATGATTTCAGGTCTTCTGTTTGTATGTCTCTTAGGCCGGTCCTTCTCAAATTGTAGTTCATGTCTCCCTAGGAACAATAATATTTCATTTTCATTTTTCCTATTCATTTTCTGTGCATAATGTAATATTGCAAATGTTTGAATTAAGATTATTAGTAATCATTTCATTGGAAAATGTAATTATAGTTCATAAAAATTGTGTTAACATAAAATAACATTTTGGGAGGCCGAGGCAGGTGGATTACTTAAGGTCAGGAGTTCGAGACCAGCCTGGCAAACAGGGTGAAACTCCGTCTCTACTAAAAATACAAAAAATTAGCCAGGTTTGGTGGCGGGTGCCTGTAATCCCAGCTACTCGGGAAGCTGAGGCAGGAGAATCGCTTGAACCTGGGAGGCAGAGGTTGCAGTGAGCCAAGATCGCGCCACTGCACTCCAGCCTGGGCAACAAGAGCGAAACTCCATCTTTAAAAAAATAAAGTTACAATGGGCTTCTGAGGTGACAAAGTTTGAGAATTACTGTCTTTGCTTAGATTCCTGAATATAGTTTTGCGGGTTTGAAGGGTAGACACACACATTTTCTGATACACAATGTAAGATAGTTATGATGTTATTCAGTTGTTTCCCCGGCTCTAAATTCTCGTGAGAAATGTAAGCTGGGTGTTTCTCACTCATTGATTTTCTCCTGTGATAAAAGCAGTAAAGGAATTTCTATGGGAAGCTTAATTGGGCCCCGGTTACCTGGACTTCCAGAGATCTCCCCTAATATCAGATAAGTTTGGCATTCCCAGAAGAGAAAGATGAATGTAGGTTTTTGAGTTTACAAACCCCAGCCTAATAGTCATTTTTTTGGGGGTGGGGGGTGATCATGAATAAGATAGGTGCCCCTTCTAAGCCTGGTTTTTCTTCACATATAAATGTGGTTTGTGGCTGAGTAAGAACTTAGAAAAATGCCCAGTGCATTGTAAATATTCAGTAAGTAATAGCTGGGGATTTGGGGGCATTTCTATAATAAATATGAAGATAATTTTAATGTAATGATTATGACCAAATAATGTCTAGAAAAGATGTAGTTACTTTGTATGCAAGAGTGTACCCACTTATCCACAATTGTTAAACCATTCCCTCCTCAACACTGTTATAACACGTTGCTAATTCCATTGTTCCCCATCTCACCTGGAGATATATCTAGCTGTTTATCTGCTTTCCCCAACAGGCTATGAGCTGTTTGAGAGTTTGGGCCGGGTGCGGTGACTCACACCTGTAATCCCAGCACTTTGGGAGGCCGAGGTGGGCATTCGAGACCAGCCTGGCCAACATGGTGAAAACCCGTTTCTACTAAAAATACAAAAATTAGCCAGAGGTGGTGGCATGCGTCTGTAGTCCCAGCTACTCGGGAGGCTGAGGCAGGAGAATCAGTTGAATCGCTTGAACTCAGGAGGTGGAGGTTGCAGTGAGCTGAGATTATGCCACTGCACTTCAACCTGGGCAACAGAGTAAGGCTCTGTCTCAAAAAAAAAAAAAAAAAAAAAAATTTAGGAAAGAAAAGCAAAATTAAAGGAGAGTTTGGGCTATGTCTCTAAAATCTGTAAAACTATTAATTGTACCCATAAAGCAGGTATTTCCATGGTTAAGCTCCTAATTCAAGAGTCAGCACAGCTCCACCAGTGCCGTGGTCCTGAAGGGTACATTTCTACCATGGACTCACTGACAGCCGTGGGAGGTGGTCAACGCTCAGTAACTTTTACAAAGGTGACCTCACGGTATATTTATGGAATGAAGTGAGGCCAAGCTTCCTTGTTTTTTAAATTTTAATTTTTATTTTGAGATGGAGTCTCGCTCTGTTGCCCAGGCTGGAGTGCAGTGGTGTGATCTCGGCTCACTGCCACCTCCACCTCCAAGGTTCAGGAGATTTTCCTGCATCAGCCTCCTGAGTAGCTGGGGCTACAGGCGTGGGCCACCACACCTGGCTAATTTTTGTATTTTCATTAGAGACGGGTTTTCACCCTGTTGACCAGGATGGTCTCGATCTCCTGACCTCGTGATCTGCCCACCTCGGCCTCCCAAAGTGCTGGGATTACAGGCGTGAGCCACTGCACCTGGCCACTTCTTGTTTTATAAACAGGAGGAAAGGGCCCCAGTTGGGTCATGTCTTGCCCGTAGCCCCACATAAAATCGAGTTATGCAATGGCTCAGTGGACTGTCCTTGCCTGCTGCCTAGACGGAGCCGATTTATCGAGATAGGGGAATTGCAATAAGGAGTTTAATTCATACAAAGCCGGCTGTGAGGATGACTGGAGTTTTATTATTACTCAAATTAGTCCTCCTGAGAATTTGGGGATTGGAGGGTTTATGGATAATTTGGTGGGTAGGGGCCAGTGAGTCGAGAGTGCTGATTAGTTGGGTCGGAGATGACACCATAGGAAGTCGAAGCTGTCCTCTTGCACTCAGCCAGTTCCTGGGTGGGGGCCAGAAGACCAGGTGAGCCAGTTTATTGATCTAGGTGTTTCCAGCTGATCCATCAAGTACAAGGTCTGCAAAATATCTCAAACACTGATCTTAGGTTTTACAATAGTGATGTTATCCCCCAGAGCAGCTTGGGGAGATTCGGAATCTTGGAACCTCCAGCTGCATGACTCCTAGACCACAATTTCTAATCTTGTGGCTAATTTGTTAGACCTACAAAAGCAGTCTAGTCCCCAGGCAAAAAGGGGGTTTGTTTTGGGAAAGGGCTGTTATTGTCTTTGTTTCCAAGTTAAACTATAAACTAAGTTCCTTCCAAAGTTAGTTCAGCCTAACCCAAGGAATGAACAAGAATGGCTTGGAAGGTAGAAGCAAAATGGTCAGATCTCTTGCACCATCATAATTTTCTCCATTATGATTTTTGCAGAGATGGCTTCAGCCATGTATTTATTCCATCGCTCAACAGTCACTCAGCATAAGCCATGTGCTAGGGACGTGGGAAGCAGAGGAAATAATGCATATATAATCCTTGCATTCAAAAAGAATTGTTTTTTTGAGATGGAGTCTCGCTTTGTCACTCAGGCTGGAGTGCAGTGGCATGATCTCGGCTCACTGCAACATCTGCCTCCTGAGTTCAAGGAATTCTCCTGTCTCAGCCTCCTGGGTAGCTGGGTTTACAGGTGTGTGCCACCACACCTGACTGATTTTTTGTATTTTTAGTGGAGACGGTGTTTTGTCACGTTGGCCAGGCTGGTCTCGAACTCCTGACCTCAGGCAATCTGCCTGCCTCAGCCTCCCAAAATGCCAGGATACCGAAGTTTTGTTTTGTTTTTTATTTTATTTATTTATTTATTATTATACTTTAAGTTCTGGGATACATGTGCACAAGGTGCAGGTTTGTTACATAGGTATACATGTGCCACGTTGGTTTGCTGCACCCATTAACTCGTCATTTACATTAGGTATTTCTCCTAATGCTATCCTTTTCCTGCTCCCCACCCCCTACAGGCCCCAGTGTGTGATGTTCCCCGCCCTGTGTCCAAGTGTTCTCATTGTTTAATTCCCACCCATGAGTGAGAACATGTGGTGTTTGGTTTTCTGTCCTTGTGAAAGTTTGCTCAGAATGATGTGGGATACCGAAGTTTATTTCTCACTCGTATCATAATTCAGTGTAGCTTAGCAAGGATGCTGTGTTCCCTGAAGTTCAGAAACCTAGGATTTTTTCTTATATCAGTCATTTTCCCCTAGTGCCTGGAAGATCCCCATTTATTATTTTTCTCTCCAGAAAAGTGGTGTGGGGGAGAGAGGTAGAGAGACAGAGAAAGAGAGAAGGAGAATGGATCACACCCAAGGATGGAAAGGCCAGATTTAATGTTAACCCACAACATTCTGCCCACACTTCATTGGCCAGGACTTAATCACATGGTCATACCGATATGCAAGGGATGCTGGGAGATGTAGTTTAGTAGAGCTCTCCGGATTCTGATGTCATTGATAAGCAAACAAATGCATATCATAACAATGCTATCATTTATCTCCTGTGAGTTTATAAAAGTGGAAAAGATTTAGGGTAACCGATATATGATTTGGAAGACTCAATATTGTCAAATATGTCAGTCTCCCAAAACTGATTTCTAGATTCAATGCAGTCATAATATACGGAGGCCTTTTTTTTTTTTTTACAGAAATGAGTAAATCTTATAGAAGTGGTTCTAAAATTCATATGAAAGTGCAAAAACCTTATAAGAACCATAATTATCTTGAAAAATAGGAAGATATGGAGCATCCATACCCAATGTAGATGAGAGGATGTAAAACACGCATTCTTAGATGTCTTTGATGGGAATGTAAAGCAAGGCAATCTTTTTAGATGGCAATTTTGTAACATGTTTAAAAAGCTGAAGTGCATATCGACCCATTCATTCTACTTTTTTCAACGTATCTTGTAGATATATTCCTGTACATGGGCAAAGATAAGTGTGCCAGGATAGCTACTGCAGCAGTGTTTACTGTAACAAAAACTGGAAAACACATTTTCATTCATAAGGGACTTATTTAATAAGGTATAGTCTATTCCTTGAAGGTTTGACTTCCCTCTGCCAGGCTCTTCCTCCCTATTCCACCACCAGCGCATCAGACGTTCCTATATGGTTCATCAAGCATTCCAAAATTAAAATAATTTGCATTAAGGAAAAACTTCTCTAAGAGTCAGGGTCCAGGTCTTTGACTGTTTTTTCTGGATCAAAAAAAAGTTCCAGATATCTACTGTGAGCCAGGCCTTTGCTCGGCCTCAAGAATACAGAAATAAAAGACAGAGTCCCTGCCCTGGATGAGGTCACAGAAAGAAAAGTAAGCTAATATTTATAATACAAGGTAATAAGAATAGATTAGTGTCAGGAGCTAAGCCATTTTTAGATTTAAAGGAAAGAAAAATGAACATTCATCACCTTTTCAGTAGAAATTTAAAGAGTGTAAGTGCAGTTTCAGCTGGGCATGGTGGCTCACACCTTGCACTTTGGGAGGCCAATGTGGGAGGATTGCTTGAGTCCAGGAGTTCGAGACCAGCCTAGGAGACATAGGGAGACCCCATCTCTACATAAAATACAAAAAAATTAACCAAGTGTGGCGGCACCCCTGTAGGCCCAGCTGCTCAGGAGGCTGAGGTGGGAGGATCATCTGAGCCTGGGACATCAAGGCTGTAGGAAGCCATGATCATACCACCGCACTCCAGCCTGGCTGTCAGAGTGAGACCCTGTCTCAAAAAACAAACAAACAAACCAAAAAAAAGAGTGCAGTTTGTTACATGACTATACTGTGCACTAGTAAAGTCTGGGCTTTTTGCGTAAGCATCATCTAAATAATATACATTGTACTCATTAATTTCTCATCCCTCACTCCCCTCCCACCCTTTCATGTCTCCAATGATTATTGTTTCACAATCTATGTCCAGTGGTATACTTTACTTAGCTCCCACCTATGAGTGAAAACATGCCGTATTTGACTTTCTGATTTTCCTGTTTGTTGTTTCACTTAAGATAATGGCTTCCAGTTCCATTCATGCGACTGCAAAAGACACAATTTCATTCTTTTTTATGGCTGAACAGCATAGACCACAACTTCTATGTCTGAGACTGTGTTGGATCTGCACACATCTCTATTCATTTAATTTTTACATCATTTCTGAGAAGCATATGTAACTTCCACTTTACAGGTATTAATAATAGCAACAGCTTCTGGAGCACCTAAGAGGTGCTATGACTCATGATAGGTGTCTACATGCATAGAACAATCTTCACAAGTCTTCCAGGTAAGTGTCATCTTCTCCATTTTATAGATAAAAACATAGAGATTCCGGGAGGCCAAGGAAGGTCAGGAATCCAAATTCAGTTTCTCGTGCTCCTAGTGACCAGGCTATTCCTCTAACTCGGTTTGAAGCCCAGGCATTCAATCAAATTTCTGGCTACATACTGTGGATGATGAATTTCCATGCCACCACAATGCTCTCTCAGAGGGCAAAGAGGGTTACTCCTCAGTGCCTGGAGAACGAAGAAGTGAGTGAAACGTTCTCTGCTGGAATTGAGTTTGAGGGATGAATTAGATTTCGCATTTCATTTCATCAGAACACTCTGGGTAGAGGGAGCAGAATGAGCATAAATCCAGACATGTGCACGTTTTGGTGTGTACGATCATGGGGAAAGGCATGGAAGCACCATATGGTACACCAAAACATGTTAACACTGATGACCTCAGAAGATGGGAGGGGCAGAGGCCATGGATTGTACCATAAACTCAGAAATATATATATATTTTTGAAACGGAGTCTCGCTCTGTTGCCAGGCTGGAGTGCAGTGGCACGATCTCAGCTCACTGCAACCTCTGCCTCCCGGGTTCAAGCGATTCTCCTGTCACAGCCTCCTGAGTAGCTGGGATTACAGGCATGTGCCGCCATGCCCAGCCAACTTTAGTATTTTTAGTAGAGACAGGGTTTCACCGTGTTGATCAGGCTGGTCTTGAACTCCTAACCACGTGATCTGCCTCCCTTGGCCTCCCAAAGTGCTGGGATTACAAGTGTATTTTTTAATGATTGCAGAATATTGTGCATTGATGGTATTACTTACTGTTCCTTTTTGATTTTAAAAAAAGCCATGCTAGAGTTATGACTGCATGATTTTTAAATCTATTTTATTTGGTTACACAAAAGGGAAAAACAAACTTGATAATTAAATTTAATTTGATAATTCAAATTTGCACTGGGCATTCTAAAAGGAGAAAATACCTATTGACTGGAGAATCTAGGCATAGAGAGGAAAAGCTATGTCTCAGTCATGTGATGATTGATGTTGCATGCTAATTTAGGGAGCTAAAATATCCAGCAGGCGGTGTGAAGAAGATATTTTAATTTTCTCTGTGAACTGGTAGAATATCCTGTCTACTTATTTGTTTCTTATCTTACATCAAGCAGAAGTGATCTTGTAACCCTTTTGAGAGACTGAGTTTACACATCCCTTTCACGATGTTTCGCCAAATCTCCAGGTCCCCTTCTTTGCATATAGACATATTTCTTGCCATTTATGTAAAATGTTATAAATGGCTGTTTCAGCATCAGTAGGTGTCAGTGTCCTGGGAGCAGCTTGAGAACCTGGGAGCAGCTTGAGACTTGCATCCCCTGCCGCTGTGTAACGCCAGTTTCCAACACAAGTCCTGGCACCTAACAGGGGTTCCAAGGTGCATAAGAACAGATTTGAAACCAATGTGACTTTGAAGTGACCTTCCCAAGCCCCAGTGCACTTTCATGAGAAGTTTTCACTTCAATTTTTTCTCTAAATCCGGAGAGATTAGGTCAGCCCTCTTAGGTCCATCTCTTGTATTTAAACTGTTTCTTCTGCTTAAATACTCATTGCTCAAGACCAAAGACAAATTTTTCCAGCACTTCTGAAGCATGCGGAGGTCCTTGAATTCATTGGCCAATGCCTCAAGTCACTGGTATGTTCTGCCATGTCCAGGGGCAGAATGTGAACTTTTCAGTCCTGAAAGTCTCCATCAGGAAGGAAAAGAAAGACCTGTCTCACCTTAGCGGAGAGGTAAGAAAGTAAGATCTTCTGATTTGGTGGGAAAAAAGAGAAGATAAGGAAAGTCCTCCCTTTTATGGGATGCTCACAGACTCCTTGCCTGGGTGCCAAGGAGGCTATACTGGAATTAATCCCCATGACGATCTTATGAAGTCAGGGTCATTATCTCCACACTGGAGACTAAGCCGTGAGACTCAGAAGGTTGGGGCCCTTGTCTAAAGTCACAAACTAGTTGTAGACAGAGCATGGGATGTAATTAGTTCTGTTCAATCCCAAAGTTCTGCTCGGTATATTTCAAACTGAGAGTCAGAAAATCAATTTATTGGGTGAATATTAGCACTGAAATTAACACAGAATAAAATAGGAAATAAAACATCAAAGTGACTCATATAAAGTAAAGGTAAGTGCTGTCTAGTTAGACTTCTGTTTTATTGTATATGTGGTTTAGTGTGTGTGTCACTATGACTCAGCCACAATGTAAAATGTGTTTCTTATTGTAAGCCATAGTTAAAATGCTACAGGACCACTGTATGTATGATACCACATCTAAATTTCCCAGAGCATACTACACAGGCAACAAATGAAAGCTATAATTATGTAGTATCTTTCTATTTTTGAAGGAAATGTTGTCTTCTTAAGTAGTGAGTAATTCAGGATTAGGGAGGTCAGGTCACAAACTTCTCTAGGGCCAAGAAACAAGTCAATCATGACCATATCTCAAGCTCTAGCTGCAATTAAGTCATGACAAATGTTTGTAGAACTGACTCAAAATTTTTGAGTCATCCCCAAATAGCCCAATACCTTTTAAGATACTCTATCAGTTCTTCAGCGGATTAATCAGGGGCATTCTAGGACATCTGATGTTATCAGAGAAGCAAGGTAACACAGAGAAGTTTTATGAACAAGTTAAATTAATAATAGGGGTAGACAGAAAAAAAAGAAGAATCAGTACCAGGGATGACGTGGAGCAGAGGAGAAAGTAATTCCAGCCGAGGAGGGACAGTCCACGGCAGGAAACTGGTAGGAATCCATTCGGCATCAAGGACAGCAACACCACCCCTAAAGATCAGGCGGCTGCTGGACCCATGTTCAGGACCAAGGACAGCGAACCAGCCAGGAGACCTTGGGCAGAAGACGCGCATCCACCGCAACCAGTGCAGAAGTTGGGTTGAAAAGAACTTTAAGCACCAACTTGGAGCATCACTATGCTCATCTGAAAATTGGGGTATTGTGCACTAAGATGAAAGTTCTACCAAGAATATGCCTACCACCTTGTGCTGAACTACTTCCATGTCATTATAAAGTAACAATAGCAATGAGAATAATTTATTGCATTCATATTATTTAATATTTTTTCATCTCTTACTTGAGGGGGATGATCTTAACAATCTTGCCTATCTTTGACTAAACAAACAGACTTGAAGTATTCATACTTTAATTTAAACATGTGAGAAGTTTAAATTAAATTTCCTTAGTGTAATATAAACTTCTCACATGTTTAAGTTAAATTTTTTAAGTTAACATTTTTAGCATTATTTTCTTAAATTTCTCACATTTAATATAAGTTAAATTTCCTTAAACATTTTAGCATTATTTTCTTCCTTGAAAATGTTTAAGGAAAATTTAAACATATGAGAAATTAAACACTTTTAACAGAGGAAATAACGCTGAAATGAATGAGGAAGAAAATATTGAAGCATGGGAGAAAGAACATAGTATTTTGACTCAAAGAGATCTTGGTAGGCACACTTTATGTGTGATTTTGGCCATGTTTTAAAGAGGGAAGGATATTTATACAAAGTGCATAAATATGCTGGCAAAATTTCTGGAAGGACCTACAAGAAACTGTAGCAGTCATTACCTCTGGGGAATGAAACAAGGATACCAGAGTGAGAAAGTTACTTTTAGATTTTATTTTAAAAATTAACATACGAAACATTGATTTTTTGGCAGTTATACAAATTTGAACATACGAAGAAGCTACTTTTAAAAATGACTTTTATATAAATATTAAGTAGATGTGAAAGAAAATGTGCAACATGGGTTTAAGGCATAAAAATAACAATGCAACAAATCCTGTGTGCTCATTAAACATTTTTTGTTCTTTTTGAGACAGAGTCTTGCCCTGTTTCCCAGGCTGGAGTGCAGTGGCATGACCTTGGCTCACTGCAAACTCTGCCTCCCGGGTTCAAGTGGTTCTCCTGCCTCAGCCTCCCAAGTAGCTGGGATTACAGGCGTGCACCATCATGCCTGGCTAATTTCTGTATTTTTAATAGAGATGGGGTTTCACCATGTTGACCAGGCTTGTCTCAAACTCTTGACTGAAATGATCCACCCACCTCAGCCTCCCAAAGTGCTGGAATTAAGATGTGCACCACCACGCCCCACTAATTTTTGTATTTTTAGTAGAGATGGGGTTTCACCATGTTGGCCAGGCTGGTCTCAAACTCCTGACCACAAATGATCCACCCACCTCAGCCTCCCAAATAGCTGGGATTACAGACGTGCACCACCATGCCCAGCTAATTTTTGTATTTTTAGTAGAGATGGGGTTTCACCATGTTGGCCAGGATGGTCTTGATCTCCTGACCTCGTGATCCGCCCGCCTCGGCCTCCCAAAGTGCTAGGATTACAGGCGTGAGCCACCGCGCCCGGCCTTTTCTTTCTTTTACTTATTAAACTTCTGCTGTAACCTCACCCTTAGAGTGCTGTGTCCATGATTTCCTTGGCTGTGAGACCAAGAACTTTGGGTGGCACCCCCAATAATGAGGCCAGTTTCAAATTGATAGCTTGAGAAAAATGTGTAAAAAGGCTTAATATTATTATATGGTATCTCTATATATTATATATTTATATCCACATATGTCATCTATATATTATATATTAATATCCATTGTACATTATGGATATTAAGGCTTTTTACAGATTTTTCTCAGGCTATCAATGTAATTTTTTTCTATAGAATAGTTTGTATTCCGAAGCTTAACAATTTACATAGTCATATCAGTTTATTGTTTTCTTTCCTGGTTTTGCATCTTAAGCAGCAGTTCTCACATGAATATTTACCAAAAAAAGACATTTCTACAAATCAATAAGAAAAATCAAATGGCTCAACAGAAAATATTTTTAAAGTTTATGTACAGGAATTTCACAGAAGAATAAATATAGATGTTCAAACACATTTTTTAAAAAGGTGCTCAGCATCTCTAGAAACCATGGAAATGTAAATTAAAACAAAAAGAGACAGTTTCCGGCCATGAGATGGACATACATTTAAAAGACTGATATATTCACCATTGCCCAGAAAGACAAAAAACAGATGCTCTTGTACACAGTTATGTTGAGTTTGTATAATTTATCAGAATTAAAGTCCACATCCCCTTTGATTCAGCAACACCACCTTCATGGAACCTGTTCTGTTCACATACTCAAATAGAGAACATTTTGCTTTATAGATCAATACAAGATCAAAACACAAATATCAATGGCTTATGTGAATATCAGCAACATTCAGTTAGAAAATGCCGTGAAAACCAGATCCCATTCAGAAGAGTAACCCACACTCTAAGCTAAAGAGAGGGGAAAAAAATAAGTATGCTAAACTTGTGTGAAGAAATGTATAAAACCTTTTCTGAAGACATAAAATAAGAAGTCTGAGAAAGGTCAAAGGATACCCATTGCAGGATTGTTCGTCTTGGCACAAAAGGCTGAAACCCACCTGAAAGTTCACAACAAGAGAATGGCCACCTTAATTTTTCATCCATACTTTGAGACATTCTACAGCAATAAAAAAAAGATGTATTAATATTTCTATGTGTGACCCCTACTTATTCAACAGAAACATCACCAGGACATGTGGTTGTGCAAAAACCACATGTTGAAGAAGAATGTTTCTGGATAGTGGGCAGTATGAATAATGGTCAACAGCATTTACTGCTATGGTGTTTGATGTTCCCAGAACATTCTAGAAAGAGTGTAGCCAGGGTACATGGCTTGTGAGATTCTGCCTGTCAGAATCACCCTCCTTGTCAGAATCTCATTCTCAGAGCCTGGAGCCACCACGGGACAGAAAGTCCCGAGAGGTGAGCTTGGGCAAATTCCCAAGAAGATGAGCCAGAAACAGCCAAGAGGAGACACTGTGGCTCGGAGCCAGCTCCGGCAGAGTTCAGCAGTGCTGGCCCATCCCCAGTTCCCCAGTGCTTTCCTTGCCACAGCTCATAAAGTAGGGATTCACCCCCAAGCCGGGAAGCCCCAGACTGGATCTCTATCTCCACAGCTCAGCCCAGCACCCTGAAGGCGTCGGCTTCCCCTGCTGCTCCAGGAAGGTGGTCACCGTCCAGGTGGGTCAGGCTGCTCCACATTCCCGACTGGCTCCATCCCTCGCCTGGGAGGACTCAAGGCGTCAGGGCAGCTATTCAAACCGTGGGTTGTCATAGTCGTCAGACTGATTTGAACCCCAGCCCTGGAACTTACTAGCTTATGAGAACTTGCGCAAATTCCTTCACCTCTCTGTGCCTCTGTTATTTAATCTGTGAAATGAGGTTGATAACAACAGTACCTGCCTTCTAGGGTGGTTGGGAGGATTCAGTGGGTTGTATGCAAAGCATTCAGATCAGAGTCCAGCTTGCAGGAAGAGGTTTTTAAAAAGCTAGTTGTCATTCTGCTGAGGTCGTACAAAGGACTTAAAACTGAAGTCAGGGAGGCCTGGGTTCAGAGTTTGACGCTCCCACTTCCTCTCTAAATCTCGGTTCCCTCATCTGTGAAATGGGAACCCTAACATGCCTGCCTTAGCAGCTTGAGAATCCATTGAGGTCACATCTGGAAAATGCCCTTCCACAAACACAATGTTATCATTAGTTTTTGTGAACAGACAGTGTAAGCATTTGACAGACAATAAAAACTCAATCGCATCCTCCAACCCCCGGGTTCTCCCCCAGGGTGAATACACTTAACCATTTTCTGGGCATGTGTCAGCACTGCCCCCAACCCATTGGAGCATCACAGGCACCACACTGGGCACGCTTTACCTTTTTTTTGAGACGGAGTCTCGCTCTGTCTCCCAGGCTGGAGTGCAATGGCACAATCTCTGCTCACTGCAACCTCCGCCTCCCAAGTTCAAGTGATTCTCCTGCCTCAGCCTCCAGAGTAGCTGAAATTACAGGCATGCACCACTATGCCCGGTTAATTTTTGTATTTTTAGTAGAGACGGGGTTTTGCTGTGTTGGCCAGGCTGGTCTTGAACTCTTGACCTCAGGTGATCCTCCCACCTCAGCCTCCCAAAGTTCTGGGATTATAGGAGTGAGCCACTGTGCCCAGTCTGCTTTTTAAAAATTCTTAGCAATATCTGGCATTTATCATTTCACAGCAGAACATACGGCTGCCTTGCTTATTTTTTATTTATTTATTTATTTTTCTGAGAGGGAGTCTCGCCTCACTCTGTCACCCAGGCTGGAGTGCAGTGGCACTATCTCAGCTCACTGCAAGCTCCACCTCCTGAGTTCAAGCGATTCTCCTGCTTCAGGCTCCTGAGTAGCCGGAATTACAGGTGTGCACCACCATGCCCAGCTAATTTTTGTTTTGTTTTGTATTTTTAGTAGAGATGGGGTTTCACCATGTTGGCCAGGCCAGTTTTGAACTCTTGACCTCAAGTGACCCACCTGCCTCGGCCTCCCAAAGTGCTGGAATTACAGGCATGAGCCACTGTGCCTGGCCTGTTTTTTTTTTTTTTTTTAAATTCTTAGCAGTATCTGGCATTTATCATTTCACAGCAGAACATATGTCTGCCTTGCTTTTTTTTTTTTTTAATCTTGCTCTGTTGCCCAGGCTGGAGTGCAGTGGTGCCATCTCAGCTCACTGCAACCTCTGCCTCCTGGGTTCAAGTGATTCTCCTGCCTTAGCCTCCCAAGTAGCTGGAATTACAGGTGTGCACCACCATGCCCGGCTAATTTGTTTTTTGTTGTTGTTGTTGTTTTGTATTTTTAGTAGAGATGGGGTTTCACCATGTTGGCTAGGCTGGTTTTGAACTCTTGACCTCAAGTGACCCACCTGCCTCGGCCTCCCAAAGTGCTGGGATTACAGGAGTGAGCCACTGCACCCAGCCTGCCTTGCTTTTTAATGGCCTTGTCATATTCCACTGTATGAGCATCCCGCAATTAAGCTGTCCCCAGTCGAGGGGCACTGAGGTTAGCTCAGCATGTCACCACCTCCAACTTTTATGATATTTTGCTATTTGGTTTTGATTCGTGTCTGGTTCCCCCTCTCAACTGACAGCAGGCCCCAAGACAGCCAGTGACTGTGTCATCATGAGCTGCTTTGCCCTCACCGTCCTCTCTTACATCCGCATCTTGGCCACAGTGGTTCAGATCCGTTCAGCAGCCGGCTGCCGGAAGGCCTTCTCCACCTGTTCTCCCCACCTGGGCATGGTGCTCCTCTTCTATGGCACCTGCAGCTCTGCCTACATGCGACCCACCACCCGCTACTCCCCGCTGGAAGGGCGCTTGGCTGCTGTCTTCTACTCCATCCTCATACCCACCCTGAATCCGCTCATCTACAGCCTGAGGAACCAGGACACGAAGAGAGCCCTGCGGAAGCTCTATCTCCAGGTGCCATACTAGGGTCTGCCATCTGGATGCGGGAGGGACCCAAAAATCCACCTTCCCAAGATTTTCCTTGTGGTCGTGGTGGAAGTGTTAGTGCCTCCAGAGACCCCCAGGAACACACCTATTCGCCAAAGTTGTCAACAAGGTTGAATTGCAATGAGTCATGCAGGAGAACCCTGATGGATGTCTGGATAAAATGGAGACAAATCCAATGTGCATTTAATTTAGGCAAATAGTACTAAATGTACACAGGGGAGGAGAGAAAGAGGAGGAGCAAATAATTTAAATAGGGTGGGTGATTCCATCCAAGAGCTCACTCAATAAATTTATGACCTGGACTACGAATCCAACAGGAGACTCTCCTCTCAACCCGCCTGGGTTTCCATGCACCTCCCCATGTGGACATGTTTTATCCTGCTCAATGTGGTTCTAATGTTTAGTGGTACACATTTTTTCATCTAGTGTTTGTCCTAAATGCAAGCCAAAGCCTTCATCACAAGCAGCAGCAGCTATTCCAGAAGAAAAATAGGCCATATTGGACGTGCGGAGAAATGGTTGGTAGTCTTCACGTGGCTGCTTCCTAAGGGAAAGTCAAGGGTACCTTTATCTTTCTGCAATGTTTCTCTGATAGCAAAGCCTGTAGTTGTTGTATTTCTGGTTCAGCTGCTTTAACAGAAACAAAATAACAGCAGCTTAAGCCATACAGAAGGCTTGTTTCTCTTTTGTGTAATCATTTGTGCTTGGAGGTGACCCTGGGTGTCTCTATGCCACAGTCATCCCGAGGCCAGGTTCCTTCTATCTCGTTGCTCTACCATCCCTGAAGGTTTCCTTATTCCTATGGTGGGAGTTGGATCACTAGCACCTCATTCACAATCCAGCTGCTGGAAGAGGGACAGAAGAAATGGAGGGCAAGCTACATGGTTTTAAGATGTGACCCGGAAGTTATACACTTCACTTCTTCTAACATCTTATTGGCTGGTGTTTAGCCACATGGTCACACTGACCGCAAAGGAGGCTGGGAAATGTTGTCTCCAGCTGAGTGCCCAGATAAAACTCATGAAAGGAGAAAATGTTATTTACTAATTTGTAATCACTCCCTGACATCTGATCTCTTGATGAGCCACCATTTATCTTCTTACTCAATCCTACCATTATGCTTCCAATTCTTCCTTTGGCCACGTGTACTAATGTTTAGTGGCACTAAAACTTTACATACATTGTCACTTTTATATACATTATCTCTAATATTCAAAACACCTCTGTGAGGTAGTTGTAATTTTCCTCATTTTTCAGATAAGCAAAATAAAATTCTGATAAGTTAGGCAATTTACCCAGAGTTAAGAAGGTTGAGAAAGGCTTGATATTTTTAGATTGATATTTTTAGGTTTGATATTTCAGAACCACTCAGGATTCTTTTTTTTTTTTAAATAGGGTCTTGCTCTATTGCCCAGACTTGAGTATAGTGGCATGATCATAGCTCACTGTAGCCTCAATATCCTGGGCTTAAGTGATCCTCCAACCTCAGCCTCCCAAATAGTTGGGACTACAGGCATGCACCAGCACACCCTGCTAACATTTAATTTTTTTTTTTTTTGTAGAGATGGGAGTCTCATTATGTTGCCTAGGCTGGTCTCGAACTCCTGGGCTCAAGCGATCCTCCCACCTAGGCCTTCCAAAGCGCTGGGATTACAGGCATGAGCTACCATGCCCAGCCTCTACTTCTTTTAATGATAGAGATTGAATTGTATGTGTCTAGGGCTTTAAAAAATCTTACCTTACAGAGGCATTTCTCAGAAGTTTTAGGAGTCAGTTGCAGTCCTACCAACATATCCCTGAGGATTGAACAATTCTCCTCTACCTGGGACCACCCTTTGATCAAAGACATAACCCTTAGAAGAGACATAAATTGGCCAAAGAGAGAGAAAATGGGTAGGTGACCAGCCAGCTTGATCAAGTCTCTGGTGACCACTGAGGCATGGCAGCCGCACACAAAGGTGACCACCAATTAGTCACTTTCTTGTATAAACCCTTCCCCTTGAGTGTGGTAGGAACCTGGGATTTGCCTTCAGCCAATAGAATATGGCAAAGGTAAGGGGTGGTCACTTCCGCAGTTATCTGAGAGCGCCTCCCTGAGGTGAAAAACACCTCATTCTGTTTTATTATCTCCATTACATTTACCACCCTTATGAAATTTACATTATTGAGTGTGTTTGTTCTACCCCAACCACCCCATTCCTCTGAATATAATATCCATGAAGGCAGGGTCTTGTTTTCTTCAATGCTGTATCCCCTGTGCATAGCATACTACCTGGCACATATTAGGTGTTAAATATGTATTTTTATGAACAAATAAATGTGAAGCAGAACAACAAAAAACAAAAACCAGAGCTGTTCTTGTGTAAACGAGGGTGAGAGGGCTGGGATCCTTGTCTATTTGGTGTTTTCCCAACCCCTCAGCACAGTCATTTCTGCAACACCTACATGGGATCTTTGAGCTCCACAAACCTGGTTCAGACACCTCTTCTCTAATCAGATTAATACATGCTATTGAATTGAAACCACCATTGATTGGAAGATACTCCATTATCTTGCATTCCATTAAGAAAGAAAAAGACACTGCCAATCAAACTGTGACACTCCATCAATAAAACGTCTTGATTTTCCATGCTAAAATGTGCTCCTCAGCCTTCAGATCACAGCTGAAATGTCACTTCCTGATCACCCCTGCTGGCCAACCTGTGTCATTTCTCCTTCTATACTCTCAGCAAACACACACTGCAATTTTAATTAATTATGTAATTATTTGTTTAAAATGTCTTCTGACGCAAAAATGAAAACAGAATGAAGGTTGGCATTATGTCTGCTTGCTTACTATTATCCAGTGGTATGTTGATAAACTTGCTCTCTCGAAAAAAAATTATATATAGCATTTGACAGTTTCTATGGTGTAAATATTCTCACCACAGCTGATGTCAAGCTATCAATAGTTCAACAACTTATTTCCAACATTCCTGAATATTTATAATTGGCTCTTGTGAGCTGACACCAGCTTGCTCCAGCACAGTTCACCCAGGACCAAACACTGTATCTGTACATAATAATGGCTTAATAAACGATTGGTTAGTGAATGAATAAATGGTTGTGAGTCACACTGAATGAATATGTAGCGGGTATTTCAAAGTTAACAGTTCAAAATACAGCCCTTTACGTCTCCTTCATACCTGTGCTTTTCCCAGTTTTTACCTCAGTTAGCAGCACTGACATCCGCTGGTCACTCAGGGCAAAAACATCTAGGCATATTTATTTCTCTCTCTCCCTCACCTCTTCCCAGCACTCTTCTCATTCAGTATGTCCATGAGTCCTGTCAATTCTATCCTCAATGTGTATTCTATTCTATTCCAAACCCATCCCTCACACCATCCCCATGGCCACCATGCTAACCCAGCACATCATGGCCTGGCCACAACAGCCTCCTGCCTGGATTCCCTCCCTTCAGTCTTACCTTTCAAAGCTCATCCTCTCCCCACCTTCACTCCCCACACCCTGCCTATGCAAAAGCCACAGGGTGTTGCTGAAAAGATAAGTCAGGTCCCGTCATCCTCCCGCTGCCGCCCTCCAGGTCCTCCACGATCGGACCCCTCCCAGCTCTGCGGCCTCCTCTATCACGCTCTCTCCTGCAGCTTTTATTCCCAGCTATGCTGGCCTTAGCTCAGTTCTTCAAGCAAACCATTCTTCTCCCTACCTCGGGGCTCTGCACTTGCTCTTCCGTCAGCTGAAATACCCTTCCCCAAATCTGAGCATCACCGCCTTGCATATCTGAGCTTCATTCTAAACGTCGTCTCTTTGGAAAGACCTCTCCTAACCACTTCTTTAAGTGGCATCATCCCCTCCCCCTCTCGCACATCCCCCCGTTTTATTGCTTTCGGAGCCCTTATCACTGTTGGAAATCACCGTGTTGCATAACTTTGCAGAGCCTGAGACAAGGACTTGGGAAGGGTAGTTTACGCCTGGGAAAAGGCAGGCCGGTCGCCGGGATGTAGTGCGCCTGCGCGCCCGTCTCCAGACTACAACTCCCAGAGTGCGCGGCGCCCCGAGCGCATATCCGCTTCCGGTGGCGTTTCGGCGGGAGATCCGAGCGTCTCGGATGGTGGAAGGGATGAGGAGCTTTGCGGTTATGTGCGAATGTGTACAGGTGAGTGTGTCCGTACGCGTGATTAAGTGTGTGCGTGTGATCAAGTGTGGGGGCGAGTGTGTGCGTGAGCAAACCTGTGAGAGGGTGTGTGAGAGTCCGTCCGTGTAGGTGAGGGAGCTAGTAAGAGTGTGAGCGAGTGCGAATGTCCCTGCAAGTGTGGGCGCGTGATGTGTTTGAAGGTGTGTTTGTTCGAGAGGGTGTGTGTTGGGGTCAACGAGGGTGCATGTGTGTGAGTGAGGAAGCGTGAGTGTGTGGTGTGTGTGCGAGCCAGCAAGCTGGAATGGCTCTCGCGTGCTTGTAGATCATGAGCGTGACTTGATGGCTTTCTGTGATGGTATTGGGTGTGTATAGCTTTTTGCTGTCCGTGCGTGATTGTGTTAGCGTGACTCGTGTTGGTGTTTTGTGGGATTTAGTTCATGAGACTACGTGTGTGTTGCCCTGCAGTCTCAAGTTTGCTGGGTTAGCTGTTTCTGAATAGGATTTGACCCAAGTTCAGTGTCAGCTTTTCAAACAGCCTAAAAACTCTGGCCTTGGGCATTGAGAAATCAGAAAGTTTTTTTTTTTTTTTCTCTCTGTCTCTCTGACTATAACAGTTGTGGTAGTCAGAGAATTCTAAGAAAGAAAGTTTCCTGAATTAGCATTAGAAAAACTAGACACAAAAATCCCACTTTCTGAAAAAATGAGAAACTTCCTAATTGTAACTCAAATGATCAGTAAACAAGCCACTTGCTGGTTTGGAAGACAGGAAGCACACCTATGTGTTCTCTTTCTGTCAACACTTGAATTCTCTGGTCCAACTGTTAGGCCTTCTACATGACTTCCATTAAGAACAAGCAGCACCCTTAAATGCATCTCAAGTGTTGTATGTATGTCGCTAAAGGCCATGACCGGTTCTTGGTTTTCCTTATCTCCAAGCCAAGCCTCAGTTTCTGCATGCACAAAATTAGGAAGATAATATCCACCTATCTACAACTCTCAATGCATTGAGTCACATGAAAGTTTTGTAGACAGGAAAAATTCTGTGGCACTCGGCCTGATCAAGTCGGCTTTCCTGGGTGTTGCTGAGTTAACTATAAGGATTATATGGAAGGAACATCCCTAGACTAATTCTAGACCTGGCTCCTAATGTGCAGGTCAGCAGTTCTTTCCGTGACTGGCAAGTCTGAGGTCATTTGCAAGTTAAGGAAGATAAGTGTACTGGTATCTGACTTGGTTTGCGCCAGAGATGATTTTTTCAAAAGATGTATTAACTGGGTTGGATGCAGTGGCTCACCCCTGTAATACCAACACTTTGGGAGGCTAAGGCAGGAGGATTGCTTGACCCTAGAGTTCAAGACCAGATTGGGCAACATATCAAGACCCTATCTGTACAAAAATAAAAAATAAATAAAAAATTAGCTGGGCATGGTGGCACTTGCCTGTAGTCCTAGCTGCTTGCGAAGATGAAGTGTGAGGATTGCTTGGGCCCAGGAGCTCGAGGTTGCAGTGAGATGTGATCACATCACTGCACTCCAGCCTGGGCAACCGAGCAAGAACCTGGCTCTTAAAACAAGAATTTATTAACTGGAAAATTAGGCTTCTTCAACAGTTATTTCAAACTTAAGAGCCGGATGCCCCCACATAATATTAAAGCTGATTTTCAAGGATCTCTTTTCTTAATGTAAGAATGAGTCCCAAAAGTGAGAAAAGATCTGTGAAGGCTGTGGTGGAGCAGTGAAAAGCATTGTAATTTTCTTGACTCTTTGGGCCAAACATACAGGAGGGACTTCTTTCCAGTAAACAGGAGTGAGGAAAAGACAAAGAATTTAAATATATCTATGTATGATCTGCTAAATATACAAGCTGTGGCGTATAAGTTAGAAGATCAGCCATCTTTCATGGTTTACAGCAATAGATGGACACAGCTTTGCAGAATTGCAGAACTTGGGTGATTGAGATACCTAAACCTGGAGTTTTGAATCCCAGCTTTGTCATTACTAGTTGTGTGGCCTTAAACAAGTCACATCACCTCCCTGTGCCTTAGTGTCTCTGTGTGTAAGATGGGGTGTTGTTACCCATCTCACAGTGATGGTGTGAGTGACCGATGTGAATCTCCCAGCATCCAGAAAGGCCCTCCAGTCTAGGAGGGGCCCTGAGACTATCAACAGTGGCCAGTTAGGACAAACCAAACTGAAAATAGCAATTATCAAACCTTTATTCACTGACTTCAATAGCATAAACAGAGGCCAAAAAGAAAAAAGTGCCAGCTTCTCTGTTCTTTTTCCCACGTAGCAGCACTGGGTGAGGGTCAGATGAATCTATACAGGAGGTAGGGATCATCTCCCTGCCAGGGAATCCTGAACAAAGGGCCCCAGATCAGACTTCTCAAGTCGGGATGATTTTACCTCCCAGATAAAATGTCGAATGACATTTTTGCTTGTCACAATTGGAGAAGCGGGTGCTCCTGGCATCCACTGAACAGAGGCCAGGGATGCTACTAAACACCCTACAATGCACTGGATGGTCCACAGGAGTTGCCCAACACCAAATGTCAACTGCACCGGTGGAGAAATCAATCCTGACTGCTGCTCCCACATCTGAACCTATCACTCTCCCTCTCACTCGCAACTCTTCTCCTGTCTCCTCCACCAACATACAAAGCTATTTTCTGACCAAAGAGCTTTGCTCATGCTGTTTCCTCTGCCCGGACACTCTCTTCTCCAGGGTCCCAGGCTGACTTCTCATCTGATGATCTTTGCTTAAAGGCCATCTCTTCAGAGAGCCTTTTTTGGACCAACCTGTCTTAAATTAGCCCTCTCACTTCCATGGTAACTCTCTACCCTCTTTCCTGGTTTTATTTTTCTTCATAGCATTTACCACCTTATTTTGCTTATTGTCTGTCTCCCCCATATTGCACATTAAGGTTTGAGAAATACTGGTTTCAAGAAAGGATTGAAAACTGAGGATCCTACAGGGGCCAGCAGAGATGATCTTGGGTGACTTTAATAAAGCAGCAAATGTAGTTAGTCTGGTTCTAAAATTTCAGAATTCCTTGGCAATGCTGAAGTGACCCTATTCTTGAGATGCTGGCTTTTTACAAGAAATATAAGAAAAACTCTATAGAAGAAAACTCTATTTCTGCAAAAACATGCAGAAATAACTAAGGAAAACTTGTGACATTTTGATAAGAAAACTATAAAGCTTTGCTGATTGATACAAAAGCTTGAATGAATGAAAAGACAGTATCATATTTCTGGATGTTAAGATTAAATGTAACAATGCTAATCCTCCCTAATTTGTAAGTTCATTGCAATAATCATCAAAAGGTTGGTTTTTGATTACTAAAGATAAATTTTAATCTGGAATAACAGAAACTTACATATATAACTTCACATAAATTTATGCATACATGTACATACACTTTAAAGGCACAATGATGGGAAACATTAAATATAGCCATAAAAATTAAGAAGAATATAGATCTAGGATAAAACAGGGCAACAAGCCAATAAAAGCAAATAGATGGTCCAAATATAGATCCTACATTATAAAATATAACAATTTATAATTTACTAATAATGTTGGGGCAATTAACAATGAGGAAGAATAATTTTAATTCTCTTTTCATACAATATGCCCAAGTAAATTGAAGAATGACGAAAGCATATTTTTAAAACTCCAGAATAAAACACTAATGTTTACAGAGGGTTAGATTTTGTAGGGTTGGAAGAAAATAGAAGGATTGAAATACATAAAAATTGAAACATTTTCAAAAAATAAAATACCAAACAGGGAAAATCATTTGCAGCCAAGATGACAACAAAGAATTAATATCTCTATTATACAAAGAGATGGTTCAAATTGATAGGAAGCTATTAAAGTCACATAGACAAATGATTAAAAGACAATGCGAAGAGAGGAAACACAATGGCTAAGAAGCTTACAGGAGAAAGTTCAACATCCTTAAAAATCAAAGACAATTAAAATGAGATGCCCTTTCCCCTATTAGCAAAGTTGCTACTAAACACCTTACAATGAAAAGTGCTGTTATTACATAATGCCAGCTGGGCGGGAGGTGTAGGGGGTAGTGGGTGTGTGTGAGGAACACATATCCCCAAGCATTACTAGCAGTAGCAGCAGTGCAAACTGATGTAATGTTTCCAAAAGGAACTTGGATATATAAAAAATCTTAAAAGTAAATTATACACCTTCTGATGCAGCAATTCCTCTTTGGCAAATATATATCTTAAAGAAATTTTACATTTGAAAAAAGGTTTAAGCACCGAAATGTTCATTATAGTATGTTCATAACTATGAAAAACTGAAACTAAATTTTACCTCCCAACAACAGAGGAGGAGCCATACATAGAAAGCACTGGGTATGCTGTGCAACTGTTAAGGAGGTGATAACCACAGACAAGTGAGTGATGAAAGCAGTTTTGTAAGGTATAAGATTGGGTAGAAAAACAAGGTATACTATTGCACACATGGAATGGTCACAGCTATATGACAACTATCTATAAATACCTTAAAAATAGGTAATACAGGGTTGGGTGCGGTGGCTCACACCTGTAATCCTAGCACTTTGGGAGGCCAAGGCAGGCAGATCACCTGAGGTTAGGAGTTCCAGACCAGCTTGGCCAACATGGCAAAACCCCATCTCTACCAAAAATAGAAAAAAAAAAAAAGTGGGGCAGGGTGGTGCATGCCTGTAGTCCCAGCTACTTGGGAGGCTGAGGCAGGAGAATTGCTTGAACCTGGAAGGCAGAGGCTGCAGTGAGCCAAGATCGCGCCACTGCACTGCAGCCTGGGCAACAGAGCGTAATACGGTCACAAGGGTGACAAAGTGGACAGGTATAGACCATGAAAATGAGATCTTTGCTTTAGCCACTCCCCAGAGGCAACTACCTTCATAAATCTAGTCATTAATTTTAAGTTAGAAGAAAACAGACTAAAATGTTAGTGGTGTTCATAGTGTATTTTTCTGTTTCGGGGCAGAGGGAGGGAGAGAGATCTACGTTTCTGTAAAGTAGTTGCCTTTAATGAGTCAAATATTACTTTAAAAAGAAAAATAAACATTAATCCATCAGAAATGTGTACTTGAAACTTACAAATTAGTAAGAAAAAGCATAAAGACAAAAAAGCTAAAGAGGTAAAGGGCCTAGGTTATACATAAAGAAGTTTTTAAAACTTATTTGGAAAAAAATGCATAATAATAATGCAAAAATGGATTAATTATTGTTAATAATCTTTTTTTTGGTTTATCAAATAGGTAAAGATTTTTTGGTTGTTAAGTGAATAAATACCCAGTGCTGGCAAAGTTATTTAAAGGGAGTATTTATTTGGTACCAGGGTGACAAAGGCAGTTCTTTGCACATACAAAAACTGCTTAGTGTGTCTTGTTTGCCTTGGGTGCTGTGCTGAGAAAGATCCAACCCTGTCCTCAGGTTCACTGGAACCAGAGAGTGCATAACTGGTTAACAACGCCTGCCAGGGACTCGAGAGGGAGGATTGTAAGTTTACCACCTATTTCGTACCTCTGGCCCTCCCTATGCTGAGGGCTACAAATGGCAGAGCCCCTCCACAAACAAATCCAGCAGGATCTTTCGAGAGCCTGAGAAATGTTCATAACATGTCATCTAGTGAAACCACTTTTTGGAAATCGAGTCTAAAAAAACTGTAAATACAGTAATTTATGCTTTGTTAATCAGACTTTTATATAAATTAAAAATCGTCACAAAATCAGAAAAGAACTTTAAACTTGTAATGTTATTTTTAAAAACCTACACATAGAAAAAATATTTGTAGAAAAAATACTAAAATATGATAAAATGTGGTTGCATTTTGATGTGTTAACTGTGGTTTACAACTCTAGTTTATTGCTGCTAATAAAACATTTTAAAAAATAAATTTTAGGCCGGGTGCAGTGGCTCACACCTGTAATCCCAGCACTTTGGAAGGCTGAGGTGGGCACATCATGAGTTCAGGAGTTTGAGACCAGCCTGACCAACATGAGGAAACCCCGTCTCTACTAAAAATACAAAAATTAGCTGGGTGTGATGGCACGCACCTATAATCCCAGCTACTCAGGAGGCTGAGGCAGGAGAATCACTTGAACCTGGGAGGCGGAGGGTGCAGTGAGCCGAGATCATACCACTGTACTCCAGCCTGGGTGACAGAGCGAGACTCCATCTCAAAAAAAATAAAATAAAATAAAATTTAAAATATTCCCTAATTGCAGCTACTCGTTACTGAGTGCCTTCTAAATACCAGGCACTATTAGGCTCTTTTCTATAGATGAACTCTAGGCCTTTTAATGGTTCTCCCAGGGGAGGATCCCCATTTCCTAAGAAAACGAGGTATGATCAGCCTCTAAGGAGGATCTTGAGATTTGACCTCAGCCCTCCCTGGCTCCAAAGCCCACCCTCTCTCTTCTCTGCCAAGGGTCTCTTCTACTTGTGAATATAACTACCTCCCTGGACTTGTACTAGTTGCGTACCTAGATCTATTAGGAAGTTTATTAGCCTTCTCTGTTTTGCAAAATTTTCTTTAATATGCTCAATATTATTTGTATAGTGAGGAAACAATACCTAACAAAACTATGTTAAAAATCAGAGTTCAGGCCAGGCACGGTGGCTCACACCTGTAATCCCAGCACTTTGGGAGGCCGAGGTGGGGCGGGTCACAAGGTCAGGAGATCAAGACCATCCTGGCTAACACAGTGAAACTCCGTCTCTACTAAAAATACAAAAAAAAAAAAAAAAAAATTAGCCGGGCGTGGTGATGGGCACCTGTAGTCCCAGCTACTTGGGAGGCTGAGACAGGAGAATGGCGTGAACCCAGGAGGTGGAGCTTGCAGTGAGCTGAGATCGTGCCACTACACTCCACCCTGGGCGACAGAGTGAGACTCCGCCTCAAAAAAAAAAAAAAATCAGAGTTCAAACAAAAGACTTCAATTCATCTGTGGCTCTTTCGAGGCCTGACTTAAATTCTGTCATATTCTAACATGGGTTCATCATGCAAATTCTTCAAGGAGAAGAGGGTTGCGGAGGAGAGGTGAGTGGTTTATAATCCTTCCCTAGAGAAAAAAAATCAACACAACTTTTAAACCCTGCTAGAATGAGGCTAGGAGTGTTTCTAAAACCTTCAAGATACAGACATTTTGGCTCAGAAATTCCACTGCTGAGAATTTCCCCTTAGGAAACAAGACCAGATGCAAAGACGTTAGAGCAAATCAATGAGGAAAAATGCCAAAACCCCAAAACCCAAGGGCTAAAGGGGTGGAAGCATAACTATAGCAGCAATGTGTATATAAGAGATAAATTGGCCGGTCACGATGGCTCACACCTGTAATCCCAGCACTTTGGGAGGCTGAGGCAGGCGGATCACGAGGTCAGGAGATCGAGACCATCCTGGCTAACATCGTGAAACCCCATCTCTATTAAAAATACAAAAAAATTAGCTGGACGTGGTGGTGGGTGCCTGTAGTCCCAGATACTCGGGAGGCTGAGGCAGGAGAATGGTGTGAACCCGGGAGGTGGAGCTTGCAGTGAGCCAAGATTGCGCTACTGCACTCCAGCCTGGGTGACGTAGTGAGACTCCATCTGAAAAAAAAAAAAAAAAAAGAAAAAGAAAAAAGAGAAATTATAAGCAACCCCAGTTTCCAACCATGAAAGGCCAGATGAAATAAATTAGGACACACCCATGCAACCAAGTACTAAAAGGAAACTTAGGCATGTATTTCTGTATATGGAAAGATGTTCATAATATATGATAATGAAAATGATAGCCCTCAAAACAATGTTTATGGTAGTATATTTCATTTCATAAAAATATAACTTTTTTTTTTGAGATGGAGTCTCATTCTGTTGTCCAGGCTGGAGTGCAATGGTGCAATCTCAGCTCAGTGTAACCTCTGCCTCCTAGGTTCCAGCGATTCTTGTGCTTCAGCCTCCCAAGTAGCTGGGACTATAGGTGAGCGCCACCATGCCCGGCTATTTTTTCATATTTTTAGTAGAGACAGGATTTCATCATTTTGGCCAGGCTGGTCTCAAACTCCTGACCTCAGGTGATCTGCCTGCCTCGGACTCCCAAAGTGCCAGGATTACAGGCATGAGCCACCATACCCAGCCTAAAAATATAATTTTTAAAAGCTATACAGATTTATGCATAAGAAAAAATGGGCACAAACTTTTAGCAGCAAGTATATTTGGGAGGGGGAAATACAAATATTCAAAGAAAAAACAAACATATTTTCTAGTTTTCTTCAGGGAATGTATAGTACTTGCATCACCACTAAAAAACTTAAAACATGAGTGTTTCTAAATTTATAGGCGCGAGCCACCATGCTCGGCCTACAATGTGAATATACTTAACATTACTGAACTGTATGCTTAAAAACGGTTAAGACACTAAGCTTTATGTGGTTTTTACCACAATGAAATATAAGAATTTTTAAATGAGTTCTAAATTTAAAAATGTAAACATGAAGAGGAGTGTCTAAACTGTTAGACATATCACGAACTGGGTAGGAACAGGAGGGAAGTTCTATATTAACCTCAGGGTTGCACAGGCCTTAAAAACGTGAGAGGGGATTGCTTTAGATTAAGAGACTTAAGAGATCAAACAACCAAATGCAATCTGTGGATCACATTTAGATCCAGATTGAAACAAGCCAACTGTCAAAGGACATCTTGGAGATAATCAGGGAAGTCTGGTTATGGTGTGAGTAAAACCCTTTGTCTGAGGTGATTTAAAAATTTCCTTTTTAAGTAGAGGTACTGAAGTTTAAAAAACATAAATGAGTCCATTAAAAATATGTTAAGTAAGTAACAACAGTTCAAGCAGAATACAGATTTAGCAAAAACTGCAACGGGAGAAGTGAAATAAAAGACTGATCAGGCTATGAGCCTTCTTACCATGAGGAAAGCAGCAGATTTCATGAGAGAGTGAATGAGGTAGAAACTACCTTAAAGACATGACAGGGTTTTCCTGGAGGTGAAGGGAGAAAAATTATGGAAGATGTAGAAAGGAAGTGGTTCCTGAAAAGGATGGGAGCTTGTTGAAAAGGCACAGGAGCTGACTGAAAGAGCTCCCAATGGCCAAAGCTGTAGCCATTTGAACAACAAAATAAATGACAGTACTGAATTACAGCCCATAGAATACATACCCATGAATCCAATCTGATATAAAGGAGGGCAATCCTCCCTCACGATGAGTATCACTGAAAAAGGCAAAATCTATTAGCTACTTTCCTATGCAACAAAAATATTCTTTGTAAGCTTTTCACCTGTGTGACACGTGAGGAATCCCCTTTTCGAAAAATTGCACCTTTTTTTTTTTTTTTACCACACTTTGATGAATTTTCAAGTTGTTAACAAGGTGTGGGGGCTAGTGAAAGGCCTTCTCACATTCAGAACACTCTTTCTAGGATGAAGCCAAAAATGTTGAGAACAGTGTGTGCTGTGACTGAAGGTTTCTCAACAGTGATTGCACTCAACAGTTTTCTCTTGAGAATGGAGCTGATAATGTTGAGTGAGGTATGAGGGTCGGCCGAAACATTTCCCACATAGCTGACACTGGTAAGGCCTCTCTTGAGTGTGAGTTCTATAATGCTGAATGAGATATGAATTCCGACTGAAGACTTTGCCACAGTCACAACACTGGCAGGCTCTCTCTCCAATGTAGTCATGTTTCCGCTGATAACGAATTAAGTATGTCTTGCTGTGGGACAACCCAGGAGGAAGGACTCTTGCTGCCTCATGGGCTTTGAGATGTTGAAGAAGATGCACATTCTGGAGAAAAGCTCTGCCGCACTGAAAACATTCACAGTAGTCCTGACTATGAATTCTTACACGTTCACAGAGATTCGCACACTGGATGGAAGGCTTTCTACCTTCATTGCAGCCAGAAGGCTTCCTACCAGAATGGGTCTTCTGATGTCTGTTGAGGTGTGGCATGAGATAGAAGGCTTCACCACACTGTTTACATTCATAGGGTTTCTTCCCAGTATGGATCCGTTGGTGTCTCCCAAGGGCTACTTGAGTACTAAAGGTTCGTTTGCAAAATTCACATCTGTTGTGTTTGTTCTCTTGGGATGCTGACTGGGGACTCGTACATATTCCAGGAGCAGTGCCTTCCTGGGGATCCTTTCCTAGAGGATCCTCTGATTGTTCACTAAGATTAGAGCTTCTTTCAAATTCATCACTGCCATAGCTTCTTTCTGGAGTGAGGGTCTTGGGGTCATTCATTGTTATAGGACTCAAAAGTTTCTCTTGGTTGCCCTGGTGTGGTTCCAATGGATCATCATGAGACTCTCCTGCAGAGACATGCCAGAAGTTACCTACTGCCAAATTATCCAATCCTGCCCCCCAATAATGATATTTCTATAGGCAGGCTTTGCCCTGGAGTTAGTGCTTTGGTTTCAGGTCTCTTTTCCTAATCTAAAAAAAAAAAAGTAAAAATTCCTCTATTCTTTTTACTCAGAGAGACATACAATATAATAGAAATAAAGAGACCAAGGATAACAAACAGATCTTACGGAGGTTGAGAGAGTTTTCTGAAAACCTAAAGAGAAAATGGAAAAACGATAGAAAGGACAGTAAGTGGCCGGGCACAGTGGCTCACACCTGTAATCCCAGCACCTTGGGAGGCCAAGGCGGGCGGATAACAAGGTCAAGAGATTGAGATCATCCTGGCCAACATGGTGAAACCCTGTCTCTACTAAAAATACAAAAAATTAGCTGGGCATGGTGGCGTGTGCCTGTAGTCCCAGCTACTCAGGAGGCTGAGGCAGGAGAATTGCTTGAACCTGGGAGGCGGAGGTTGCAGTCAGTAAGCAGAGATCGCACCACTGCACTGCAGCCTGGATGACAGAGTAAGACTCTGTCTCAAAGAAAAAAGAAAGAAAAAGAAAAGACAGTAAGCAAGGAAGAGTGAGGAAGAAGCAGAAAAAATATCATCCAGGAGGATGGCGTGTCAAAAAGATGCCACAAATGTACAGAGTAGAATGAGCAGAAATCAGAGAAAGAGCTGCGGTTGGGGTTTGTCAGCATTTTCCAAACCATGTTTGGCAGATTGCTAATATTCTGAAAAACAAATAGCTGTTACCATGAAGGGGGTTCCATTGTCAAGTTAATTTGGGAAATGTTGTATGACACAAATCAAGCAGGTTTCATTCCTGTAGGATTCAGAACTTTTAATATGCACCTTGAACCCTGAAGAGGGAAGGCACAGAATGTGGCATTTCTTAAAGTGATCTTGCCATGAAACATTTTTTTTTAGAACATCTATTACTGTGGTTCTTCAGGACTACTGAGGAAACACTGGAGTAAACAGGTCAACAACCTCTTGTTCAGAATTAAACAAAGATTCTCCTTTCTTAGGTCTGAATCTCTTGTTTTACCCCAATCTACACTGCCAACCAATCCCCTTTAATTCAATATTTATTAAATGCCTGTTTTGTGCAAGGCATTATCTAACCAGATGAGTCAGAGGTCTGTAAAAGGGACTCTAATCAGACTGTAAGTGATGACAGGAGCAGAGATGGGGGAACTGACTCCACTTAGGAAGAGGAAATGATTAGTGGAGGGGACAGCATTTGGCGTCAGTAAACGGGGAAGGGGGGCGAGTTTATATGAAATAGCCTGAGTTAAGCTATAGAACTGTGGAAGTATACAGTCCTGGGGAGCTAGAAACACAGGATCTTAGTTGCAAGATCTGTAGAAGATGAGGCTGGGATGTAAATTTCAGGCCAGACTGGGAGGAACTTCAGTGTTTTGTTAAAAGTTTGAATTTTATCTTGACGGAGGTAAGAAGCTGATAAAAAGTCCGTGCTTTATAAAGGCAACTCTCTGGTAGGAAAAATACTGAAGTCAAGGAAGTCAAGTATAAGACTGTGGTTTGGAAGAGAGGTGATGAACACAGTGGTTGCATCCTGGCAGACACTCGAAGTATGTCAACAGAGTACAGGTAAAACAGCAGAGCCAGAACATGGCTTAGGAAGTCATCAGGAAAAGAGGGATAGCTGGGCCCATCACAATGGATTGACTCTTTTAGGAAGTGGTCTTTGAAGAGAACACTCAAGAATGGAAGAGTAAGAGAACACCTAGTCCTCACTGGCTCTTCCGTTTTCCTCACCCTGCTGTACATCCAATATTTCAGCATGTTCTGCCAGTTCTCCTTTCAGGGAATACCTCCAACCTGACCCCTCTACAACCACAGCCTCAGCCTCCATCATCTTTAGCCTGGTGGACTTCAATGGCCTCTTGACCTGGTTTCTCTGGCTTTTCCTCTTAAAGCCCACTCTCCATAGGACAGCCAGATGGATCTTTCTAGAATAGCACTGCCCAGTAGAACTCCCAGTGATGATGGAAATGGTCTACATTTTTGCCGTCCAGCACAGTAGCCATTAGCCACATTTTGCTATCAAATACTTGCAATGTGGCTTGTGTGACTGAGGAACTAAATTTTAAATTTTATGTAATTCTTACTCGTGTAAATGTAAGTAGCCACATGTGCCTACTGTCTAGCATATTGGACAGCAAAGTCCTAAAATATCAATAACACTACTTCATGCCCCTGCTCAAAACTTCCCACCATCTTTGCATCTCACTTATAATAAAATTCTTTAACATATTCCTAAGCGGGCTGGCCCTTGACTATCTCTGTGATCTCATCTTCTATCTTCCACTTAACTCAGACCATATTGCCCTTCTTCCTGTTTTTGGAACACCCAAGCTCATTCCAATCTCAGGGCCCTTGCACTTGCTGTTCGCTCTGCCTGTAACACTCTTCCTCAAGATTTCTACATGGGTCAGCCCCTCATCTCATTCAAGTCTTCCACAGTGAGGCCTTCTCTGACTATTCCATCTTAAGCAACCTCCCATATCTCATTCTCTATCTGCTTTACACTCAGTTATTATTTGTCTATTTTTTAAAACTACTGCCCCCATTAGAATGCAAGCTCTATGAAGGAAGAGATTTGTCTGTCTTATTCATTACTGTATGCTCAGATACTAGCACAGTACCTGGCCCACCACAGAAGCCTGATAAATATCTATGGGATGACTGAATGAATGAAGAAACCAGAGTAGGGAAAGAAAAGAAGACAATGATAGAAACAGAGAGGAGTCTTCCTGGTAACTTCTTGAATTTTGTTTGGACATCCACTTTTCCACTCACACAGACAAACGTGGAGGAAGGCTGTGTCAATCAGCACTGTACTGGACACAGCTGCTAGTTCAGGAAAGGGATATAACCCGATATGGAACAATGAAAAATCAGGAGAGCTGGAAAAGATGCTTCCTCTCTCTTGAGAATGCTTCTTGGACACACCAGCTCTTTCTTGCTCCTTCTTTGTACAGGAACAAAAAAATGCATCTAGGATTTATTGTCAGAGTTGAAGGCAGAGTAGAAGGAGAAAATGAAACTAGGTCTTCGATGACTTCACTGGGTCCCTGAATACAGCCCAGGTGATCAGTATTATAGGCTAATAATCCCTCTATGACTTTAGCCAGTTTGGGTGTGGGTTTTGTTAACTACAACTGAAGGACAACAGTGATCCCAGCTGATGCACATGGTGACCCAATTCAAAGAAGGGGATTTCATGAAGATGGCTGGCGTTATTAGACTGTAGCCATGAGTTTGGAGGAGGTGAAGTCTATGTTTCCAGAACCATAAGGATGCTAGTGGAAACCTTTTGTGGAAGTTTCAGAAAAGAGCGTATACGTGCGTCTGAGTTGGCAGAAGTAGGGGGATGG
The DNA here is from genome assembly GCF_028885655.2 of Pongo abelii. NCBI lineage: Eukaryota > Metazoa > Chordata > Mammalia > Primates > Hominidae > Pongo > Pongo abelii. The sequence continues at coordinate 63,508,175 of NC_072005.2, forward strand.
AAACCAGAGGGTGGGGGTTAAGAAGAAAAGGGAAGGGAGCGTCTGGGTGTCAACAAGTCTGAGGAGCTGATGTGAGGGAAAGTGGGAGGGCAGTGAGAAAGACAAGTGGTGGATCATCAGGCCAGGGTTTTTTGTTCGTCTCGGTTAAAGAGGAGAGATCTATGATTTCTAGCTGCAAGGAGAAAGGCATGAGTGAATGGAAGGGCTGGAACACAAGGGTAAGAGGACACTGGCCTCCCTGGAGCTAAGCAGGAGAGGAACTCGTGTTGCATGAAGAGATGGGCTTCAGAAAGGAGATGAAGGGGAGTACTGAGGAGAAAGAGCCCCTGAGGCGAGAGCACCTACCAGACTTCTCCTGGCCCAGGGGGCTTTGAGGAAAGCTCCCTGACTAGCATTTACTGGTCCCCCCTCTTACACCCCAGGCTTCCCCCTCACTACTCACTTTGACAAATCACTGTATGTCTGCTGTCTGTCTCCATTGCACGTGATTCCTCCTCTTCCAGGCGTGAGATAATGTCAGGTTTAGAGAACTGGTACCCTGTTGGAGAGGAAGACTCAGAACTCAGGGTTTCAGTAACTCCCAACCTTGGGTCCCAAAGACTCTGGAATAATAAGGAAGGAACAAACTCTCGCAGGAGTAAAATGAAGCCGTTTCCAGCCTATAGAGATTTTACCCCCTAAGGGACATCTAAAATGTATGGAGATATCTTTGGTTGTCATAACTGTGGGAGCAGAGGGAGGGGTTCCTAGTGTCTAGTATGGCTGGAGGCACGGACACTGCTCAACATTCTGCAAGACAGCCCCACAACCCTGGACGATCTGGCTCCATGTCAAAGAGTGCCAAGGTTGAACAACCCTGTTATGAAGACTAAAAAGGGGGCATGAGGGCAGTGTGCTGAGCTCTACACTTCAGCACCAAGAATCTGACATAGCTGCTCAAAGTCAACATTATGGTTCTTTTCCCTCCTGTGATAACGTCCACTGCCCCTTTGTCTTGAAGTGCTGCTCCTCCCCCTCCCTTAGTTCCTTGTTTCCCAAACTTCTATCATTTGCATACCAAATTGTTATCTATTTCTTTACTGTCTGACTCTCTCCACTCAAATGTAACATCGATGAGAAGGGGAAATGTCATCTATTTTGTAACCCCAATGCCTATACCAGGCCTTGTACATCTGAATTCACTGACAAGTTAATGAATGACCCTTGCTTTTTGGCATTTCTATGTGCCATTTATAGTCGTATTCAGTATTTATTTTATGTTTTTCTTTAGATCACATTTCTTTTTAACTTAGATATGCTTATTTTCTTTTTTCTTTTTTTTTGAGACAGAGTCTCACTCTGTCACACAGGCTAGAGTGCAGTGGCACGATCTCGGCTTACTGCAGCCTCTGCCTCCCAGATTCAAGTGATTCTTCTGCCTCAGCCTCCTGAGTAGCTGGGACTACAGGCACCCGCCATCATACCCAGCTAATTTTTCGTATTTTTAGTAGAGACGGGGTTTCACCATGTTGGCCAGGCTGGTCTTAAACTCCTGACCTCAAATGAACCACCTGCCTCAGCCTCCCAAAGTGCTGGGATTACAGGCGTGAGCCACTGCGCCTGGCCAATATGCTTATTTTCAATGGAAGCTTTATATCAACCCTATAAATGGAAACCAATGTCACTCACACACACACAAAAAAATGGAAGGTAACATGATAAATATAACAGAAACTAAGGTTATTGAGTGCTAGCTAGCTTCTGTTGCCTATCTAACACTCAGGGTTTGAAGTCTGCTCTCTCTTTGGTAAAATGGAAGAATAACAAGATAGACATGCTAACACCAAACTGATATTCTCTACTTGATACAATCAGAAGGCTTAAAGGAAAATTGAAGAACTTCTTTCTCACCAACAGACTGAAGGATTATGTCATGCTGTCCATGTACTGCCTAAAATAATCTTCTATTTAGCCCACTGTACTCATTCCACACTTAGGAAGACAATGTCCCAGGTGATATATAAGAGCTCTATTAACACAAAACCTTCAGTGTTAAAGAAGCCAAGGGCTCACAAGATAGAAATGCCTCCAGGTCACTGCATAAGAGCTGGAAAGATAAAATTAATTTATTTCCTCTATTTTGATACTATTCCTTCTATTTTAAGTCATAAAATGTGGTAAGCTAGAGTAGAGTGTAAAATATGCTGAAAAATGTACTTCCTTGTAACCGATAAGAACCAGAGTTAAACATATGCATCCCTGTGCTAGGTTTGGGGTAGGATGTGTTTGTTTTCCCCCTAGGTCTCTGACATCACCAGGTAATTACCAGTGGAACAGTGTTTGTTTTGGATTCTGTTTTTCAGGAGACCTCAAGCCCCCAAAAAAGCCACTGAAAAAGGAGCTTGGCACTGGCAACATAAACTTTTCACTTTTCACTTTCAACTTTACCTGTGAGAACAGGTAAAACAATTTTGCCTCCGCATGTAAAGAGAGATTGGCAATCTCTGATTCTTAAAACTCAAGCCAGTAGAAGTCTTTGGAGCTCCTGGAATTTTTAGCAATTCCTTCGCTCATTCAATAAACATCATTTTGAGCCTTCTATTGTGCTGAGAACTGGTGGAGCAAACCCCTGTCAGGTAGCACATCAGAGTTTAAAAGAGAAGATTCTGGAGTCTGCTTGGGGTTAAATCCCAGCTTTTGACAAGTAATTTAACCTTTCAATGACTCAGTTTCCTCAACGTTAAAAATGTCAATAATAACAACAATAAGTATACCTCCCCCTCATAGGCCTAGTGTGAGGATGAAAGGAGTTGAAATATGTTAAACACTTACACAAGTGCCTGACACATATGTTGTGCTCAAGAAATGTTAGCTATATTATAATTAACAGTGAATCTGATGTTCAAATATTAAAATATTGCCTCTGACCTGGGTTGAGACTCACTGACATGGTGAACCGCCATTACTGATGAGAGGACACAAAGGAGTTGAGAGCCACTGCCCTAGTAGGAAGAAACCAAGTCCTGTGGAGAAGGCATACTTACCCAGGGAGACCAGGTTCCAGTAATTCTCCAGCATCACCTCCCTGTAGAGGTTTCTCTGAGCAGCACTAAGGGAGCTCAATTCCTCTGGGCTGAAGTCCACAAACACATCCTCGAAGGTCACCAGCTCCTCAAACACCAGAAATGTTCCTAAGTGTTTGAAGTCCAGGAACTATCCCAGAGAGAGGAGAAAGAACGTGATTAGAGAGGACTGAACATGATGCAGGCATTCAGACCAGCAGAGAGCTTCCACGTGCTCTAATCCAGAGCCACAGACACCTGGCATTGCATCTTTCTTTGTCTTAGAGTCTGAGAGAAGTGGGAACATTACTGAAACAGTTCCTGTTGCTAATTACTACAGATTTGGGTTGAGGGGGAAATATCCTTTTAAGCCACTTTATAAAGACAGAATGCAAGCATGCAAATACTTAAAAGCTCAGCAGTATACCTCAGCCTCAGGAATCAGAGTCCTGGCTCTGGTTCTTTGTGAGTTTGGGTAGGTTAAGCCTCAGGGTCCCACCTGTAAAACAAAGTGCTCATAACATGAAGAAACATTCAATCTTGTTAATAAACAAGGAGATGAAAATCAAAATGACAAAATACCATTTTATACCCATTCAATTAAGTATTGGGTAAAAATTAAGTAACTGAGTAAAAATTAAGAAGTGGGACAATACCAAGTATCATATAAAACATGGATCCACTGGAGATGCTAAGGGAAATGTAAATTAGAAAACACTTTTGATCCAGAAATTCTTTTTCTAATTTTTAAAAATTTTTGTGGGTACATAGTACTTGTATATACTTACGGGGTACATGAGATGCTTTGATACAGGCAGGCAATGTGGAATAAGCACATCATGGGGAATGGGGTATCCATCCCCTTAGGCATTTATCCTTTGAGTTACAAACAATCCAATTACACTCTTTATTTTAAAATGTACAATTAAGTTATTATTGATTATAGACTCTCTATTGTGCTATCAATAGTAGGCCTTATTCATTCTTTCTACTTTTTTTTGTACTCGTTAACCATCTCCACCTCCCTCCAGCCCCTCAACTACCCTTCCCAGCCTCTGAGAACCACCCTTCTAATCTCTATTTGACCCCAAAATTCTATTCCTAGGTATATTTGCTCATGTGTACTTAAAGACATGGATGGGCATGTTTATAATAGCATGTTTGGAACATCCAAAATCTGGAAATAACCCAAACATTCATTAACAGTAGAAGAGATAAATATAGTACAGCCATACAATGAAATAGTATTCTAGCAATAGAAATCAATTAACTACAGTTATATACAACAATCTTGGTAGCCTAAGGTTGAATTTAAAAGGCAGATACCAAATACCCAAAGAAAAATAAGCCGTCCTACCAAAAAGACACATACACTTATATGTTCATCACAGCACTGTTCACAGAAGCAAAGACATGGAATCAACCCAAGTGCCCATCTACAGTGGACTGGATAAAGAAAATGAGGTGTGTATACACCATTGAATACTATGCAGCCAAAAAAAGAACAAAATTGTGTCCTCTGCAGCAACACAGATGCAACCAGAAACCATTATCCTAAGCGAACTAACACAGAAACAGAAAACCAAATACCACGTGTTCTCACTTATTAGTGGGAGCTAAACACTGGGTATACACGGTCATTAAAATGGGACAACAGAGGGAGGAGGAGCCAAGATGCCCTATAGGAACAGCTCCGGTCTACAGCTCCCAGCGCGAGCGACGCAGAAGACGGGTGATTTCTGCATTTCCATCTGAGGTACCATGTTCATCTCACTAGGGAGTGCCAGACAGTGGGCGCAGGTCAGTGGGTGAGTTCACCGTGCGCCAGCCGAAGCAGGGGCGAGGCATTGCCCCACTCGGGAAGCGCAAGGGGTCAGGGAGTTCCCTTTCCAGGGGTGACAGACGGCACCTGGAAAATCGGGCCACTCCCACCCGAATACTGTGCTTTTCCGATGGGCTTAGGAAACGGTGCCCCAGGAGAGTATAGCCCGCACCTGGCTCAGAGGGTCCTACGCCCACGGAGTCTTCGCTGATTGCTAGCACAGCAGTCTGAGATCAAACAGCAAGTCGGCAGCGAGGCTGGGGGAGGGGCGCCCGCCATTGCCCAGGCTCGCTTAAGTAAACAAAGCAGCCGGGAAGCTTGAACTGGGTGGAGCCCACCACAGCTCAAGGAGGCCTGCCTGCCTCTGTAGGCTCCACCTCTGGGGGCAGGGCACAGACAAACAAAAAGACAGCAGTAACCTCTGCAGACTTAAATGTCCCTGTCTGACAGCTTTGAGGAGAGCAGTGGTTCTCCCAGCAAGCAACTGGAGATCTGAGAACGGGCTGACTGCCTCCTCAAGTGGGTCCCTGACCCCTGACCCCCGAGCAGCCTAACGGGGAGGCACCCCCCAGCAGGGGCAGACTGACACCTCACACAGCCGGCCAGGTACTCCAACAGACCTGCAGCTGAGGGTCCTGTCTGTTAGAAGGAAAACTAACAGAAAGGATATCCACACCAAAAACCCATCTGTACATCACCATCATCAAAGACCAAAAGTAGGTAAAACCACAAAGATGGGGAAAAAACAGAGCAGAAAAACTGGAAACTCTAAAAAGCAGAGTACCTCTCCTCCTCCAAAGGAACGCAGTTCCTCACCAGCAACGGAACAAAGCTGGATGGAGAATGACTTTGACGAGCTGAGAGAAGGCTTCAGACAATCAAATTACTCTGAGCTACGGGAGGATATTCAAACCAAAGGCAAAGAAGTTGAAACCTTTGAAAAAAATTTAGAAGAATGTATAACTAGAATAACCAATACAGAGAAGTGCTTAAAGGAGCTGATGGAGCTGAAAACCAAGGCTCGAGAACTACGTGAAGAATGCAGAAGCCTCAGGAGCCGATGCGATCAATGGAAGAAAGGGTATCAGCCCTGGAAGATGAAATGAATGAAATGAAGCGAGAAGGGAAGTTTAGAGAAAAAAGAATAAAAAGAAACGAGCAAAGCCTCCAAGAAATGTGGGACTATGTGAAAAGACCAAATCTACGTCTGATTGGTGTACTTGAAAGTGACGGGGAGAATGGAAACAAGTTGGAAAACACTCTGCAGGATATTATCCAGGAGAACTTCCCCAATCTAGCAAGGCAGGCCAACATTCAGATTCAGGAAATACAGAGAACACCACAAAGATACTCCTCGAGAAGAGCAACTCCAAGACACATCATTGTCAGATTCACCAAAGTTGAAATGAAGGAAAAAATGTTAAGGGCAGCCAGAGAGAAAGGTCGGGTTACCATCAAAGGGAAGCCCATCAGACTAACAGCGGATCTCTCGGCAGAAACCCTATAAGCCAGAAGAGAGTGGGGGCCAATATTCAACATTCTTAAAGAAAAGAATTTTCAACCCAGAATTTCATAACCTGCCAAACTAAGCTTCATAAGTGAAGGAGAAATAAAATACTTTGCAGACAAGCAAATGCTGAGAGATTTTGTCACCACCAGGCCTGCCCTAAAAGAGCTCCTGAAGGAAGCGCTAAACATGGAAAGGCACAACCGGTACCAGCCACTGCAAAATCATACCGAAATGTAAAGACCATCAAGACTAGGAAGAGACTGCATCAACTAACGAGCAAAATAACCAGCTAACATCATAATGACAGGATCAGATTCACACGTAACAATATTAACTTTAAATGTAAATGGACTAAATGCTCCAATTAAAAGACACAGACTGGCAAATTGGATAAAGACTCAAGATCCATCAGTGTGCTGTATTCAGGAAACCCATCTCACGTGCAGAGACAGACATAGGCTCAAAATAAAAGGATGGAGGAAGATCTACCAAGCAAATGGAAAACAAAAAAAGGCAGGGGTTGCAATCCTAGTCTCTGATAAAACAGACTTTAAACCAACAAAGATCAAAAGAGACAAAGAAGGCCATTACATAATGGTAAAGGGATTAATTCAACAAGAAGAGCTAACTATCCTAAATATATATGCACCCAATACAGGAGCACCCAGATTCATAAAGCAAGTCCTGAGTGACCTACAAAGAGACTTAGACTCCCACACATTAATAATGGGAGACTTTAACACCCCACTGTCAACATTAGACAGATCAACGAAACAGAAAATCAACAAGGATACCCAGGAATTGAACTCAGCTCTGCACCAAGCAGACCTAATAGACATCTACAGAACTCTCCACCGCAAATCAACAGAATATACATTTTTTTCAGCACCACACCACACCTATTCCAAAATTGACCATATACTTGGAAGTAAAGCTCTCCTCAATAAATGTAAAAGAACAGAAATTATAACAAACTATCTCTCAGATCACAGTGCAATCAAGCTAGAACTCAGGATTAAGAATCTCACTCAAAACTGCTCAACTACATGGAAACTGAACAACCTGCTCCTGAATGACTACTGGGTACATAACGAAATGAAGGCAGAAATAAAGATGTTCTTTGAAACCAACGAGAACCAAGACACAACATACCAGAATCTCTGGGATGCATTCAAAGCAGTGTGTAGAGGGAAATTTATAGCACTAAATGCCCACAAGAGAAAGCAGGAAAGATCCAAAATTGACACCCTAACATCACAATTAAAAGAACTAGAAAAGCAAGAGCAAACACATTCAAAAGCTAGCAGAAGGCAAGAAATAACTAAAATCAGAGCAGAACTGAAGGAAATAGAGACACAAAAAACCCTTCAAAAAATTAATGAATCCAGGAGCTGGTTTTTTGAAAGGATCAACAAAATTGATAGACCGCTAGCAAGATTAATAAAGAAAAAAAGAGAGAAGAATCAAATAGATGCAATAAAAAATGATAAAGGGGATATCACCACCGATCCCACAGAAATACAAACTACCATCACAGAATATTACAAACACCTCTACACAAATAAACTAGAAAATCTAGAAGAAATGGATAAATTCCTCAACACATACACCCTCCCAAGACTAAACCAGGAAGAAGTTGAATCTCTGAATAGACCAATAACAGGAGCTGAAATTGTGGCACTAATCAATAGCTTACCAACCAAAAAAAGTACAGGACCAGATGGGTTCACAGCCGAATTCTACCAGAGGTACAAGGAGGAGCTGGTACCATTCCTTCTGAAACTATTCCAATCAATAGAAAAAGAGGGAATCCTCCCTAACTCATTTTATGAGGCCAGCATCATCCTGATACCAAAGCCTGGCAGAGACACAACAAAAAAAGAGAATTTTAGACCAATATCCTTGATGAACATTGATGCAAAAATCCTCAATAAAATACTGGCAAACAGAATCCAGCAGCACATCAAAAAGCTTATCCACCATGATCAAGTGGGCTTCATCCCTGGGATGCAAGGCTGGTTCAATATACGCAAATCAATAAATGTAATCCAGCATATAAACAGAACCAAAGTCAAAAACCACATGATTATCTCAATAGATGCACAAAAGGCCTTTGACAAAATTCAACAACCCTTCATGCTAAAAACTCTCAATAAATTAGGTATTGATGGGTCGTATCTCAAAATAATAAGAGCTATTTATGACAAACCTACAGCCAATATCATACTGAATGGGCAAAAACTGGAAGCATTCCCTTTGAAAATTGGCACAAGACAGGGATGCCCTCTCTCACCACTTCTATTCAACATAGTGTTGGAAGTTCTGGCCAGGGCAATTAGGCAAGAGAAGGAAATCAAGGGTATTCAATTAGGAAAAGAGGAAGTCAAATTGTCCTTGTTTGCAGATGACATGATAGTATATCTAGAAAACCCCATTGTCTCAGCCCAAAATCTCCTTAAGCTGATAAGCAACTTCAGCAAAGTCTCAGGATACAAAATCAATGTACAAAAATCACAAGCATTCTTATACATCAATAACAGACAAACAGAGAGCCAAATCATGAGTGAACTCCCATTCACAATTGCTTCAAAGAGAATAAAATACCTAGGAATCCAACTTACAAGGGATGTGAAGGACCTCTTCAAGGAGAACTACAAACCACTGCTCAAGGAAATAAAAGAGGATACAAACAAATGGAAGAACATTCCATGCTCATGGGTAGGAAGAATAAATATCATGAAAATGGCCATCCTTCCCAAGGTAATTTACAGATTCAATGCCATCCCCATCAAGTTACCAATGACTTTCTTCACAGAATTGGAAAAAACTACTTTAAAGTTCATACGGCACCAAAAAAGAGCCCGCATCACCAAGTCAATCCTAAGCCAAAAGAACAAAGCTGGAGGCATCACGCTACCTGACTTCAAACTATACTACAAGGCTACAGTAACCAAAACAGCATGGTACTGGTACCAAAACAGAGATATAGATCAATGGAACAGAACAGAGCCGTCAGAAATAATGCCACATATCTACAACCATCTGATCTTTGACAAACCTGACAAAAACAAGAAATGGGGAAAGGATTCCCTATTTAATAAATGGTGCTGGGAAAACTGGCTAGCCGTATGTAGAAAGCTGAAACTGGATCCCTTCCTTACACCTTATACAAAAATCAGTTCAAGATGGATTAAAGACTTAAATGTTAGACCTAAAACCATAAAAACCCTAGAAGAAAACCTAGGCATTACCATTCAGGACATAGGCATGGGCAAGGACTTCATGTCTAAAACACCAAAAGCAATGGCAACAAAAGCCAAAATTGACAAATGGGATCTAATTAAACTAAAGAGCTTCTGCACAGCAAAGGAAACTACCATCAGAGTGAACAGGCAACCTACAAAATGGGAGAAAATTTTCACAACCTACTCATCTGACAAAGGGCTAATATCCAGAATCTACAATGAACTCCAACAAATTTACAAGAAAAAAACAAACAACCCCATCAAAAAGTGGGCGAAGGACATGAACAGACACTTCTCAAAAGAAGACATTTATGCAGCCAAAAAACACATGAAAAAATGCTCACCATCACTGGCCATCAGAGAAATGCAAATCAAAACCACAATGAGATACCATCTCACACCAGTTAGAATGGCAATCATTAAAAAGTCAGGAAACAACAGGTGCTGGAGAGGATGTGGAGAAATAGGAACACTTTTACACTGTTGGTGGGACTGTAAACTAGTTCAACCCTTGTGGAAGTCAGTGTGGCGATTCCTCAGGGATCTAGAACTAGAAATTCCATTTGACCCAGCCATCCCATTACTGGGTATATACCCAAAGGACTATAAATCATGCTGCTACAAAGACACATGCACACGTATGTTTATTGCGGCATTATTCACAATAGTAAAGACTTGGAACCAACCCAAATGTCCAACAATGATAGACTGGATTAAGAAAATGTGGCACATATACACCATGGAATACTATGCAGCCATAAAAAATGACGAGTTCACATCCTTTGTAGGGACATGGATGAAATTGGAAATCATCATTCTCAGTAAACTACTGCAAGAACAAAAAACCAAACACCGCATATTCTCACTCACAGGTGGTAATTGAACAATGAGAACACATGGACACAGGAAGGGGAACATCACACTTCGGGGACTGTTGTGGGGTGGGGGGAGGGGGGAGGGATAGCATTGGGAGATATACCTAATGCTAGATGACGAGTTGGTGGGTGCAGCGCACCAGCATGGCACATGTATACATATGTAACTAACCTGCACGTTGCGCCCATGTACCATAGAGTCTAAAGTATAATAAGAAGGAGAAGAAGAAGAAAAAAAAGAAAAAAATAATAAAATAAATTATTTTGATTAAAAAAAAAAATGGGACAAGAGACACTAGGGAATACAAGAGGAGGCAGGGAGGGAGGGGAGTAAGGGTTGGAAAAAGCCATTTATTGGGTACTATGCTTACTACCTGAGGTGACATATTCATTCATGCTCCAAATCTCAGCATTGTGCAATACACCTTTGTAACAAACCTGCACATGTGTGCCCTGATTCTAAAATAAAAGTGAAGAAAAAAAAAAAGATAGACTGATCTCTTCAAATCTAACATTATCCTGAGGCAATAGGATACTTACCTTCCTTAGCAAATCTGAATATCTACCAACTAGAAAATTGTAACATGTATGAGAAAATGCGTAGGATCTCCCCACTCAAATATGCTAATCCAATACGTCTTTATAAACAGTTAACAACAAAAACTGAAAATTAAAACTTACTAGCCATTTTGCTCAAAATGTTATAGCAGTTAATGATTTTTCTGCTTGTTTCCAGTCATACTTTGGCAATGAAAAAAATGATTCAAAACCAAAGGTACATTGTTAGGCTGAGGTCTTAACCTGGCAATCATGGATTCTTAAGGCTGAGCTTTGTAGTGCATGTGCACCTTTCTGGAAGATAAAAATTCCAAGTTTCTCAAAGGAGTCTGTGACTCAAAATATTTAGCATAGAGAGCAATCTCAGTTTTTCATAACCATTTTTTCTTGTGCTTTATTTTACTTAATACAGTTAATATGCTACAATACCTTGAATATAATGGATAATCAATATTATTATATTAAAAAAAGATTGTTAAAAGAGAAATGTTACCTGATTCAGTATAAGAAAATTGAATTTAGTTGTAGAAAAGATATCTATTTCAAGTAAGAATCACTGTATGGTAGGTCATGATTTCTCAGTCACAGTGTCATATTTAAACGATGGTGGTCATGTGGTAGTCAGAGCATTTTTAAGACTGCTCCCTTACTGTTCCCAAATGTTTTCCTACTATAAACTGTCCATTGACCCTCCTTTGTTTTTTCCATCTCATCCTCTGTAACTATTAGAGAAAATCATGGGAACAAACCTATACCGGAATAAAGAATTTTGAGTTCTGCTATTAGCTAGTTGTGAGGTATGGGTTAATTAATCTTTGATTCTCATTGTCTCATCTTTAAAATAAAGAGATCCATTACATTATCTCTAAAGTCATTTACACTCTAAAATTTTATAATAAAACACATAAAATCCCTTGATACTATAAAAATAAAAAGGCAGATATCAGAAGATTACATAAAACTATGATACCCATCTTATTAATATACATCTTTTGTGTTTTAAGTGAAACTTTCTAAAACTTTTTATGCAAATCAACAAACATTGGGTTAAATTACGGATCATATACTGGCTGCCCAGCTCCTTTAGATGGGTTTATTTGGCTCGCGTAGTCCTTCTATTCGTTTTTAAAAATTTGTATTAGCTGCCAACACCAAAAAAAATTAGGAAATGTCATTAACTGGTTTTGTGGCTTCTGATTAAAAGCATTAGAAAATCTGGGTACCTGGGTCCACATTCTAACATGGCACCATCAGCAAAAGCTGAGTCACAGCTGCCCCTATATATGGGACAGGCACTCCCTTGTTTGTCATAATCCACCCAGACCAATTCCTTATTTATATTCCTTTGGTAGTCCCTCGGGGGCGTCTTCGCTTGGAATCCCTGGCACAGACAACGTAAGTACAGAGGGCTACTCTCAGGAGCAGATATTCTAGAACAGTGTTTCTCAACCTTTTTTCCTTATCTCGCTCCCCCCACCCCAGTAATCTTTATAGATCATTTTTTCTAATCACAACTCCCATGAATTTTTTTCTGGTTCTAAAGAAAGTAGAGTATATTAATTTCATTATTGTCTTTTAGGTTTCTAAAACACGACTTAACAAGAACACTGGAGAACATTTTTGAAACAGAAAATCAGAAAACCTCATAACAGTATCATGTCCCTATAAGAGCTGCCATTTGTTAAAGGCCTACAGTAAGCCACACCCTTTGTGTGGGTAGAAGGGGTTGTCTTCATTTACACTATGTTCATTTTTGCAAAGTACATTCCAGCCCTTGACATGGATATACTTTTTCAAACAATTATAAGTTAGCATTGATTCCCATACACAGCTATTGGATGCTTCCAATTTTAACGTGCACACAAATCACCTGGGGATCCTGTTAAACACAGATTCTAATTCAGTTGGTAGAAGTGGGGCCATAGGTGCTGTATGTCTGTTTTTTTAAATAACAGCTTTATTGAGATTTAATTTACGTATTATAAAAGGCACCTATTTAAAGTATACAATTTAATGGGTTTTTAAGCATATTCACAGAGTTGTGCAACCATCACCCCAATAAATTTCAGAACATTTCATCACCCCAAAAGAAACCCTGCACCTTCTAGCAGTCACTCTCCATTTCCCTCCAACATCTTCCCACACCCCACCCCAAGCCCCAGGCAACCACTAACATACTTTATGTCTCCATGGATTTGCTGATTCTGGATATTTCATAAAAATGGAATCACACGGTACCCCATACATTTTAATATTGCAAATATACTGTGTATCTGTGTATGTACTGTATGTATGTCTGTGCTGTACGCATAAGAATAGTAAGTGTTCACCCCCAAGAACCAATTTTCTTCCCCTTGAAGGCAATATCATCCTCCTTAAGAATGCGTGTTCTAGGACATGATTTTCAAGGAAAAGGCCCTTTTCATGGCTCTGTGACTTTTTGGCACCCGCATATGGTTCTAAGAACACTCTTTTTTCCCTCAAACAGAGCCTGACACCGGTAGACATTGGTGAATAAACAAACAGATGACACTACCAGAATCATTTGTAAAATCTTGTACAACGTGAAAAAAGTTTTATGTTTGATGATTTCATTAAACTATTATTCGTTATTTTGGAGGAAATACATGGTAGGACATAAGTACCTTTCCTTTTTTTAAAATTCTGGACTATTCTAGCCTATCCATGCTTCCCAGTGGACCCCGTTGTCTCAAATTCCCAAATCCAAAAATTTAGTTGAAATAGGATGGCCAGATAAAATTCAGCATGCCCAGTTAAATTTGAATTTCAGTAAGTTTTACAGGGCTGAGTTTTTTGAAATCTTTGACAATTTCATGGATAGTGTGTTGGGTGGGAAGAGCACTGGGCTGGCAGTTCAGAGACCTGCTGGGTTCCAGTACTGTACTGTTTTTTTGTTTTTGTTTTTGTTTTTCTTGTTTGTTTTTTGAGATAGAGTCTCACTCTGTCACCCAGGCTGGAGAGCAGTGGTGCAATCTCAGCTCGCTGCAACCTCCACCTCCTGGGTTCAAGCAATTCTTGTGCCTCAGCCTCCCAAGTAGCTCGGATTACAGGTGTGTGTCACCACGCCCAGCTAATTTTTGTATTTTTAGTAGAGATGGGGTTTCGCCATGTTGGCCAGGCTGGTCTTCAACTCCTGACCGAAGGTGATCCGCCTGCCTTGACCTCCCAAAGTGCTGGGGTTACAGGTATGAGCCACTGGACCCGGTCTGTACTGTTATTTAATTTCACTGGACAAGACAGGTAACATCTCTGATCTGGACCTTGATCTAAATGGTCATTGTACTTTTTGTATCATAGGGTTTTGTGAAGAACAAATTTTGTTACGTGTCTATTAAAAATCTTTTTTGTTTTTGTTTTTGTTTTTTGAGACGGAGTCTCACTCTCACTCATGCTGGAGTGCAGTGACGTGATCTTGGCTCACTGCAACCTCTGCCTCCCAGGTTCAAGTGAGTCTCCCACCTCAGCCTCCTGAGTAGCTGGGATTACAGGCATGTGCCACCACGCCCAGCTAATTTTTGTAATTTTAGTAGAGATGGGGTTTCACCATGTTGGCCAGGCTGGTCTCGAACTCCTGACCTCAGGTGATCCTCCCACCTCGGGAGGGATATTGGCCTGAAATTTTCTTTTTTTGTTGTCTCTGCCAGGTTTTGCTGTCAGGATGATACTGGCCTCATAAAATGAGCCTCTTTTTCTATTGTTTGGAATAGTTTCAAAAGGAATGGTACAAGCTCCTCTTTGTACCTCTGGTAGAATTCGGCTGTCAATCTGTCTGGTCCTGCGTTTTTTTTTTTTTTTTTGGTTGGTAGGCTATTAATTACTGCCTCAATTTCAGAACTTGTTATTGGTCTATTCAGAGATTCGACTTCTTCCTGGTTTAGTCTTGGGAGGGTGTATGTGTCCAGGAATTTATCCATTTCTTCTAGATTTTCTAGTTTATTTGTGTAGAGGTGTTTATAGTATTCTCTCATGGTAGTTTGTATTTCTGTGGGATCAGTGGTGATATCCCTTTATCATTTTTTATTGTGTCTATTTGATTCTTCTCTCTTTTCTTCATTAGTCTGGTGAGCAGTCTATCTATTTTGATGATCTTTTCAAAAAACCAGCTCCTGGAGTCACTGATTTTTTTGAAGGATTTTTTTTTTTTTTTGTCTCTATCTCCTTCAGTTCTGCTTTGATCTTAGTTATTTCTTGTCTTCTGTTAGCTTTTGAATTTGTTCGCTCTTGCTTCTCTAGTTATTTTAATTGTGATGTTAGGGTGTCAATTTTAGATCTTTCCTGCTTTCTCCTGTGGGCATTTAGTGCTATAAATTTCCCTCTAAACACTGCTTTAGCTGTGTCCCAGAGATTCTGGTACGTTGTGTCTTTGTTCTCATTGGTTTCAAAGAACTTATTTATTTCTGCCTTAATTTCGTTATTTACTGAGTCATTCAGGAGCAGGTTGTTCAGTTTCCATGTAATCGTGCGGTTTTGAGTGAGTTTCTTAATCCTGAGTTCTAAATTCTTTTCCTTAAGAATGTTGAATATTGACCTCCACTCTCTTCTGGCTTGTAGGGTTTCTGCAGAGACATCTGCTGTTAGTCTGATGGGCTTCCCTTTGTGGGTAACCTGACCTTTCTCTCTGGCTGCACTTAACATTTTTTCCTTCATTTTAACCTTGGTGAATCTGATAATTATATGTGTCTTGGAGTTGCTCTTCTCGAGGAGTATCTTTGTGGTGTTCTCTGTATTTCCTGAATTTGCATGTTGGCCTGTCTTGCTAGGTTGGGGAAGTTCTCCTGGATAATATCTTGAAGAGTGTTTTCCAACTTGGTTTACTCTCCCTGTCACTTTCAGGTACACCAATCAAACGTAGGTTTTGGTCTTTTCACATAGTCCTATATTTCTTGGAGGCTTTGTTCATTTCTTTTCATTCTTTTCTCTCTAATCTTGTTTTCATGCTTTATTTCATTAAATTGATCTCTAGTCTCTGATATCGTTTCTTCTGCTTGATCGATTTGCTATTGATACTTATGTATGCTTCATGAAGTTCTCATGCTGTGTTTTTCAGCTCCATCAGGTCATTTATGTTCGTCTCTAAACTGGTTATTCTAGTTAGCAATTCCTCTAACCTTTTTTCAAGGTTCTTAGCTTCCTTGCATTGGGTTAGAACATGCTCCTTTGGCTTGGAGGAGTTTGGATAAACAACAGTTTTTTACATAAGTATGTCTTAAATATTAAACATTGCATACTTATGCAAAAAATTGTCTATCTGAAATTCAAACTTCATACTTATGCTAAAAATTTATTTATACTTATGCTAAAAATTTATTTGTAGTTTATCTAAAATTCAAATTTAATTTGGATGTTGTGTATATTTACTTGCTAAATCTGGCCAGCCTAAGTTGGAGTAACTGCACTACCTTAGGCAGCAATAACTAAGTGGTTATGAATGTGGACTCTAAAGCCAGACTGCCTGGGTTCATATCTCAATCGTATTATTTAACAGCTGTGTTACCTTCAGCATATTATTTAGTCTTTCTGCCTCCACTCCCTATCAAAAGGGGTACAATAATAATGCAAACCACATAAGGGTTTTTCTGAATAAAATAGAATACTAAAAAAATAAGTAAACAATTAATTCAAAAGACAGGAAAAGAGGAAAAATGTTAAATATATAGTATGTGGGATGGTGATAAGTACAACAGAGAAAAGTAAAGCACGGAAGGAGGATAAAAGTCAGAAAGATTTTTCTTGGAGAAATAAGAAAAAAAACAATCATAAGCAAATGTTAGATTAGTCAGAAAAATGGCTCAGTAAAGTGATATTTATATAAAAACTTAATGGAAATGAGGATGTGGTTTAATTAAATAAGGAAGTCCACAAATTAGGAAGATAAGATCCCCATATTTGATAACCATGTCAGAGGAAAGTCTGACTCACCTGGGATGCAGCAGATGGCAGATTGTCTAACATCTCTGTGTTCCTCTTTTCTGCAGGGACAGAGTCCTGAGCAAGGAAACCTAGAAGGGAGAGAGGAATAACCATGGAATTGAGTCCTGTCTGGCAGCACTGACAGACACAGTGGCCAGCCACCCTCATGCCACCCTGTCCTGCCATGGGAAGGAACAGCAGCTCTACAGTTCCGATGGTGAGAAAGTCAGATATCATTTCTCAACTCAAAATAACAAGTTCCAAAAGAGAGCTCTGGTTATTTCCCAGGTCTAAATGCTTCAATGGCTCCCACTGCCTTCCAAATAAAGTGAAAGTTCCCTCTGTATCAGTCATTTCAGGCCTCACCATCCTATCAAGATCACCACAGAACCTCTGTTTCTCAACTGTAAAGCAGAAATAATGACAATACCTATACAGTAGTCCCCACTTATCTGAGGTTTTGTTTTCTGCAGTTTCAGTTACCCATGGTCAATTGGGGGTCAAAAATATTTACTGGAAAATTCCAGAAATAAATAATTCGTATGTTATAAATTGTGTGCCATTCTGGTGATGAAATCTCACACTTTCCTGCTCTGTCCCACTTGGGACATGAATCATCCCTTTGTCCAGTGTATCCACTCTGTATACACTACCCCTTAGTCACTTATTAGCTGTCTTGGTCATCAGATCAACTGTCATGGTATCACAGTGCTTATGTTCATGTAGCCCTTATTTTACTTAATAATGCCCCCAAAGCACACGAGTAGTGATGCTAACCTACTGTTATAATTGTTCCATTTTATAACTAGTTGTTGTTAATAACGTACTGTGCCTAATTAATAAACTTCATCACAGGTATGTATGTAGAGGAAAAGACATAGTATATATAGGGTTTGATACTATCCACACTTTCAAGTGTGTTAGAATGTATGCCCCTCAGATAAGGGGAGTATACTATACCTCTAAGGGCTCTTGTGAGAATTAAACATTACATATGTAAGGCACACAGTAGGTATTTTTTTGGTAAATAGCAGCTGTTATGATTAAGGCTTTCCTACATATTTTTCACTCATTGATCTAAAAGACAACCACCCCTTTCCCTCCAGGAGCCTTAACCTTGATGGCCTTCCTTGCCTATATATTCTCTTTTCTGGGTAAACCCTTCATTAATCTGTTGTTTCTTTCTGGTACCCTAGGGAACTCTCTTTCCTTCTCACTGAACTCTAGCTTCATCAATAACTCAGTGCCTCTGGGACAACATCCACTATATCCATATGAGGCACTCATGTAACACCATGATTAAGAGTACAGATGCTGCAGCAGCAGCCTAAGTCTGAATCCTGACTGCCAATTATTAATATAAGTTGTGGAACCATGGTCAAGTTACTCAACCTCTTTATGCCTCTGTCTCCTGGTCTATGAAATGAAGGTAATACCTATTTCACAGAGCTATTAATAGAAGAAAATGAATTAACATGAAAGAACACCTATGATAATACATTAAAACATTCTAAGTGCTCAAGAGTTCACTATTAGCATTTTAAAAATTCTTTTAAGTAATGTGGGAGCACAGAATGGGATTAATCATAATCTTTAGTTCATGATATGCTATCTTTATTGAGCCATGCATGGCCCTCATGGTTATTTTAAATCCATTTGTTTATATTTTTAAGTATAATTGAGGCCTGTGAATGTACTATCCAACCCAAAACTAGAACATTCCCAATAACTTACATCTGCCTGTGTGCTTCTTTCATGTCCATACTCCAGCCTTCCCTCTAGAGATAAGTATGCCCTGAGGTCTGGTGTTGGTATTCATTGTTCCCTTGCTATATATATGCCCCAAACAATACTTTGCTTTTAGTTAGTATTATTTGTTTCAAAGTACTATAAGGACCCAGTGGCTTTCTTCTCTCATTCTTGAAATGCCTCCTTAGCTCTAATCTACTAACTTGAGTTTCTAAGATACCAGTCAAATTTTGGCAGAAGTTGAACTTCCAGTCTTTGTATCTCCCACATTTTATGCCCCCTTGCATCTAAAATTTAGCTAATCATTCTTGTTCTTGAATAGAAAGACTAAATAATGTAAAGACCAATTTTCCCAAATTTACACTTAATATATTAATGCCACAAGCAATCCCAGGAGATTTTTTTTTTTGTAGTGTGTGTATCTTGTTTTGTGTTGAAACTAAGGTTTACACTGGATAAGAAATGTGAGGCAAGGTGAACAAAGCTGGTACACTCAGAGAAACAGTAAATGTTAAAAGCAAAAGCCAAACCCACATAGGCATAAAAAGGAATGAAATCATGTCCTCTGCAGCAACCTGGGTGAAGCTGAAGCCATTATCCTAAGGAAATTAACACAGAATCTGCAGTGGCTCTTGCCTATAATTCCAGCATTTTGGGAGGCCGAGGTGGGTGGATCACAAGGTCAGGAGTTCGAGACCAGCCCTACCAACATGGTAAAACCCTGTCTTTACTAAAAATACAAAAATTAGCTAGGCGTGGTGGCGGGCCCCTGTAATTCTAGCTACTCGGGAGGCTGAGGCAGAAGAATTGCTTGAACCCGGGAGGTGGAGGTTGCAGTGAGCCGAGATCATGCCACTGCACTCTACCCTGGGTGACAGAGCAAGACTCCGTCTCAAAAAAAAAAAAAAAGAAAATCAGATACTACATGTTTCCACTTTTAAGTGGGAGCTAAACATTGGGTATACATGGACACTAAGATGGGAACAATAAACACGGAGAATTCCAAAAGGGGGTAATGAGGAAGGAGGGCACAGGTTGAAAAACTGCCTTTCCAGTACTATGTTCACTACTTGGGTGACAGAATCATTAGAAGCCCAAACTTCAGCAGCATCCAATATAACCATGTAATAAACTTGCAAATGCACCCCTGAACTTAAAATAAAAATTTTAAAATAACCCAAACCCCAAATTTCTTTCCTCTCACATGAGATTAGGCAGATCAGACTGAATGTATAAAATGCATTCTTTCATTCATTCACTCAACAAAATTTCTATTCAGCTCCTACTATGTGCCAGGCATACAGCAGATATTCAATAAACAGAAGCAGCCAGTTACTTCCTCCTTCTCACCTTCCTTCTCACATGCCTGAATAAAGTTTGCCACCATGGTTCCTGCCTCTTTGCTATTCTTGGGCTGTTTTGACCTCACCCACGTCTGAATCTCCTCTGGCAGGGTGCTCAGAAACTGTGTCAGCACTAGTTGCTCTATCATCTGCTCCTTGGTGAGGATCTCCAGCTGTAGCCATTGCGAACAGAGCTCCTGGATTTGGCTCACAGCTTGATGAGGCCCATTCACTGACAGGTACTGAAAATCCCCAAAATTTTGATGAGAAAATTTCAGTGTCTCTGTTTCTAGTTTCTTCTCTTGACCACGCACACAAAAGATGTAGGGATTCCTCAAGATATCTGAAACCCCTGTCACATCCGGCATCTCTACACCTTGGCCCTTTACAGGACAGAGCTACTCTTAAAGGCAGGCTGCTCCAGTACACAATGCTGTGGAAGATGGTAGGCAGGGCTGTATCAGCTGAAAGGATACAGAAACCTCAGGACCTGCAGAAATTACGTACAGACTTAACAACTAGCCTGCATAGCTATGATTGGACAGTGGGGTGGAGGTGATCTGTACAAGTATTACACAAAAGATGACAGCTATAAATAGCCAATCAACATAAAACAAGGCTAAACTTCATTAGTTATCAGAGATATAGGAATTAAAACCCCAATAGGATAACACTATGCACTCTCCAAAATGAAAAAGTCAAACAATACCAAGTGTTGGCAAGGAGACAGAGCCACAGTAGGATGATATATTTGTATATTGGAATGCTAAACAGAAAATATGAATGTAAGTTGCTGCTGAATGAAAGAAACCAGGCTCAAAAAAAAGGTCCATATTATATGATTCCATTTATATAAAGGTCAAAAACAGGCAAAATAAACCTAAAGTGTTAGAAGTCAGAATAGTGGCTGCTGTTGGGGGTAAGGGTGGTAATGACTGGAACCAGGCATGAGGGCTTCTGGAAAGCTAGGAATGATGTGGACACAGTGTATTCACTTTCTGAAAACTGAGCTACACATTTGTGGTTTGTGCCCTTTTCCATATGTATATTTTGCTAAACATTTTTTAGCTGTATTATAGTTGTAGGAAAACATCTAGGTCATAATATCAAGTGGAAAAAGGAAACCTGTACATAACAATATATGCTTACACATATAAAGCACAGAAAAGGTGGTAAACCAAAATACTGTGCCTGTGGGTTAAGTACGAACGGTAATATTATAAGTGATTTTTATAGGTGATTTTGTACTTTCTCTCTCAAAACTATTTTCTAGCTTCAAGATGTTCTACAACAAACCTTCATTTCTTCTGTAATCACAGAAATAAAACATACCTTCCATAAAGGCTACACTCACTCTAAGAAACCATGAACAAAGATGCCACTTGGGGGAAACATTTTTTTCTTTTCTTATCCCTACTAAAACTTACGCCTTTTATTTCTATAATTTAACAGTTTTTCCATTTGAAAGCATTTATTTTTGTCTTCCATTGTTAGAAATCATAATGTAATGAACATCACTGAAACTATTTGTTCCCAAATTACATAGACAAAAGGATCAACTGTTTTTAAAAGTTCTTGACACAATCTGCCAAATTTTCCTTTCAACGGCTTCTACCAACTTCTTGCAAACTCAATGTATAAGATTACATGTCTCACTCAGTCCACCTTACAACCCAATAGTGCCATCTTCATGGGGTTGTAATCAGGGCAGTCACAAGGGCCCTATTCTCATAAAGCCCACAGGCCTAGTTTAACGCCTTACTGTCACTCTCGAAATTCTTCACAATTTTTTGGACAAGGAGCCCCACATTTTCATTTTGCCCTAGGCCCTGCAAATTATGTAACTGGTTCTGCCAATCAAGAGCATTATCATCCCTCAAAATCTGTTGTCAATTAGACAGATTTTAAAATATATCATTTTATTCTTTAATTTTACATTTCTTTTGATTAATAATACGGCTTTCTCTTTGTTTCAGATTTACAAGCCAATTATAAATTGTTCACGCCCTTTGTGCTTCTTTCCTTTGGGGTGTTTCTTTTTTTTTCTTTTTCTTTTTTTTTTTTTTTTTTTTGAGGCAGAGTCTCGCTCAGTCGCCCAGGCTGGAGTGCAGTGGCGCAATCTTGGCTCACTGCAAACCCTGCCTCCTGAGCTCAAGTGATTCTCCAGCCTCAGCCTCTGGCCTTGGGGTGGGCTCCAGGCCCACCAACGCAGAGCCGTCCTGGGTCCCTCCCTGCAGGGGCACCGATTTTAGGGCAGTCAGACGCAGCCCTCGCCTGAGGGGTGGGCTTTTCTACCCCAGTAGGGCCCGCCGCGGAGTCTTCCTCACGAAGCCGCGCGCTGCCCCGCGCTGCCCCGCGCTGGATGCCTCTTGCGCCCTCAAGTCCACTGCGGCCCCAGCCCCGCCCAGGCCCCTCGCTGGGCTACCCGCGCGCCGGCCGCTATCCTACCCCGGGCCCAGCGAACTCACCTCGCATGCCTCACGCCCTGGCCTGACCGAACGTCTCCACGCCCTGACCAAAACCAGCAGCGCATGCGCCGTGGCTGGCTTGCGCGTGCGCTCTGCGATGGACGGGCTGAGGAACCGCAGCGGCTCCTGGCCAAGAACACTGTGAAACACGAGGATAGGGTTGGGACGGCGAGGAGAAGGGCGGCGACGTAGGAGGGCGCTCCTGTGACCTTCCTCCTTAAAACTAACGCCTTCTGTTGATGGTGGCCACCTGTAACCCCAGCTACTCGAAAGGCTGAGGCAGGAGAATTGCTTGAACCTGTGAAACGAGATCGCGCCACTGCACTCCAGCCTGGGCGACAGAGCGAGACTCCATCTCAAAAAAACAAAAACAAAACAAAACAACAAAAAAACTAACGCCTTATGTAAGTTTTGGAGAGTTAATATATTACTTAGAACTTGAGGATAAGTGGTAAAAATAAAAAATAACAAACTAGATAATTTCAAAAATTTGAAAATAAGCGGTAGTCAGTGAAAACCCTTCCTCACACCACGTGTGCACCATTCACCAAAATTTTACCCCCAAAACATAGGTAACCACTGTAACTGATCTGAAGTGTCCCACCAATGTTTCTTTATACTTGTAGAAGGAATGTATATGTATATGTGTGTAAGGCTTCCCTCAGTATTTCTGGGGGATTTGTTTTAGGACCCCCAGGGTATCAAATTTTGTGGACGCTGAAGCCTCATGTAAAATGGCATAGTATTTGCATATAATCTATGCACATGCTTAGGCATACTTTACATCATCTCTAGATTACTTACATTACCTAGTACAGTACCTACACATCATTCTTGTGGATTTGACAGTACGCAGCACACATGGCAAATTTAAGTTGTGGTTTTTGGAACTTGGTGGAATTTTCTTCCAAATTTTTCTTTTTCTTTTTTTTTAACTTTTTTAGAGATGATGTCTCGCTCTGTCACCCAGGCTAGAGTGACAGAACAGTGGCATCCCCAAAGCTGGATGCCACTTCTGCAGGTTGGCTCCACTCATGCCCGAACCTCAAAGCTGGAGGCTGATCCCCACTGGACAGCGGGTCGGTCCTCTAGGCCCAGGAATGACCAAGCAAAGCTTACCCTCTGGCTGCTCACCCATGGACAAGTGGGGTGAGCTTGCTCAGTGAGTCCACTAAAGGTCCCCCAGGCAGTGGGGGACGGGGAAGCATATGCCCAGGATGAGTGGGACAAAGAGCAGGCAAATGAAAGTGTTGCCAGAAAAGGGTCTTGATCCAAACCCCAAAAGACGGTTCTTGGATCTCGCACAGGAAGGAATTCAAGGCAAGTCACAGAGCATGGTGAAAAAGGCAAGTTTATTAGAAGCTATTCCATTACAGAGTAGGGCATCGTCAGAAAGCAAGCAGATGAACACACCATCTTTGTTTTAAGTTTTTAGGGGTCTTGTCTACGTAAAGACTAAACTAAGCTGTGACTACGTGAGGGTGAGCTGAAAGCGTGACAAAATTTATTATTCTATTGATTTAAAGAGGCCAGGCATGGTGGCTCACACCTGTAATCCCAGCACTTTGGGAGGCTGAGGCAGGCAGATGACCTGAGGTCAAGAGTTTGAGACCAGCCTAATCAACATGGTGAAACCCCCTCTCTACTAAAAATATTTAAAAAAAAAAACTAGCTGGGTGTGGTGGTGCACACTTGTAGTGCTAGCTACTCAGGAGGCTGAGGCATGAGAATGGCTTGAACTCGTGAAGTGCAGTGAGTTGCCCACCGCACTCCAGCCTGGGCAACAGAGTGAGACTATGTCTCAAATAAATAAATAAATAAATAAATAAATAAATAAATATGCTGTGACTATGTGAGGGTGAGCTGAAAGCATGACAAAATTTATTATTATATTGATTTAAAGAAAACTGTCCTTAGAAAGGTGAGAGAGGAATTGAAGGGTTGACAGTGTAGACTACAGAACCAGGAAATGACCTACCAGCAAGTCTTTTATGTGTGTGTGTGTTCTTTTCTATTTCTTTCTGTTTATTCCTGTTAGTGTTTGTTCTCTTTTGCCTGTGAAAACCTCCTAAATGCCAATTTCCATGCACTGGAGGAACTTGGATTTCTCCCCTTCTTAAAAGTACCTCTTTCTTCTTCTCCTCCTTCTTCCCCTCCTCCTCCTCCTCTTCCTCCTCCCTGAGGCCCTAAAGACAAGGTGGCCTTGGCTGCTCTACCGAAAGGAGGATGATTCAGAGACTGTGAGTTTAAGGGACCATTTTTGGGGGATTGGAAGAAATCTCCATTATGAGGATAAGGTACCTATGGGAGACTACCTGAGACAGGGTGCCAGTGATGCCCACTAGCCTCAATAAGACACCAGGGATGCCCGAGTGCAATGGTCAATATTGGTTTTGTGCACAGTAAGGAAAATTTAGAGCTTAAATGTTTTATCTGCTGCTACAGAGTTAAGTAGAGTCCTCTAAAGCTCCATATCTTCATTTCTTTTCTTCTCTGCCAGCTTTGAATCTGCTGTTATTAAGTTGCTGGTGCTGAAATAACACTTATTATTTATGGTCTAACTGAAATGGAAACACTGGAAACTTGTTTGAAACTGAAGAAAAAAATGAAAAAGAAGTTTTTACAATCAAAACTGCCATGAAGACTGCTTTACCCAAAATATTGGTCCACAGCTTTCATTGAATTACTTATCAGGGCAAACAAAGTTTAGCCATGTGAACAGGTTCCAATTTTGTTAGAAATAATTTGGATCCAGCTATCTTTATACAATGGTGAGTTTGTATTTCACCTCATGGCTAAAATTCTGAGGTAAAGGCTTTTGGATCTTTGTGTCTGTGTGTGTGTGCATGTGACAAAAACAAGCAATGGGGAATCCGGAGTCCCTATTTAATAAATGGTGTTGGGAGAACTGGCTAGCCATATGCAGAAAGTTGAAACTGTAGCCCCTCCTTATACCATATACAAAAATCAACTCAAGATGAATTAAAGACTTAAATGTAAAAACCCAAACTATAAAAACCCTAGAATAAAATCTAGGTAATACCATTCAGGACATGGGCACAGGCAAATATTTTATGACAAAGATGACAAAAGCAGTAGCAACAAAAGCAAAAATTGACAAATGGAATCTAATTAAACTAAAGAGCTTCTGTACAGCAAAGAAACTATCATCAGAGTGAACAGACAACCTACAGCATGGGAGAAAATTTTTGCAATATATCCATCTGACAAAGGTCTAATATCCAGCATCTACAAGGAACTTAAACAAATTTACAAGAAAAAAAAAACAATGCCATTAAAAAATGGGCAAAGGACATGGACAAACACTTCTCAAAAGAAGACATTTATGTGGGCAATGAACATTTTTTAAAAAAAGCTCAACACCACTGATCATTAGAGAAATGCACATGAAAACCACAATGAGATACCATCTCACACCAGTCAGAATGGCTATTACTTAAAGGTCAAAAAACAACAGATGATAGCAAGGTTGTGAAGAAAAATGAACGCTTTTATACTGTTGGTTGGAGTATAAATTAGTTCTACCCTTGTCGAAGACAGTGTGGTGATTCCTCAAAGACCTAGGGGAAGAAATATCATTTGACCTAGCAATCTCATTACTGGGTATATACCCAGAGGAATATAAATCATTCTATTATAAAGATACATGTGCATGTTCATTGCAAAATAGCAAAAACATGGAATCAACCTAAATGCCCATCAATGACAGACTTGATAAAGGAAATATGGTATGTATACACCAAGGAATACCACGCAGCCATAAAAAGGAACAAGATCATGTCTTTTGCAGGGACCTGGATGGAACCAGAAGCCATTATCCTCAGCAAATTAATGCAGAAACAGAAAAGCAAATACCACATGTTCTCACTTATAAGTGGAAGCTGAATGATAAGAACACATGGACACATGGTGGGGAACAATACACACTGGGGCCTGTTGCAGGGTGCAGAGTGGGAGGGAGAGCATCGGGAAGAATAGCTAATGCATGCTGGGTTTAATACCTAGGGGATGGAATGATCTGTGCAGCAAACCACTATGGCACACATTTACCTATGTAACAAACCTACACATCCTGCACATGTACCCCTGACCTTAAAATAAAAGTTGGAAATAAAAAAAACCCCGAAACATATACCTACTACCTGATCCAGTGATTTCATTTTTAAGTATTTACCCAAGAGAAACAAAAACATATGGTCACACATGCAAAAAAAATACTTGTACATGAATGTTCTTAGCAGCTATATTCATAATAGCCAAAAATCTGGAAATAGCCCAGGTATCAATCAATAGTAGAATAAATAACCAAAGTATGCTAGGTTCATGCAATGGAATACTACTTAGCAAAAAAGGAACAAACTGCCTATACATGCAGTAAAATGGATGAATATAGAAAAACATGCTGAGTGAAAGAAGAGTTACACAAAGAATGCATGCTGTGTCATTCCATTCATGCTAATTCTACAACAAGCAAAACTAATGTGTGGTGAAAATAAATTGGTGGTTGCCTCTAGAAGGAGACAGAGTTGGAGACTGATTGATGAGGAGCAAGAGGGAATTTTGGGATTGACAATATTGTTTTGTATATTAATAGAGATTTGAGTTACACAGGTGTACATATTTTCCAAAACTCATTGAATAATATCCTTAAGATTTGTATGTTTTGATGTATGTAAATTTGACCTCACAATAGAAAAAAAAATCCTTAAAAAAATGAAAGAACTAAGTACATATAAATTGGAAAAATGCTTGTAGACAAACTTTTCATGTAATTTAAAATCTTATAATTATCTTGAGTAATAAATACTCATTAGATGTTGGGTTTTTTCCAATTAAAAATGGGTTATAATATGAAAAAAACATGTTTCTAAAAATTATAGAATGGTTTCAGCTATAAAATGCTAACATCTGATAAACAGTTCAAGATTTATTGCTTCCTGAGTTTTCACTAAAATTTAAGGTTACTAAAAGTAAGAATTGCAATAACATATAACTCTGTAAGTTGTATTCTTATTGAGAAAACAATAATTTTATGTAGTTTAGAGGTTATTTAAAAGTATTTAAAAAGGTAGAAAGGAACCAGTAAGTAAGAGAGAGAAAGAGAGAGAGAGATAAAAGATTTGTAGACATAAAGATGTATTTTCGGTAAGAAAAGAAAATAATTTTATATAAGAAAAGGATTTCATGTGGTAAAGTTTTGTCCTAAAATAAAATGACCGATTATTTTAAAAGAGGTATTATAGAACAAATCAAAAGGTCCAGGCATGTCATAGATGGTCTGTGTAAGTTCATGATCAAGTCTGTGGAAGAAAATTTATAAAAGGAATTTTGTATATGATTAAGTTGGCTATAATTAATAAGAAATTATTCTTAATAGTCTTTCTGAGATTGGTCCCCTATGTTAAAACAAGGTTTCTTGATGGTATTACTTTTTTTTTTTTTTTTTGAGACAGAGTCTTGCTCAGTCACCCAGGCTGGAGCGCAGTGGCGCGATCTCGGCTCACTGCAACCTCCGCCTCCCGGGTTCAAGCAATTCTCTGCCTCAGCCTCCCGAGTAGCTGGGATTACAGGCACCCACCACCATGCCCGGCTAATTTTTTTGTGTTTTTAGTAGAGACAGGGCATTCATCATGTTGGCCAGGCTGGTCTTGAACTCCTGACCTTGTGATCCACCTGCCTCGCCCTCCCAAAGTGCTGGGATTACAGGTGTGAGCCACCTCTCCCGGCCTCTTTATGGTATTAATTTACTATTAATGAGATTGTAAGAAGTTTTTATTTTTAATTCTATAATCTTCGACCTATAGCTCCCTTATCCCTGCAGAGTGGCCTCTGCAGGCGACACACTCCCTCCTTACCAATCACCTTCAGACTCCACTCAGGGACTCAGCCCAGCCACTACCTGGAGCGGGACATTTACCAGCCTTACTCTATGATGCCCCTTCCAGCAGGTCCCTAGTGGGGAAAGAGAGATGTTTGCTGTACATTTTCCCTTCACAACTTCAGAGCTTTATAATGGAAAGTCTCATTCTAAAGGACTAAGGGAAGATCCTGAGGGGTTTCAAAACCTCATTCAGAATAGTTTCAGACCCATGACCTCAACTGGGCAGATGTCCAGTCCCTTTCAATATTCTCCTCAGTGAAACAGAAAAATACCTCTGCTCTCAAAAGGGCAAGAGAGGAAGTGGACCAATCCCATAGAGAAGAGACAAACAATCCTATTTTAGCTCTTAGAGCACAGCAGACATTAGACATAAACTCCAAAAAGTAAAATTAGAGCTCGATGCTCTCATCTCAAGACTAGTAGACCTGGCCAATAAGGTGTCCAACAACCGGGATAGGGATGAAGAACATAAAGAAGACAGAGAGGACAAATGGCAAGCCCACCTACTGGCTGTTACCCTCAAGTGCCAGCTGGATAACTCACAGGATACCTATCCATAAAGTACCACAGCTGAAGTGAGTGATCCCTGGTCCCCTAACTAACAGAAAGGATCCTAAAGACCTCAGGGACTAGGACCAAACCAACATGCCCTCTATAAGGGGGAGGATCACTGGAAAAGGGACTGTCTCCTTCATGTCTGAAGGGAGGGGGAAGAGGGTAGGTCCCACCAGGTGCCTCACAGAGGCAGATGGTCCAAGTAGAAAAAATGACAGGTCCTGGGGACTCCTCAATAGGCCCTCTGGGTGTCCATCCCCCAGGAGCCCAGGCTGACACTGGGCATGAGGAACAAGCCTGTTGACTTCTTGGTCAACACAGGGGGCCACCTACTTGGTTTTGAATACCCCCAAGGATAAAGTTACCCACCAAAATTGACTACGGAAATGTGAGGGAAGGCAAAAGATAGTCCCTTTATTGAGCTCCTAAAATATAAACTAGATCAAACGAGATGCACTAAAAGGGATGGCCCCAATGATTAAAAAGCTTAGAAAACAGGGACTTCTGAGGGCCTGTCAATCCCCTTGCAGTACTCCTATTCTCCGTGTTAACAAATCAAATGGAAAATACCAATTAGTGTTAAGACTTAAGGACAATTAATGAGGTCACAGAAAACATAAACCCAGTGTATCTAATCCTTATATTCTATGGTCCACTCTGCTTCCAAGTTGGACATGGTACTCAGTCCTGGATCTAAAATATGACTTTTTCTGCATTCCGCTGGCCACAGACTCTCAGCCTCTTTCACTTTCAAATGGCAGGATCCTCAGACAGGCAGGAAACAGCAACTAACATTTACTGTGTTGACCCAGGTGTTCAAAAACTTCCCCAGAATATCTGGAGAGGCCCTAGCCATGAAGCTGGAGGATCTGACCATTTCGAATGGATGGGAGAATGTGACTAAGCATTCCAAAAGCTGAAAACCCAGCTCACAAGGGACCCAGAATTAGCCCTACCTGATTTAAGCAAACCTTTCCATGTTTATGTTCATGAGAGGGGAAGAATTGCCCTAGGAATACATACTCAAAAGTTGGACCCACTGACCTGGGTAATGATCTACTTTTCCAAGCAGCTGGACTCAGTTGCTAAAGGATGGCCACCTTGCCTTTGGTTGGGGATGGCCATGGCCACCCTTTCAAAAGAGACAAAAAAGTTAACTGTCTGGACTCCCCACCATACCCAGACCCTCATAAAAGAAAGGGGGCAGAAGGGCTGTCCCCAGGCAAAGCTCTCCAGTTACAGGTAATGCTTATTGATGACCCCCACATCATCTTCTTTGAAAGTGTGTAACAGCTTGAACCCTGCCACCCTCCTTCCATCTGAAGATGGTTACCTATCTCACAACTGCTTAGAGGTGATGGTGAAGTGTACTCCAGTAGCCCAGACCTTAAAAGTGAACCTACTGAAAATGTGGAAGTCAAATGGTTCACCGGTAGGAGCAGCTATCTGCAAGAGGAACAGAGGAGGGCATATGTGCTATGTTCTCTCCCACTGAAGTTATACAAGCCAGCACTCTCTTGCCAGGATGCTCTTCACAGAAAGCAGAGCTTGTTGCTGTAACCCAGGCATTAGAGTTGGGGGAAGGGAAGGTCCTCACCGTATACACTGATTCCAGGCATGTGTATTCCATCTTACACCCACGTGGGGCTATTTGGAAGGAAAGGGGCAGGTTAAACTCTTATAATAAACAGGTAGTGCCATAATTTCAAGATTATTGGAAGCTGGAAGAAAATCAGCCCACATGGCAATAGTCCATTGCTGCAGCCACCAGAAGTGGGACATTGAGGTAATTAAAGAAAATAATAAAGCCAACCTAGGGTCAAAACAGGCAGCTTTAGGGAAGGTCACATTCCAAATGCCACTTTTGCCTTTCCTCCTGGGTCTTGCTCTTTTAACCCCAATCTTCTCTCAAAAGGAATGGAAAAAGGCCACCAAATGGGGTTATACCAAAAATCCTGACCATCCAGGATGGCTAATAAACCCTCGTGGACAATTTCTTTTCTTAAAAACAGTTGCACTGCAGGCCATTAAAAAGGCTCATTCTAACACCCACTTTGGTGAAGAAATCCTTTATGACTGGTTTTGTGAAAGCATGACTGTCCCAAACTTCAGGGAGTCAATCAAAAAGGTGGTTGGGACTCTTCCCACCTGCTATGTTAATAACCCCTGACACCCACCCCACATGGGGATAGCGGGGGGGTGAGAGGAACTCAGAGAGAGCTCCTCAGCTGGCCCAGTTCCAAGGTAGATGTCCAGGGGAAGATGAGAAAGTTGATTTCATAGTTATGCCCAGAGGCTTGGGAAACTTTAAATACCTCCTGATCTTCACTGACACCTTTTCAGGGTGGGTAGAAGCCTTTGCCACCTGCACTGACACTGCACATCAGGTGGCAAAGGTGCTATTAAAAAAAGTTGTCCCAAGAATTTGGGCTGCCTCAGTCAATCCAACTGAGGGACCAGCATTCATATCTTCCATTACTGAAGCTACTTCTCAAAGCCTAGAAACAAGATAGCACCCACATGCTACCTGGAGACCACAGTCTTCAGGTAAGCAATGAGTAGGTGTAGCGATTTCTGTCAAGACTATTATTCCTACCTAATTGTTGAGTATTTCCTCTTCTACATGCTTGACGTACTATGATCTCATGTAACCCTCACAAGGTAGCCTCTGTTGTTATTTCTCCATTTTACAGAAGAGGAAACTGAGACAGGAAAGCTTCAGTAACTTGTCCCACTCAGTATGATTAGAATGGGACAGGCAGAGGGTTAGGATTAGAAGTGTGCATCTAACCTTCTTCAAGGGTGGAAATTTCCAATCAGTTGTTACAAACGTTTATAAAATAGGCATGTTCCAAGAATGGTACAAGTAACGCACTCACTTAAACCTCATAGTAACCCCGTAACGGGGGTACTAACACCAACCCCATTTTACAGATGAGGAAACTGAGGCACAGAATAGTTGAGGAAACTGAGGCACAGAACAGTTAAGGAAATAACCCGATTGACAGCTGTTAGTGGCAGAGGCAATATTTGTGACCAGGCAGTTAGACCCCAGAGTCTGGGCTTTCAGCTTCACCAGCCTGGCATTTTCAGCTGTGAGGCATCAGAGTGGACAGGAGGGTTGGGTCTCTGCTCTGTCTTTGGGTCTCTCCCTTCCTTTGCAGAACCATCCTTCCTCTGCTCCAGGGTTTTTCAGCCTTGGCTCTACTGACATTTTGGGTCGGTTCATTCTGTGTCCTGGGGGTTGGGACACTGTTGTGTGCATTATAGGGTATTGAGCAGCTTCCACCCATGAGATGCTGGTAGCATCACCCCTTCAGTTGTGACAACCAGAAACGTTTCCAGACATTGCCACATGTTCCCTGGAGGGCAAATCGTTCAATCCCATTTGAGAACCACAGACTTACTCCACAATTTCATTGTTTCATTTTAGGGAGAGTCTGGGACCTTCCACTGGGAAGGGCCAGGCATGCAACTCAGGCTGGGCCAATAAGAGTCCTACATCTCCCAGTTGTGGATTGGTTCTGCAGTAGACATGTGACCCATCATGGACCAATCGAAATATTCCCCAATCCCTCCTTATTTGCTTTATCTAAGTGTTTCCCACTGATTGTTTATTAGTTGCAAGGAGGGAAACCAGAAAGTATTCAGTGGGTAGATCAGGCAACCACCTTGACTGGGTGGATCAAAACTAGCATCACCAGTGATGGCATATGAATCTCTTGTAGGTTAAAACATGAGGTCCTGAGAGGACACAGAATCACTTATGTGGTATTCCAGGAACGACTGCATAAACTGAATCTAATTCATAGGAAAATGGCACCCCAAACCCCAAAGTGTGTCAGAGTGTGACTTAGAAGCCAAAGAAAGACTAAGGAGGTTTTCCAGATTAAAGGAGGCTACTTTACAACTGCTAAACACAGGCCTGGTCCTAGCCCTAGAAAGGATACTGTACTGGAGAAAAAAAGAATGTTTAAATGGAGGGTATTTAGCAAGTTGATAAAATTGGAATATTGACAGATTTGATAAAAGCGTCAATATTAAATGTGCAAAGGTTATAATAGTACCTCAGTTATGTAAGAGAAAATTCTTATTCTTAGGTGACACAGACTGAAGTATTTAGAGGTGAGCTTTGTGATGTGTGAAATCTATGCCCAGTGGTTATAAAAATAATGTATTAGGCATATATATAATAGAGTGTGCAAATGACAAAACAAATAGGAGAAATGTTACCAATTAGTGAAGATGGGTGATCTTTGTACTATTCTTGCAACTTTCCCATGAGCTTTAAGTTATTTCCCAATATTTGTTTGTTTCATTCCTGTAATGAAGAGCCCCCAATTAATAGATGCTTAAATATGACAGATGTTTATTTCTCATGTAAAAGCCTGGATAGGTAGTCAAGAATCATCAGACATAAGCTCTTATCTCATTACTCTGACATCTTCAATACATGGCTTCCCTTTTTTGATCCAAGATGGTTGCTCCAGTTCCTGCCATCACTTCCACATTCCAGCCTGTGGGGAAGGGGGAGGAGAGAGTAGAAGGCTGGTTGTGACCTGGAAATCACACATACCTTTACTGTGCTCATCTCATGGACCAGACATTAGTCACATGCCTACTTCTAGCTGCAAGGGAAGCTGAGAAAATATTTACTTCTTCTAAATAGCCACATAACCAATCAACATTTGGTAAGAACAAGAGAATGTATATTGGGAGATATATCGTTACTGCCTTCCTCCCCGTACATACTGCTGTGGTCTGAATGTTTGTGTACCCACAAAACTCATATGTTGATGTTCAAACCCCAATCCAACAGTATTAAGAGGTGGGGCCTTTAGGAGGTGATTAGGTCATGAGGGCTAAGCCCTCATGAATGGGATTAGTACCCTCATAAAAGATGTGCAAGGGAGCTACCTAGCCTCTTTTGCCATGTGAGGATGCAGCAAGAAGTCATCATCTTTGAAGCAGAAAGCAAGCCCTCATCAGACTCCATATTTGCTGGCACCTTGATCTTGGACTTCCCAGCCTCCAGAACTGTGAGCAATAAGTTTCTGTTGTTTATAAATTCCCCAGTCTAAGATATTTTGTTATGGCAGCCCAAATATACACATACTCTTGGTTCCATGAGGGCAGGGACCATGTCTGATTTGTCCCCCACAGAATGCCAAATGCCTCAAACAGTACCTGACACTTACAAATGGCCCATCAATTATTAAATGAATTAAGGTGGCTTGGGAGTTCAGAGTCAGAGAAATTTTAAGAAGACCCTGCATGGAGATGAGACCTCATGGTTCTTGAATAAAAGGCAAAATGTGGTTATAAACCAAAATGAAAGTTGACTTCTCTCCCAGTGATCCCTGAAGACTAATTCAAGATGACAGGCAAATGACCAACATATCCCTTTATGTGCTTCCTCATGATGGGATGAGGGAAAAAACAGAATAAAGAACTTAAATCAGAATTTTTTGAGAAAGTGAGTTCCCATTTGTATCATGTTATGATTATACAGACAGAAACTTTCCATATGTTCAGCTGTGATAGGATAGATTCCCTTGAAAATAAATCATCTTGAGTTTGGAATGGTCATCAATATCTCTGATAGGGCAACAACAACAAAAAAACATGTCTAGGCCAGGCACAGTGGCTCACGCCTGTAATCCCAGGATTTTGGGAGGCCAAGGCAAGAGGGTCACTTGAGCCCTGGGCACCATATTGAGATCCTGTCTCTACAAAAAATTTAAAAATTGGTTGGGTGTGGTGGCACCTGCCTGTGATCCCAGCTACACAAGAAGGTGAGGCCAGAGGATCACTCGAGCCCAGGAGGTTGAGGCTGCAGTGAGCTGTGTTTGTGCCACTGCACTTCAGGCTGGGCAACAGAGTGGGACACTGTCTCAAAAAAAAAAAAAAAAAAAAAGAAAATTAAAAAGAAAACACATTTGTGGTAGAATTCTCTGCTTGCAAGTAACATAAATTCATTCAGGTTAATTTAAGGGGGAAACTGGATCTTATTGGAATAATATTGTATAGCTTAAAAAAGTGAGTAAAGAGTTAACAATCAGTCCTTCTAGTAGGACAGCAATCAGAGAAGACTTGTTAATCTCATTAGGGGGAAATAATAGACTGTCTTTTCTCAGTGTGGCCATAAGAATGACTGGGCTTTGAACACCTTCAATCCATGTATTGCTCTGCTGAAAATTCAAATTCTTGGGTGAGGAAGTCTGACTGGTCTACCCCAAACCACATAATTATTCCTTTGCTGGCATGAGGGAGGGGCAGAGATGGTGATCAGAAGGAATGGGGTCAGGATAGTCCACCAAATCCATGCAGTGTGCTGTTATTTAACGGATGCTGGGCATACAGAAGAGCTATCCTAGACAATTCACCCTTTGGCTTTGTGGAAGAAACCATGCAATTATCCTGGGGAACCTTCTTGAACTACTTTGGTTTCAGAGTAGTCTCCCCAGATTTTTTCTGTACTCCTTGCTGCTGCATATGGTATATAAGTGGTACGAGGCATGTAGTAAGTCAGCAGACATTCCTGAGAGGCTGGTGGGCAGGAAAAGAAAAGTCTAAGCCCAGAATCAATCTCTATTCCATGAGGCTACAAAACTGCCCTCTCTGTGGTTAAAAGGGCTTGGTATGATCAATCAATCTGCTGTCTGGCTGGTGGGGAGACATAGTACCAGTCCTGGCTTCTTTATCACTCCTGCCTTTCTAGGGGAGGAGTGACTTAAACTCGAGAGCTGGCTAGCCTGCAGACAGCATATGTTCATTGCTCTTCACCCTGCAATGTTCTGATCCCCAACAATTAGTGTTTAGATTCAACATCCACTAATCCTTGAGAGGTTTGTCAAAAAATGGATTAACCATATAAAAGAAACCCAAGGGCAGGCAGTTCAGCCAGACTCCACAAGGCACTGGGGTGGGTGAGGCACCAGGAACCAGGATTCCCTCTGG
The DNA here is from genome assembly GCF_028885655.2 of Pongo abelii. Lineage (NCBI taxonomy): Eukaryota > Metazoa > Chordata > Mammalia > Primates > Hominidae > Pongo > Pongo abelii. The sequence goes on from NC_072005.2 coordinate 63,544,134, forward strand.
CTTTATGGCCTATTTCCTTCTAGGTCTGTTTGTTCACAAGTATACCCAGCCCCAACCCATATGACCACTTAGGTAGCCCTCACTCTCTTGAGTCTGACTGGACACGGGGAACCTATGGGCATCAATCAACTGACACCAGGGAGAGGTCAAGTCTAACAGAATAAGCATAGCAGTAGGGAAGTTAGTTACCCCTTCAACTGGGTTGTGGGGTGGAGGACGGAATTGCCCAAGAGTATAAGGATTGGTCAAACAACCCCTAATGACACCCACTTCATTCCCTTCCTTTACAGCCTTTTGTAACACATTATTTAGGAAATCCATCCTTAGAAAGTCCCGACCCTCCCACCCTGACCTATTCTGATGCCCCTTGTCACAGAATGACCGTGGAAGCTGTGACCAAAATAGTCAGATGCCACAAGATATAAAGTTCTAAGAACATGAAAGAATGCAGGACTCTGTCAAAGCCTAGTTAGAATTAGTGGCAAGTACACTTTTATATCTTAAGAACAAAATCCAATCATGTGACATGAAGGATATTAGAAGGGCATGAAGTACACAATCATCTCCTCCTCCGACTTATGGAATCAGGGACACAGCAGCCGCAAATTGGGTATGGTGCTACCCATTGTGGTCGCCAACAGGGTTCCAGTTAGCAAGCTGGTTGAAAAGCTCTGATCATTATGGAATCACAGGCATGTTTAAAAATTACTCTCAGGGATGACAACCTACTGAATTGCATGGGATGTTTCTGGTGGGAAAGTCAGGTTAAAGTATGGTTAATGAACTTGGGGGAAAAACAGTACAGAGATGACCCACTCAGGATAATTACCTTTTAACCTCAGGCAAGAGTCAGGAATAAACACCTGAGATTCTATAACATAGTATTAACACTTTTATGTTAAGGGTTTATTATTGTCTGTGATTATGTTTGAGAGAATCTCACATTTCCAATTAAAAATGCCCACTCAAGTAACTAAGATGTACTTGTGGTCATTATCAACTTTAAAAAAATTGTTGGAACATATGTTTTAGTTTCATAAGGGCAGTTACAAATGTGAAATCAAACAGTATTTAAAAATCCCTTAGAAGTAATTGTTGAAATAGATAATACTTAAAAATTGAGTAAGATTTGCAAACCAAACTTTTTAGGCTTAAGGAGGGACTAAGCTTCTGGATTTATAACTCTAACAAAATAACATATTTAACAGCCCCAAAAACAAAACAGACAAAAGAGACTGAGAAATATTTATTTTTAACTTTATTTTTATTGTTGACACTATTACAGATAGATAGAATGACCACAACCATATTAACAAACCAAAAACCTGTGCACAGAAACAAGATGAAGGAAATGTATCAAGATGTTAACCACACTCTTTGGATGGTGAAAACATGGGTGAGTTTCTCTTCTACATTTCTGTAACTTCAAAGTTTCTATAATGAACACATTTCATATATAATGGAAATATATGTAGTAAAGGTGGACTACCAAAACACTAGAATGATGACCTTTCAAGGAAACCGAAACAAAATAACCATAATCCCACAACAACCACACAACTATTTCTTGTTTTCCATCTTTCTTCCCATCTTTGACATTTATGCATACTTATCATTAACACCCTAATAATCACAGACTAGTGCACAGATCAAGATGTTAACAGTTAATTGTTGTTGGGTGTTGGGAATATGAGTGAATTTTCTTTACTGAATTTCCAAAGTTTTCTATGAGTATGTATTATATTTGTAATGGAAAATACATACATAAAATTTATTACCAAAACACCAAAGATTATATAAGGAATTTGAGACAAAATAGTTAACCAAATTCCCACAACGACAACACTGTTTTAGTTATTTTCCACATCTTTTCATTTTAGACTTTATGCACACATATTTAACACTGTTATCACAAGCTTGTGCACTGAAACAAGATGGAGGAAATAGATCAAGATGTTAGCAGTAGTTGTTGGGTTCTGGGAATATAGGTAATTTTTTAAAATAATTTACTTTATTTTCTAATTTTTCCTCTGGGTATGTATTATGCACACAATGGAGACATACATAATACACTGTTATCAGGACATTATTATAGGGAACATTTGAAAAAATTAAGGTGAAAGTATTTAACCATAATTCCACAAAGGTAACGTAACAGCTATTTTGAATATACATTTTGACACATTTATAATCATAAACCTGTGCACAGAAACAAGAATAAACAAGATAGAGGAGAGTATATGTCTTTGGATGGTGGGGATATGATTTTTTTTCCTCCACTTTTCTGTATTTTCCAAGTGTGTGATAATGAGTTCAAATTATGTTCACAATGAAAATGTGATCATAAACTTTTTAGTAACACTACCATAAAGAACATTCAAGAAATACAAGAAAATAATGCTCAACTATAAGCCTACAACAACACCACAACAGCTTTTGACTATAAGCATATATATTTTTTAAACAGTTATAACTGTAGTATAAATATACTTTCGTGTCCTGCTTTCTCCACTTAATGTTCTGTAAATATATTTCCACGTTGCTACATAACTCGTGATTATCATTTTTAAACAGCTGCATTAAGTGTCCACAGATAGGTTTAAACAATCATTCTCTTGTTTACCATTTGTTACTACCTTTTCACTAACTGAAGGTTGGAACGGATACCCTGACTCACGGCAAGTTGCTTTCTGAAAAGGGGCTACCACTGCCAACAATGGTAACACCAAGTAATGAACCCACAAAGTTCACCCCGACATCAACACTGATTCTCGTTTCAAGAGTCCTCTTCCCATGTAGTACACCTCACTGCCCCTCAGCTTTCCTGATGTCCGTTCCAACCTCAGGTCTTCCTATGCAGCCAGCCCTCACCTACACCATATCATCAAAAGCTCCTTTTCCAAACTGCTCAGGACACCCCACTCAATTCATTCTCAGAAACCTGGCCTTCTACAGTTCTTGCCTCTGGTGTTTTCTTCTGTCTGTCTCCTCTCCCCTCCTAGATCTGGTGATATATTAGGACTCCCTTCTTTGACTCACTCATTTCTGCTTCTTGCTCTCGGCTCTACAATCTTCCTAAACTTTGACACTCCCTGCATCTTTGACATACTTCCAAGCCCTAATCCTGCAGATCCAGAAGAGTAAGATTCAGACACATTTCCCCCAGTGGGTACTTTAATTTTGCTTGTTCAAATGATCTACACTTACATTTTGCAAATCTTTTTTTTTTTTAATTTTTTGAATTTTATATTTTTTTTCCAGCCAACTCAAGGCCAAAAAAAATTTCTTAATGTAGTTATTATGCGAGGGGGTGGGGGGAAGCAAAGGAGCACAGGTAGTCCACAGAATAGGACACAAGAAACCTCAAGCTGTGAGGTCAATTTGTAATTAAAAGGAATACTAAGATTAGATGAACACAACACTCAGAAATACTCTAGGAGAGCTGAAAAAGAAGGAACAGATGTTAACGAAACAAATTAAGGCTGCTGGGGAACCTGAGTCCATGTTAAGCTTGGGTTGACTGTAAATAATTTTTTTTTTAATGCAAGTTAGACATGGAGTTAGAGGGTCAGATAAATAACGAAGAGAATTAAGTTAGCGATAGAAAGATCTAAGGATACTAGCTCCTGGGCATCTAGGGTGCAAACTGACTTGTGGCAGCATAGGCTGATGCTGCACAGGGGACCCAAGCCATGTTGCTACTTGTCACTTAAGGCAGGAAGCGCACAAAGGAAATGATGAAAGGTCATTAGCCTGCAACATTATTTACAGCATGAGAGCCTCTCCTACGGTTCTCAACCTTCATTAGGCACTACTGTGATCTAGTGATGGTTGTAACCCATTCTTTAAAGGCAAAGATGTAAGATTTACAGGGAAAAGCTTCAGGTTTTATCAATTCACTATCGTCAAACACATATTGAGTTGGTTTAAAAAAAAAAAAAACCCAGAACACAAACGTGTAATATTTTTGCATGAGAACCACTTCAACAAACATAACATGTGGCAACCAATCAATTTGGGTCACAAAAAGCCAATCCGTATATTGTAAAGCCTTACACAGTATTAGGTTCCAAAGTGTTGGTGCAGATGAAATGGCTGCAGAAAGAAGCTAAAGTACTTCTCTTTTCAAACAGTAAAGAGTAAAAGACATGTTATCTATCATGCCTACAGCTTCACAAGACTATTTAAGGGTAAGAAACAAAACGATTACTCAAAAAGATACTGACAGGGTTCAAGTAATACACAATAAATCTTTCTCAGGATCTAAGACACTTAAAAATATAATCAAATTTGTTGCTCTCTTCCTCCTCCAAAAAAAAAAAAAATTCAAAGAGTACCACGTAAGGTACCTCTGCAGAGTAAACCGTAACTGTATATCATGTTAAATCCAAATATATGTGATCACTGTTCTGCCATAATTTGCTATTTTATATACACCTCAGGAAACACTATATATACGTTACACAAGTTTCATTTACAGTTGATTTGGGCAACCTTTGTAGTCTGGAATACTCATAGGGTTTTCTCAATCTGATTACTTGGAAAGGTAAGATGTGTGCTATGGCTTTCTCACATGCAGACACTGACATCTGAAGGGGAAAGCTTAAGACTGTGGAATCTCCACATTCCGTCTCTTTTCAATCTGAGTTTAGAGATGTTAAGTCAGGTGTGTAACACACTAAGGTTAAGTCTCCTACTGACATTATCATTTGAATTCTCTGTGGTTTGGTAAGGGTCAAGTCCTAGGTGAAGGTTTTCTAACCTTTACCCCATGCCCTCAGCCAGTGTGGGTATTCTGGTGTCTGGCGAGGGACAGGCGGTCATTGAAGAGCTGCCCACAGACGTCACATTTGAAGTACTTCTCATCAGCTTGATTGGCACCACCTGTGCTGGTGCTGGCACGTTCGATGTAGCCTGAGCACTCCCCAAAGGCATTTGCAGGCTCAAATATGATCATGCTGGCATGAGTTTTCAGGTGCTCACCGAATGCTGTGCTAGAAGTGAAGGTTTCTGTGCATTCATGGCAGTCATAGTATGGTTCTTCTACCTGAATCTCTTGATCTTCACCTTCTTCTGGGTCTTCAATTCCCACACCGTCAGGCTCATCGGCATCTCCCTCTGGCTCTTCAGCTTTTCCCTCTGGCTCTTCAGCTCTTTCTTCTGGGTCTTCAATCCCTGCACCATCTGGCTCATCGGCATCCCCATTTGGCTGCTCGGCCTCTCCATTTGGCTGTTCAGCCTCTCCAATGGGCTCTGCAGCCTCTCCATCTGGCCCTTCAGCCTCTCCGTTTGGCTCAGCAGCCTCCACCTCTGGCTCAGCAGCCTCCACTTCTGGTTCGGCAGCCTCCACTTCTGGCTCGGCAGCCTCTACGTTTGAGCCCTGAATCCTCAGAACTACTTGTGGAACATGGACATTGGCTTCAACTTCCTGGGCTGCTGCTGCTGCGGCTGCTGCTGCTTCATCTTCTTCTTCTTCTTCCAGATGAAGCTCCTTATGTTTAGTGAGGACTGTGCTATGAATAAAGGACTTACCACAATCCTTGCATTCATAGAATGGTATAGCTCCTTTGAGGGGCTCAGTAAGAAATGAGGTGTGAGTATAGGAGGACCCGTACTCATAGGGCTCATTCTTATGAATAGTTACGTGATCTGCAAGTTCTGCTGGGTTGACGAAAGATTCTCCACAGACCACACATTCAAAGAGTCTCTCTTCGGTTTGACTTCTCTGAAACTCAGTGAGGGCTAAGCCTGGAATGACAGCTTCCTCAGCCATCTGGCTCTGCTCCAGTAAATCATCTTCCCTATGAAGTCTCATATGCTCATTAAGGGCAGAGCTATGAATGAAGCCTTGTCCACACAAAAGGCATCGAATGGCCGACCCAGCAAGAGCAGGATTCCTCTCTGCGGCACGATTCCTCCGTGGCTTCATGGGCAAGAGGGCAATAAAACCATCATCACACCCCTTCATGGAATACAACTGGTCTTGTTCATGGATTCTCTGATGCTCGAAAAGGAATGAGCTATGAATAAAAGATTCCCCACACTTTGGACATTCATACAGCTGCTCTCCAGTGTAATCTCTCTGATACTCGCTGATGGAATGGGTGTGAATTACAGAATGTGTGTACTCCCGACTGTCAACCAGGCACTTCCTGCTGTGGACTTTCTGATGGTCTGTGAGGTCTGTGAGATCTACAAAGCCCAGGCCACAGTCCTCACATTCATAGATTTTGTTATCAGGGTCATTCTTCTGAGGGTCTTCCATGTCTGAGCCTTGAATGACAGGGTCTTCAATTGTCTCCTGACCATGGGTCTCCTCGCCATGGGTCTCCTCGCTATGGGTCTCCTCCCCATGGGTCTTCTCGCCTTGAGACTCCTCTTGGTCATAGATTTTCTGGTTTGTGTTGAGGTCTTTCCTGGTAGCAAAAAATTGTCTGAACTCCTTACATTTGTTCCGTGCTTGCTCTTTAGCATACTGCTCTTGGGCGTAACTTGTTTGAGGGTCAGTAGGGGCCAAGCTGCGAATGACAGACCATTCGTAGTTTCTGCTTCCAGAGGGCTTCTCTCTATCATGAATCTTCTGGTGCTCAGTGAGGTCAGAGCTATGAGTAAAGCACTCCCCACACTCCTGACATTCATAGAGCATCCCTCGAGGGCGAAATGTTTGTTCACCAAAAGGCAGAGAGTGAATTACAGAGGTCTCGTTGCTCCTGTGCTCAATGTATTTCTTTTTAGCACGAGCCTTCTGGTATTCACGGACATTTGAGCTGGGAACAGAGAATTCGCCATCCTTCTTAAATTCACCAGATCCCTCTCCGGGAACACTTTCCTGAGGTTTGGCACGGGATACACTCTGTATGACAGAGTCTTCATAGTTGTGATTCTTACTGCCCCCTTCACAAGGGTTCTCTCTGGCAGGAAGCTTCTGTCGCTTATCATTAAGGTCTGAGATATAAATGGAGGATTCTCCCTTCTCATTAGATTCCACCAATTCATTTCCACTGTGACTTCTTGGAGGTTTGGAAGCCACTAAGCTATGGATAACAGACCTACTGTATTCCCTTCCTCCAGAGGTGCTCCCTCCAGCACGAACTCTCTGATGGTTGATAGCATCGAAGCTCTGAATGGTAGACTCTGCCATTACTTTTGGTTTACTGGGCCCTGCTACACTGTGACTTTTCTGAGCTTCCACGGAGGCTAAGCTATGAATAACAGACCTCTCATATGATTTTGCCTCATAGACATTTTCCTTAGTGGGAATCTTCTGGTTTTCATAGGGGTTAGAGCTAATGGTGAATGCCTTCTCGTCCTCATCACTTTCAAGAGGTCTTGTTATAGTGTGACTCTTCTGAGATTCAGTGAATGGCCCACTATGAATGACAGATTTCTCATACCCTCTGCCTTCAAAGAGGTTCTTTCGAGAATGAATTTTCTGATGCTCACTGAGCTCTGAGCTTTGCATGAAGGCATCCCGGCCATCTGTAAAGTCATAGAGCTTCTCTTTATTGTAAGTTTTCTGACGCCTTTTAAGGGACTGACCAGGAATAAAGGTTTCCTCACACACTTTACCCTTATTTTCAAATGGGTTCCCTCTAGTATGGATCTTCTGATGTTCTTTCAGGGATGAGCTATGAAGGAAAGTCTCCCCACACACCTTACATTCGTACATTTTCTCTTTACCATACATTTTCTGAAACTCATTAAGGGTTGGGCTGGGCCTAAAGGTTTCCCCGCGCTCACGTTCACGTTCACGCTCATTATCTTTGTCATCCCCAAAGTGGATTTTCTGGTGCTCAATCAGGGCAGAACTATGAAGGAAGGTTTCCTTACACACCCTGCACTCATAGAATTTGTCTTTGCCATATATTTTCTGAAGCTCACTAAAGGTGGGGCTAGGCATGAAGGCCTCCTCGCACTCCTGATTCTTACATTCCACAAGATACCCTCTAGCATGAATCTTCCGATGTTCAGCCAAGGCGGCACTCTTATTGAAGGTCTCTCCACAGTCCTTACATTCAAAACGTTTCCCTCCAACCTGACTTTTCTGAACTTCGCTGACAGCCACACTGTGAATAAAGGACTCACCATACTCATAGAGGTTCTCTCTAGTATGCATGATCTGGTGCTCAACAAATTCTGAGATGACACTGAACGACCTCCCACACTCATCACATACATATGGCATTGCCCCAAAATCAACTGGCTGTGACTCGGTAAAGGAAGGGGAGCTGAGGCTGCTCAGGCTGCTCATGCTCATGGCTTTTCTCATCTCACTACCACATTCAAAGGGCTTCTTCCTGGGACAGGCTTTTTGATCGTGAATCGAGCCCTTCCCATCTGTGTCAAAATGATAGCGCCTCTTTCTTTCAAGAACTCTCTTTCTGGAAACAAGGGTTGAATTAAACCTAAAGCCTCCCCTAAATGCATTCCCTTCATAAACCCGCTGCTGGATCACTGACTCCCTCTTGTTCAATGAAATGTCCTTCCAGTTATCATCTGACATTCTGGGGAATCTCTGTGACCGGTCGCTTGACTCCCTTGCTCTTCCCGATTTGGAACTGCGTGACACATCCTTGATGAATTTTTCCATTATCACTCCATGGGAAGATTCATCTTCACAAATCCCCCGCCGGTGGGTTGATTTTTTGGCTTCAGGCATAGTTTTTAGACCTGGAAAGAAACCCCAAATGTAAATACTCCCTAGTCCCCATAAGAAGGACAGTGGGACTTGGAGGGGTGCACCCTTCTCTGATGTTTAGGAATGCAAAGTGTAGAAGGTTCCTTGATAGCATCTCACTGGTTGTGTGGCTCCTCTGTGGGATGTGCCTCCTGCTTACCTCGACTGGTGCTTGGGTAGGCACTTCTCTTGGATCTTGATGAGTGGCCCTGCGTCATGTGGGAGTGGCCATCGTCTTCAGCAAGCTGCACTCCTGGTCACAAGGACAATATGATGCCTCAAATTCAAGTTGAGGACCAAGACTCATCACCATAAATTGATCTTCATCTTTCACTGAGCCACTAAATATGAGGTGGCCCACATCTGATTCCTTGGATGTCAGAAGACATTTGCTGTCTCATTTCCCTACTATCTATTCCCTAATCCATTCTAATCTACATGTAATTCTTCTGACCCCACTCAGAAATGTGTACAAAGACCCCACATATCCCTGAAATCAGTGCATTGTCTTTTAGTCTTCACCTTCTTGTAACCATTTTTTAAGTCCTCTTTTTCACTGGCCTTCTTCCTCTTACCTCGCGACTGCTCTTCCTCCACCCACTCCCTTGAGGCCCCATGGCCTTATAGACCTGCAGCACAGCCAACTGCCCACTACCAACTTGGGCTAGATGTCTTCCAGGAAAGTCCACATGGGAACTCAGGATCCCATCCTGAATGCCTACTTAAAAACCTCCAGTGCTATCACTCTGGAAAAAAGTATCAACTCTTGTGGCAAGAAGCATCTCCCTGCTTGTCCCCACCCTGTACAATGTATCTTTACCCAAAGCCAGAGGCATTTCTTAAAAACAGAAATTTTATCATTTACTCCCTCGTTTGAAATCTTTCAAAGATTTCTTATTACCCTTGACGTCCAAATATATTAATGTGGACTCTAACATCCAGCTTAAAAAGGAGCAAGATGACAAAATGCTCCAATGACTGGACTGGGAGTGACTGAGAGAAGCAGCTGCTTACCGAGGGAGAGCAGCTTCCTGTAGTTTTCCATGTTGTCCTGGATTGTGTTGTGAGGTTTCCTGTCCTCAGCGAGGTCCACCACATTTTGGTAAGATTCAGCATCCTAAAACAGTAAACACAGACCTCTCAATGGAGTCTGTCCCCACTGATGTTCAAAGACAGAATAATGTTGGCGACATGGGAGTTACATATATGAAGTTATATAGGAAGTGCTCACGGTATTGGGGTTCTGAGTGATCCAAGTCAAGTGTTACTAGGGGCCTACGTCGTACCTACCTTGGTGCTACACTCTGAGGCAGATCCCAAAGACGCATGACACATATTCCTTGCCCTCATGCAGCTTATAATTTGGTTGGAGAGAAAAGACTCATGAAACAATTAGAGAACAATAAACAATAAATTGGGGTACAGATAATAAGTGCTAAATGGGTTTTGTAGAGGGACAGTTCAGGGTGGGCCTGAACAGTGTGCAAAGGTTTGTGGAGGGCAGGTGGGGCCTTAAGTGGTGGATGAGATTATGATACATATAGAAAGGGATTGGTGGGAAAACTTAAAACAGACTAAATATCAAACAGGCATGGAGTACTCAGGGAACAGAAAGAAGACACACACATTCAGGCAGACATCTGGTCAAGATGTGACTTAAACCTCCCTCCCGGTTTCTCCATGGCATAGCATGGCTACATTGAGGGAGTCTCCAGTTTGCACAATTTCCAAATAACCCAGGAATAACTGTAAGCCCTGAGGACATTTTTATAATTGCCTTTTCTGTTTTAAAGGATATTTACCTAAAAAGGAATTTCAAAATTCCTCACATTACTGAGGAGAACCTTCTACCAGGATTCTAAAGGACCTTTGCTTATTGCCAGAGGGCTGACTAGAACTGGTTTCAGGGAGTCATGGTCCCAGGAAGAATGGCACTGAGGCTGGAGAGAGACTGGAGGAGGGAGATGGTGCTGTGGGAAGCCCACAGGCTTTGGAGCTGGACAGAGATCAGGGTCAAAGGAGGATTGCACCAATTATGAGCTGTACAACCTTGGGAACGGAAATCTTTTTGAACCTTTCTTTCACGTTCTTCACCTGTAAAATGGGGAGAAGAGCATCTATCTGCTTTGCAATATTGTGGGTGAGGATTTTCTGCAGTGTGATGTCTTGCTTAAATATTAAGAAAAATTATGTAAAGGAAATACAAATGTTTTGATATTAAATCTGCCATAGTTCTATTGCTGGGAAGAGGCATGGAGCAACATGAAAAATGTAGCAAAAAAAAGAGGGCTTGCTGAATAAGCAAAGACAAAGAGGTACGGGTATCTGGGTTTAAGAGGGAAGCCTTATCCATGCACTGCCTGTGTCCTGTCACAAAAAAGCAGAAACAACAACAAAAACTAAGTAGGGCAAGGAAACACAGCAGAGCTTCACAGATAAAATTCTTTTTTCACATGAAAGAAAAAGCACACTTTGATTTAAAATTAAAATCTAGGCCAATGGGCAGCCCTAAATTGGTTGTTCGCTTTGTGTTTGTAATCAACAATGACATCTTAATGCATAAAAACTGCAATCAAGTTCAATGGAAGAGATGCTGTTCTGAAAACAATGCTACTATGGCACAATGTAGTTTTCACAACATGATCTATACATGTGAACAATTAAGAGATTTACACATGAAGCTAAAAGATGAGAGAATTTTCTGTTGTGTACACCTTCAAAATGTAATTTATGTCATTTGCTGCTGGTGTTACCACCATACTGCGTCAGTAGGAATCAATAGCTTCCAGACTTTTAATTATGCAGACATGGGGCTCGGATGCCAATTCTTCACACATTGTCAAGGAAGGGCATTTAAAAAGCAAAACAAAACAAAGCCTAACTACCAGGATACCAGTGGCCAGGCCCACACATGCCTCCAGCCTTCTTCCTATATCCCAGCCACCTGGCCCTTGGTTTAGTTCCTATCCCACAACTTTAGCTGAGCTCTCCCTAATGCCTGGGGTCCCCTCCCCCAACACCTGACCCAGCGTGCTCCTGGCTCTAAATGGCAACTGTTAATGCCTCCAAGACATTTCCCTTCAATCCAAATTAAGGCCCTTGTTACAATTTCTTGTTAACTCTCTATTTTTCTTTGAGGGCACTGAGAATGATGAGCAGTTATATACAACATTTGTGTCACTACTTATTTCTGCAACTGTCAAAAGCTTCTCAGGGCAGGGCCCCTCTCTGTGTTGCTCACTGCTGTGCCCCCCCAGGGCCTAGGCCTGCTATCTGACACGGGGTGGGTACTGATATGTGAAGGAAAAGAAGGCTCAGCCCAGTGACTCCTCCCTTCTTTGAGTCCAGTCAGTGCTGGGGTCCTCCTCCACTCCACCATGTATAAGTGACCCCTCTCCTCCTTCCTAAAAAACAAGCTCAAGTCCCACATTTTTTTTCCCTTCATGAATCTCCCCGGCACATGCTGCCTCTTAAACCACAACTGCCATAATTGTTAACATTTAACGGTGTGCCTACCATGTGCCACGTACTTTATGTATGTGTGTGAGTGACTTTTCACAGCAGCCTTGAGAGCAATCACCATATTCATTTTACAGATGAAGAAGCTTAAATTCAGCTTAGTTGAGTAAACGGCCCAAGGCCACACAGCTAGCAAGTGGCAGAGCCAGGCTTTAAACCCAGCTCCTGTCAGCTCCAGAGCCTTTGTTATCCCTGGCCAGTCTACTCTGCAGACCCACAGCTTTCCTGGCTCCCTCCTGAGGACCAGAAACATCTCCAGAGTCACTCTGCTTCCCTGGCCCTGTAGGGAACAGCCAACGTGACCAACCTACCAAGTGACACACATGCTGAGGGGGCAGGAGCTCCTCTGACCACATGAACGACACAGAAACAGCCAGCAGCAACCTGGGCTACTTGTCACCTAAGGGATGGGCCTGGGCTCCTCCTGGAGTGCTGGGGCTCTCACCCCAGGTGGGACTCTAGGGGGCAGATAAACACACCATCTGGGGAGAGAAAGGCGTCTCTGCCATGAAATGAAGATGGCCTTTCTAGAAAGAGAGGAAACCTGAGCATACCTGAGATCGGGACTCATAAGCCCTGGAGTCCCTGTCGTCATCTCTGTCCATTTCAAAGCTTGTTTTCGCCATCACAGGAAGGGAAAGATCCCGCTGAGGCATCCCTGGGAAGAGAAAAGGCATCAACAAGAAGCAGGGCCCAGTCCATCCTGCAGGTCCCAGGTCTGTCCCACTCAACTGTGAAGCCAGCTGGGGTGTGAGTGTATGAGAGCAAGTGCCTTTCTCTTCTCTGCATTCTGTGACAGCCTCTGAGGAGTCCCATAAAACCAGTGGCCCTACAACAACCCAGACCCAGGGCAGGGCCAGGGGCCCTGCCTCATCCTTCTGCTCCCAGTCTCGGAGGTGGTTCAGATTGTGCCCAAGCTGTGTGGGTCCAGGTGCAGTGCCCACTAGCCTCATCCTTCAGGCACAACCTCTGGGTCTCCCCAGCTGCAATGTGTGACAGGGAGATGGCATCAGAGACCGTCCCACAGGGTCATGGCTCTGAACAATGCCTAATGTGTTATGAACCGTCACTAAATGTCCCTCACTCCTGATATCCTTTTCTTGATCAATTTTAGGGTGCCCTGCTGCCCACAGCAGTGTTCTCCAAGTCCAGGAAGAAGAGGAAATGATTTCCAGCAGTATGGACACCAACAATACACTGGTGTGATGATTGATTCCCTTCCAAATCTCAGGCCTGGTGCTCAGATGTGGCACTTCCCTAACCCTGCAGGAACTCATGGCAGACATTCCTAGTTAACAATATTGTTACAATGTGTTTTTCATTCTCACCTTCTGCCTATGGCACTTCATACTGGTTTTCAATTTCTGCAGTGGCATAGTCTTTCATATAGAAACTTCCAGTTTTTTGTTTTTTTTTTAATGCACCAGCTTAAGAACACTGAGCAAATAGTTTATTTAGGTGGCCAACAGGTCTATGTGGTGAAACCTGTGCTGGTGGTACCAAGCGGAACTTCAAAAATACGAGCCTTGGACTAAACTTTTGGGGAAGCGGAATATACTCCAAATGGAGCAGCAGAAACTTCGAGGCCCTGACACTTTCCCCTTGAACCTGTGCACAGCACATGCTCTATATCTCCTACTGGGAAAGAAAGTGGTTAAGACTCACTGCTTCTTGGGTTCCTGGTGTGGGACCAGCGGTCTCGTGGCTCCATGTCTCTGCTTCTGCCCCTCCGGTCCCAGTCCCGGTCACCTGAGCAGGTGAGACATTCCAGTGGTTAACAAAGCACTTCGACACACCTGTTTTCCCTGCATGTGCACAAACACCCCTCTGGAAAGAGATGCTACCCTCTTCCCACAAGGAGATGGATCCAAAACAGAGAGCTCCAGATTCCCAGGCTCATCTGGTCCCTTCTTTATCATATACCCACAACATGGTTTCTTCAGGCTTTGCCCAAGTGGGGCTTGCTTCCAAGCAAGTTCCAAAGCTCAGTCCCGTAGCTAATCCCCACTTCAGACTCTTTGCTGGCTTCCCAGTTCCTAAGAGGATGAGTCCACATTCAGGAGAATGGACTGCAGACCCTCTATTGTCTGGCAGTCGATCTTAAAGTACATGTTATTCTACTACAAAAAAAACAAAACCCAAGAAAACAACACACACGCCCTCCCTGAAAGCAGTGCTCCCTATAAAAGCTCACTGAGGCATCTTTAATGAACCTTCCTGGGGAGGCTGGGGGTACAGCTGGAAGCAGCCTGTTGCAAATTCCAAATAGCTTTATATACTTTATCGTTGAATAAAACGATATTAAGCATTTAAGATGTCTGTTTAGATATAAAAATGTCTCATTATGACATCAATTAATTTACCCTCTCCTCAGATCTCTGAGTGAAGCTGACCACTCGGGGATGGCGGGTCATCTTCATGGAGGCCCCAACCCACCGTGTCTCCATCTGGAAGCATCTGGCAGCGCCTGCCCATGGGTGACCAGTGGGGATGGGTACTCACCACTGAAAGAATGGACTGAGTGAGGTGGTGAGGACTCTCTTCTGTTCCGGGTCATGTCGTCGTCGCTGGTCACGTCACTGTTGTCGTCTAAGAGGACACCGGTCGCCAAGTTACTATCTCTGGCCCACATTCCCACAATAGTTCCCCCCAATCCCTGAGCCGCATCTCCCTGTCACACACACACATGGTTGGAGTGACCTGATCCTGACATTTCTGACCTCAAAACCCTTCAGTGGCTTCCAACCACTCCTGACATACTAAAAACTGGGTGGGGGAAGCATGGTGGCTGTGACCACCCCGACCTCACCCCCAGACACAAACAGCCAGAAGGCAACCTCCTAGCACACCACATCAAAAAGGCAGGAGCCATAGGAGGTTTTCTCCCTTCCACATAAGTGTCTCCTTTCCCTCTCCTGACTCAGGATGGTGGTTCTGCACTAGGGCGGTTTTGGCAACCAGGGGATACCTGGGCATGTGTGGAGACACTTTTGGTGGTCACATCCAGAAAATCATGATGCGGCTCAATATCCCACAGTACACAGGACACCCCCACCGCTGCCCAGGACAGAGAGTGATCCAGTCCAGACCATGTCGGAAGCGTGGAGGCTGAGAGCCCCAGGGCACACCTGAGGCCTGCACTGACCACCATCACCCCGTGGAGACTCTCACCTTCCGGGTGGTACATCTCCTTGTAATTCTCCAGCAGAGTGACGAGCTTCTCACAGTTCTCCGGCTTTTTTGCTCGCACCCAAGGCTTGAGCTTTTCAGGGATGATGGTCAGGTACTGCTCAAGGACCAAGAGCTCGATGATCTCCTCCTTGGTGCGACTCTCCGGCTGCAACCAATCGAGGCAGAGGTTTCGGAGTTTGATCAGGGTCTTCCGAGGCCCAACAAATTCCACATAGATTAGGTTCCGAAACCTCTGATGAAAAAACTCAGAGTCAGTTGGACCTTCTCCTATGATGACATCCGGCTCCTTAGTCAAGTCACTGTCTAGCTCATACAGATTTGGGGCCCAGGACTTCTTAGGTTTGGTGGCAGACAAGTGCTTTGGAGGCAGCATTTCTCTAAGTAAAATTTTCACTGGAGAAACCAAACATGAGTCAACAGGAAAGATGCGGCAGCCTGTGACCGTCAGTACTCAGGGACCTGTAGATCGTAAGGAGATATACTCATGTCCCAGAAGTTGAGGACCAGGCAGCAGTGGAGGCCACCTTACCAGAGGCATTGAGAATGCTTTTGGGATACAGGAGTCCCCAGTAAATAGGCAAACAACCGCACAAAGTTGGCCTCAGCACAGCAGTTACAAGCATGACCCCTGGGCTTCACAGAGACCTACTCGAGGAGTTAGCTCGGCTACTAACTTGTTATGTGACTGTGGGCAACTTGTCTAATGCCCTAGAAGTCTCTCTGTAATCTGAGAAATGAGAATAACAGCACCTCCATCCCTTTCAGAATTGTGAAGCTTAAATAAACTAAGATACCTAAAAAGACTTAACTGCCCAATGCAAGGCACAACAGAAATGTTCAAGGCCCTAGCCAGTACTAAAATCAGACGTCAGCATGTTTATTAGCAAAAATGAAAAGGGGAAGTAGGGGTTGGGGCAAATCCTCCCCTAACACTTCTTCCCTTAACACAATTATTAAAACATAGTATACAACATGTAAAAAATGGAAGACCACTCAAAAATATTAAAAGTACTCAACTCTAGGTAATATGACATTATTCCCTCAGACAGTGAGAAGTGACCATTGAGCCTCTTGATGCTACTGCACGTTCTTTTGCCTTCATCAATCTTGACAAAGATCTGTCTAAAAGAACTAGCTTTCTGTTTTGACATTCCTTTCTTACTGTTTCTTTACCTAGTTCATTTATTTCCTTGTCTTTATTTTATTATCTGCCCCCTTCCATTTTTTAAACTTTTGAGTTGGACATAAACGTAAAGATTTTCAATCTCTCCTCTTTTTTATGTAACCAAGTAAAGCTATACATTTCCTTAAAGCATTTTTGCTATCATTTACGTTTTATTGCATATTTTTATGACTGGTCAGCACATCTGGTGCAACTAAGTAAGGCAATATGGGAAAGAAATCTAGGTCTGGGAGCATAAACTACCTACTGGCTTTACTTCCAGAGAAGAAAAAAAAACCATATGCAACAAAAATTTTCTCCCTTTGTTTTAAAAGGAAAGTTTAAATTTTTTAATTTGGAAAAAGTCTAAAGGAAAACTGAAGGTGTTTCCATTATTCAGAGTCTCTCATTAGACATTATCACTTGGAAATCAATGTGGTAATCACGGTAAACTCATGTTTACTCATCTCAGTGATGGGCTCCCACTTCCCTCCCTATGCAAACTGCCCTCCCACACTCTCTCCTGCATGTTATCATCCCATGGAGTTTGGGCACCATCCAATGCAAATGCCTCGATCCTGAAGACCTTAGCGACTGGACTATTTCCTTGCTGCCTTCCTTCATAGGACTGAGAAACCACAGAGAGCACAACATAGATAACGCTCTGCTGGGCAGAAGAATCCCAAAGCAAGGGAAGGCAACAGACCAGAGAGTCCAGGCTCCAGATGATTGGTGTGACATTTCAGACATGGTCACTCTAACCCAGGACAGGGCAAGAGCAGAGGTCTGTGCCTGTGAGGGAGACAGGCAAGGGCAGACGGCCCAACTCTGCTATGTGGCAGAGACTCAGGAGAACACTTTGGTACCTGAGATGATACTAGCCCTCATCTTCAGGCAACAAGATACCCTCAGATATGTAATCACCTGTCTGGGAACAGGATCCTTTCTGGAACTTCAGACCAAGCAGCTATCCACAGGAACAGAGTCAAAACACAGGTACCTGCAGACGTTTTAAAGGAAGAAATACATACACTAAGAATATGAAAGACATGTAGAAGAAGTGTCAGAGAATTAACTCCCCAAACAACTGGGGACTCAAGTAGCACTGGGGTGATGCCTTCTATACCTTCAGGGAAAGGCCATTCCCATGCTATATAAACCATGCCAGACAGGAGAAATAAAAAGCTTTCAAACTGTCTTTATGAAACCTGAACAAGTCAAAAACGCAAGATAAAGATATCACTAAGAAACCACGAACCAAAACTCATGAAAGCAGAAATAAAAGTCTTAATGCTGCTATTATTGAACATTATTCTATGCAGTTCTACCCAATTACAATAAGACAAGAAAAACACATCTTAGGCACAAAGAGATAAAACTAACATTCCCTTATGTAAGATCTATATACATATATATGCTTCTATTCTGTGAATTTCTCTCCCTAACAGACATGAATTGAAGCATAAAGTACCCTAGCTATATATCAGGATGGTAGGCTTATAGAGTTCAATAGGAACCCAATAATTTTTTTTAAAGAAAATACTAATAGCCCAACCTGACTCAAGAAGCAGAGAAAAATATGACCACTAGGGAAGAAATCTAAAAAGCTGAAATAATGTAAAGAGCAACTTCCCAAATAAACTTTCTGTGAATAAAATATTTGCCGTGTTATAAAAACCATTCCAGAGCACAGAAAAGAGATGAAGGACTTCCTACAATTAATTATGTGACCACTTGAATGCCCATATATATCTTGTCACAAGGTGGATGCCAACTTCTGTGCCAAAAAAAATAAAACACATTGCTTTTCCTCAAGAAATTCAGGATTAGAGTAAACATACACAATCTTCCTTTAACATGCTCAAGATTTTCTGACCAGGCCAATAGAACTTGGCCCTTGGTCAATAGAAGCCATTGAAAAAGGGAAGTTATTTTTTTTAACAGAAAAACCTTAAAAAAAAAAAAAAAATCAGACCTGAGCTACTTCCCACCATGGCAGAGGAAACTCATTTGGGAGTAAAGAAAGGGCTATGGAAACAAAACAATCAATCATAAAGCCGGGCAACATATGTTTGTATGCACGGGAAGAAACAAGCACACTCATATACTGCCTGTGGCAATGCAAATTTTATCAAAATTAAAAGTGCCCATATCCTCCTCCCCTACAAATTCTACTTCTGTGAATTTACCTCAGAGATCTGTAATGACCTATGTGCAAGAATATATTCATTGAAGTGTTGTTACTAGACAAGATACGTTATGTTCGTATAATGAATTACTACGAAACCCTTTAAAATAAGGCAACTCTACATAAACGACTATGAGATGATCTCCAAGATAGTTAAGTGCAAAACCGGACACAGCACTATATATAGCATTCTAAGAAACTAAAAACAGATGTGCTTACACAGACGATTTCTAGAAGGATATATAAGAGACTATTAATGATGACTAACAGCAATTGCCTCTGGGGAAGGGGACTAGGGACCAGGAAAGGGAGGGCAACTTACTTTTTCATTGTATATTCTCCTTTTGTTTTTTGTTTTTATTTTTATTTTACCATAAGCATGTATTACCTAGTCAAAAAAATAAATTAAAAGTTAAAACAAACAAAACTACTAGTAGCGGCCTTTAAAGGTTGTGCTACCCACGGAGCGGGTGCAGGCAGCCGTAACATCTTTACACTGATGCCAAGCCCAGGCTCTCCCCACTCCCCTCCCTATCACCATCCACAGCTTGAATCCGTGGTCATACCCTAACCTGGCCATTTGCAGGTACATGAAAGTCAATTTAGAAAACCCTAAAGAATCAACTTTGAAACCTGTTAGACCCAATAAATACTTATGATATTGCAGTTGCAATCTGCATATACCCCTCAATTACACCCAACAACTGTCAGTACATAAATACAATGCCATCCCCTATCTTGGCAATTCCACTTCTGAAATCTAACTCACAGACCCATCTGCCCATGTGCACAAAGATATATAGTTCAAAAGTGTTGCTGTTCCCAACAGCAGAGAACAGGGACAGTCAGGCAAATGCTTGAGCGTGATTCCAATGGCAGAGACCACTGAAAAGGCCACCACGTGGAAGACAGGAAAATAAAGATGGGCCCAACTTTTCCACACTATAAAAACCAACCAAAATAAAAACAAAGCAAAAGGGGAGGGGGAAAAGTATTTTATAACACAGATGACAGTTAATATTTGAAATGTAAAAGGCTTTTGGCATTAGGAAAAATAGCCCAATATGAAAATAAACAACACTAATACACAGAGTTCATAAAATTAGTGATAATAAAGGCTGGTTACTTAACATCAAAAATCAAAGAAATGTAAAATATTACAATAAACATTTTTTTTGACCTGTCGAATGGGCAAATGTTTAAAAGATGAAAATTGATGCTAGTGAGGGTGTAGAGAAGCTGGCTGGTGCAGGCATGACCCACATTTCTGGATCCCATTTTGGCCACTGTTTAAAGATACTAAAAAAAACACCTACTTCTTTTGAACCAGCAATTCTCCATTTAAGAACAAATATAGCCAAGTAGATAAAATGATAATAAGAAAAAAAAGCTAAAAAATCAGCTGCAGCTGGGCGCAGTGGCTCACGCCTGTAATCCCAGCACTTTGGGAGGCTGAGGCAGGTGGATTACCTGAAGTCAGGAGTTCGAGAGCAGCCTGGCCAACATGGTGAAACTCCATCTCTACTAAAAATACAAAAATTAGCTGGGCGTGGTGGCAGTAATCCCAGCTACTTGGGAGGCTGAGGCAGAATCACTTGGACCCAGGAGGCAGAGGTTGCAGTGAGCCAAAATTGCACCACTGCACTCCAGCCTGGGCAACAGAGCAAGACTCCATCTCAAAAAAAAAAAAAAAAAAAAAGTCAGCTGCACACTACGGTTTAACCTTTGTATGTACAGCTAATTTCTGGTTTGTAAAAGGTAAAACCTTGAGCACAAAATAATGGCAGGTAACACATTTTACACACGGAATGATGGGAAGGGACGAGCACCACTGACAGGGAAACGTGTTCTGTTCTGTTATTGCTATGTAACCACAGTCCTAACACAAGTCACATTAGAGCAACCCAGAGCCAAAGGCAGGAAGAGAAAGTGCTGATCAACCTTCTCCTGCAGGGCTACCTGACACAAGGTGGGCCATATGCAATGAGGTTAGCTGCCTTCCTGGCCGAGTGACCCAACCCTTAGCCTCGGATTCACCCCATCCTCTACTTGCTGCCCAAAGGGCAACTAGCAGTGGGGCCAGATGCTGAATTTGCACCTGCCAGGGCCACATACTTACCTCACCCTGACTGGGGAAGACCAGATCCCAGGTGACCTTCTGTGACAGCGAGTCTGGCCAATCAAAAGCATAACTGCTCTACCCACTTGGCCCCCACTTCCCCAGGCCAGCTTTTCCATGGCAACAGCCACGCCTACCACTGAAGAAAACAGAAGATAGGTGTTTGCAGGTGCTGAGAGGAAGAAAGGTCTAAAGACTTGCCTGATACCATCAAATGAAATATTAAAGCTGAGGAGTTAGTCTGCCTGAAGATGGCCTAAACGGGCCATCAATAAAAACGCAGCCTATTAATCAGAGCTGTGCTTGAAGATGTATGAATCCAACAGAACAACAGAGCACCTGTATTTATACCTTACTGCAAGGCCCCATGGGCAAAGACTCTGTTACCTTTTTCATCTCTGTATTTTTATAGATGTTCAATAAACATTATTTGCACATAGATGCAAAAACATTTAATAAACCCAATCTAACAAAGTCCAAATAATAGCCCATGATCTTGAAAGGCTATTCCAGGAATACAAGGAGGATGTCTCATCAGGGTAAACTGTTACATAAAGGATGAAAGGGGAAGGGGAGCCCATGAGCAGTATTTCAAGTTAAAAAACATTTGCAAACTTCAACAGCCTTTCCTCATAAATTCTTAGCAGAGTAAAAGCAGGAGACCATCTAAGCATAATAAAGATTTATCTCAAATAAATGCAAACAAGCATATTATTAAACACTAAAGGTGTTCCTCTGGAAGTGGGGACAAGGAAGGCACAGCTATACCACAACTACAATTTAACATGACCCTGGAAGTCCTAGCTAGTGCAACTGAAGAAAAAGAAAAGTATAAATATGGGGAAAGCATTATTTTGAACTACAAAACCTTATGAGTAAATACAGCAAGAGAAATAATTCCCATTAATAGCAAAACAAATAAATAAATCTCCATAAATAAATTTAACAAAGTTACCTGCAACTTCAAACAAAATTTCAAAAATTTACAGAAGGAACACAAAAATTACCCGGGTGTGGTGGCATGCGCTTGTAATCCAAACTACTCAAGAGGCTGATGCAGGGGGGCCCTGGGAGGTGGAGGGTACAGTGGGCTAAGATCATGCCCCTGCATTCCAGCCTGGGTGACAGAACTAGACTGAATCACCAAAAAAATAAAAAATAAAATAAAATAAAAAAATTACAGAAGGGCAGTAAGTCTGAAATAAATATATAAAGACATGTGTATCACATTTAAAAAGCTCCTTTTTATTTTGAGGTGGGGAGTTTTGACAAACTGATAATCCAGTTCTTCTGGAAGAATAAATGTACAAGAATATCAAGACAACCCTGCATAAGGTCTATTTGGAGTGGGAGGTGGTTTGTCTGTAAAATGACTCCAACACACAAAAATAAAGTGTTTTTTCCAATGTAAGGATATAAGCACTAGGACAAATATACCACTGGGACATAACAGAGTCCAGAATTCAACTGTGTAAAAGTTTATAGACACATGGGGACTTAATTTATAATAAAGGACTGGAAAAGGATTCCTTATTTAAATACAAACTAGGAACTTTCTTACAGCTAAATGGCAAAGGATAACTTTAACAAAAAGGCCATGACAGGACTGCTAATACCTCAGTGTTTGGTTACTCAAGCATGCATTTCTAGAATTAGGGTTGGCCTTTGACGTTAGGAAAGGCCAATATAACCACTGCTGGCATGGAGCCTCCCCTAAGAAATTAGGTATTTCAACTACACATCTCTGGAAGGCTAAGGCCACTAGGGCCAATGACAAACATACTTTGTTCTAAGTAAGTTACTGCATCCAAAAATCAGCATCCCTCCTGAGTTTTCATTAAACAAGGAATGAAAACAAAGTATTCGGCAAAATGTTACACAACCATTAAGTCGTGTTGTCAAGAAATGTTACAGCTTTATTTTCTGATTATAAAAATAAAACACAGCACTACACGCAGGTATTGCAAAACATTCACCATAGAAACTGCAAGCCACACCCACTGGTTAAGTTTGTTGCTATTAATAAATCTTAAAATCTACACATATGTTGTTCTTACTACAAATATTCCCATTTACGTGTACATAGAGAATGAGAATGTCCACACAATGGAATATAATGCAGTTTTCAGAAAGCAAAGCTATAGATGGAGACCTTGAGTGCGAACTGTTTAATAAATGGCATGATCTCATGTATGTAAAAAATAATTAAACATATGGCAGTACATACAAACTAAACTGGAAGAAAACTCACATAAACTTGTATTAAGACTATTCATAAAATAGGGGAAATCTATCAGAATAAATGATTAATAATAACAAGTCTCTGTTTCTTTTTCCATCTCTATTTAAAATGTTATTTTAACTTCGTAATCAGGAAAAAAAACTGAATATAAAATGTAAGTAAATGCAATTACTGTTTCCTAGGGTGTTTGTTTTCCTTCCTGCCCAGCTTGTTACAGCACATCAGGCCCTGCCCTTTCTCTGCTGGGGTCCCCATAATACAATCTCCCTCTGACCCTTAAGCACGCCCACCGATGGTACCCTGTGGTCACCATCTGTACCTCCCCACTCCACTGACTGTACCACAGAGGGGGCTAACACACATCAAGCTCCACACCCAAATCCTCACTTCATTGACAGCTGTCTAGCCGTCATATGGCTCAAGACTGAACTCTGGCCCACAGGGCAAACCCATATCCTTCCTGGCTTGAAGGTGGGCTCCCACACACTCCTCATTACTAAAGCTTCCACATCTCCCTCTGCTCTCTCTTCAGAGCAGGACTCAGTGTTAAGTAGTGACCAACAGCCCCTTGTTAAGGGGCACACAAGGGCTAGCTGACTCTGGGCCAGGGGACAAAGAAAGGTCACCAACTTCAAGGGGAGGGAGGAGAGGCGCCAAGTGATGGGGCCACTAATAAAGGATCCCTTTACACAGCCAGGCAGGAAGGGTGCTTCTGGGAGTCTGGCGTTCTTTGATCTCCAAAGGATGTTTTCTTTACACTAAATGTCTAAACATGAAACCTCTCTGTATACAGAACAAGCCTGGCGCTGCCTGCTGCATGACAGCATTGCCATTGAAGTCTGGATGGTGGTACTGATGCCATTCTTTGGATATTTTATGACACTTTACCTCTATTCCATTAAAATGAGTAGAAAATAAAAGCATGGATCTCACAATTAATATAATACATAATAAAGATGAAACTCATCAGGCATCCTTGCCATAAGTCAGGGAAGATCTATGGCTTTAATCAGAGACATGATGGGTCAGTGTTCAACTGAGCAGGGAAGAACTTAATTAAAGAAGACATCATGCACTAGAAAGCGTCTGGGACCACGTGTGAGAAGAAATCCTGTGACTCCGGTTTGGCCTCAGGCTCCCACATCCCATCTGATGCAGGAGAAAATCCACCGAGTCTCCTTCAGTCCCATTTCTATTTACTTACTTTGGTCCCTCACCATGGTGCACCTAGATTCAGCCCCCTGACTTGTTCTACCTACCTCATTAAAAGGGGGCTGGAATTGAGAACTTTAAAGTCAGGAACCGAGGAGGTTACTCTCTTCGTCTCTCAGGGACAGCGTGGTGTGTGGTCTCGTCTCTCTTCTTGTTTGCTCCATTCTCCTGCCTCTCTCTGCAGACCGACATTCTCTACTTCAGCACGCACATGGAGTAAGATGCTGTCCCAGCCCAGGCCTACGTCACCTCCCAGTTTAAATGCCCGACACTCAGTGTCCCTGCATCCAAATTCTCAGTATGAAAGTGCATGCTACAGCCTGATTCCTTCTAGGGCAGTGGTTCTCAAACTCAGACGTGCAGAAGAGTTGCCTAGGATGCTTATGAAATACGAAGCTACCTTTCCAGATGGGATGACTCAGGAGGTCTGTGGTTCCCCAGGAAAGAAGCATTCCTACAACCACTCCAGGAGCTGTTCTTTGAGAACCACTGCTCTAACGTATCCAGTCTGGTCCAATCACCTATGAATAAGGTACATATGGGACACAGGGACTTTAGAGGGAACAATTTTATATAGCAGCAAGGAGTAAATGACCACCAACTCCATCTCACAGGCCACAACCTCCACCCTCTGGTCTGTTGGCTGGCTTCTCTCAGATAATCTCAACATCCTGGGCTTATTTCTACCACATTAAGCTTAGCACTTACCACACTGCAGCAAAATCTCCTTGTTGTTGTCCATCCTTGAGAGATTTCCCCAAAAGTTTAGAAAGAGAGGAAATAATATCTAAGAGTTCAGTCTTAGGACCAGCACAAAATGATTCAAGACAAATAAAGCTACTTTAAAGAGACAAAATGTCTTCCAGAACAGTATGAGTTATTTGACTATATTCTAGTAACAATAATTGGCTCACCTGATTTTTTTAAGGGGAGGGAGTACTAAAAAGTAGGCCACAAAGCATGGTCCATCCAACCATCTACAGGATAGTGAACAACTCTCATCAGACATAACTTGAATGGAGTTTGGGGAGGACAAGGGTGTTAGATAAGGGGCTTCCGGTATCTTGGTAACCCTAAGCAAGGGTTTCACTGTGACTACATGGCTGTACCAGGCTATGTTACAAACCAGCGCTATTAAAGCTCACCCACATCCTCTTGGTTCTGATTCCATACTCACCAAGCAACTTTCTCATTATGGTTGTTTCCCATGTAGGTCTGCCTACAGGGAGAGAATTTGCTGATCATACACACTGCCGAGTACTTGGGTCCCTGCTATTGATCTCTACCATGAATTAATAAACCAGAATTGTGAGAACAGGAACATCCTATTTCAAGTCAGATGTCAGTACAGTTTTAAGTCTCCTGAGCTTAGTTAAATGTGGATCTACCAACATAAGCCCTTGGGCAAAGGAAGTTTCCAAGTCTCCACAGGGTTAAGCACCATAATGCATATTTTGAGCATTCACTGAGGCCAGGAATACGCCAACCCATCCCAAGGGCCCACCTGGTCATGTTAGCTTCTCCCTAAGCAGTATTCCACCACCACCATAGCCACCTATCTTGGTAAACACATTCTTACTCTTCTTGTGATGGGAGTTTCCATCCAGTAGACACTGAGGCCAGGGATTATGTCATTCACTTCTGGAGACTCCAAGCCTGGCATGATCCTGTCCTGGATCAGGCCCAGTATCAATGCTTGCTAACAAATGAACAAACAGACAACCTCTAGCTATGTGCTTGCTTCCCCACATCATGTGACTCACTGTGCCTCCTCTGAATCAGTTCGCAGGCCATGAAGAGAGAAAGTGAGGAGTCTCCCTCCTCAACACCTCTCAAATAATCTATCCACTTCACTCCTCCCTGTGATATGACCACAAACCAAGCCACCATCTCTCACCCAGGCCCAAGGTGGTCTCCCCACACCCACTGCGTCCACCCTCCCCTTCTGCACCCTGAAACCAGATGATCTGTTTAAAACCACAGATCTGATTATCATGATACTCCCATGGTTAAAAGCGCTTCCCGCTGCACTTCAGGTCAAGCCCAGTTACTTACCACAGATTACAAGTCTTTTCACAATGAAACCGCAACTTACCTTCTTCCTACCTCAATCAGATGCCACTCAACGATTCCCTTGCTCTAGGAATCCTGGATTTTCAGCTCCTCTCTCTGCATCTCTCAAGAACTACCCCGTCCCCTCTGCTGAGACTACTCTCCCCATGACACACACCATTCACACTCCTTCAGGGCTCAGCTTTAATGTTCTTGACCTTCTCAGGGAGGCCCCTGTGTGGCCTCTCCAAGATTAAGTCGGCTGTTGCTAGCAGATGTTCTCTTGCAAAAGTATAAATCAAACAATTATGTTTTCCACAGCTTTAATTCCCAAATAGACTAAAAACTCTTTGAAAACACTTCCTTTCCCCCATTGGGGCTATGTCCCAGTACCTGGCACAAAGTACACACTTGATAAATATTCACAAATGAGTGGATGAATCTCTCATGCTTCTTTAATCACCAGGTAAGAGAAAAAGAGTAGCCCTGAAGGAGTAGCTGAGTATGAGAAAAAGAGGGAGGATACTGAAATGGATGGTGTGAGGCCAAGGAGAATTTCTAGAGAATACACAATCCACCAGCAGAGTCTGGGTGTTCTCAGAAGGCACAAATGGTGCTGGGGTGGCTATGTGGAACACGCGTGCAGTAAGAAAGTGTCAGAGTAAGGAAGTGCGGTGGTCACTCCAAAGATGAATGTGGCACTGTGAAGAGGAAATTCAACTCACCTGGACCCAGCCACCTAGCGTTTGGACCTAGTCCCTCTTCCTCTCGCCAGTCGTCTCCAAGAAGGACAAAAGATCAAGAAGGCAAAGCTGTAGAGGAAAAGAAAGTGTGAGACACCAAGTTTATTTTGCAGTTACTGGGTTCCTCAGGGGGGAACAATACCACAACAGTTCCACATTTATCTTCTATGATGGCACAGGTCAAATGAGACCATGAAGAGCATCCCATCCAGGATGAATGGCCATGGGTATAGCTCCCTTAGGCCATGTCACACCCTGGGATGTACTCATAAACTTTCTCCAACAAGGTTACATCAAAGGCATTCAAGTCCATTTCTGGGGTGTCTTACAACCTTCTCTGGGGCTCTAGATTAAGGAATCAATTCAAGAACCCCATTTATGGCGCTGGCCATCCCTATGTTAGGATCGCTATCCTATCATTATTATTAGGTAATGGTACCCTTTATCACGTGAAATATTTTAGGTTTATGAACATGCTCTCAGTGGACTAATAGGACATAGTCCAAGTCCCACTGCACCTCAGAGTATGTGTTCAATCAATTAGAGGTCCCTGGGGGAAGGACCTTCATGATTATGAGACTGGTTTATATTCCAAGAGTCAGGTGGGTATATTTTGGTGAGGTTAAAGAGCTTATTAAAAACTATTCAAAGGATGGGCGCAGTGACTCACGCCTGTAATCCCAGCACTTTGGGAGGACAAGGCGGGCAGATCACCTGAGGTCAGGAGTTCGAGACCACCCTGGCCAAAATGGCGAAACCCCTGCTCTACTAAAAATATAAAATTAGATGGGCGTGGTGGCGCGCGCCTGTATTCCCAGCTACTCTGAAGAGGCTGAGGTGGGAGAATCACTTGAACCCGGAAGGCAGAGGCTGCAGTGAGCCGAGATCACGCCACCTCACTCCAGCCTGAGTGAGAGGGCGAGACTCTGTCTCAAAAAAAAAAAAAAAAAAATTATGACAGGCTAGGAAGGAAGCGTCATATGTGTCACTTTCCCCTACCTCAAACAAAACAAAAGGGCTGACTTAAGATCTCCTTGGGTGGAGCCAGGGCTAGGTAAGTGAGCTCTAGGACTCCGTAGGAGAGCTAGGGCTGGGAGGGCCACACCCAAACAAACTAAGCGTTGGAAGCTGGGCAGCCCTCTAGCGGCTCTGCTCATGAACAGTTTCTCCAGAGGCCCCATCCTACCTATGGGGCAGCCCCTTTAAACACACCCCCACCTGCCCAGGGCAGCCTCCTAGTTCCCATGCACTGCCCCTCTCAGGACCACCCGCAGCCCTGAATTTTTCCACCCCCAGCTGTAGGATTTTGAGTGAAAATCCTTCACCAACAGAGTCTCCAAATCACCTAGACCCCAAATCTTACACCCACAGCCTACTTCCTCCATTTTCTCACTTAAAATCCTACTCTTCCCCAAATCTCTTAAAACGTCTGAGTTTGGCCTTGGATTCCACTTTTCTGCTCACTGACCCAAGGCTGCACAGCTGAACCCGCCCGCTTCCCGAGGCCAGGCTTTGGCGCCCCCTGGAGGAAGTAAGGCGCCACCGGCCATGAAGCCCCGCTGCCCAAGATGGCGGGGGTAGGGCTCAGCTGGCATGCCAGTGCAGCCCGCGGTCACTCAGGAAGGCTCCAATGCAGGCCCCACCCATGAGCCGGCAAAGATGGCACAGAATGAATGAACACGGCTCTACGGCCCCGCCTACCTTGAAATCCCCTCAGCCCCCTCCAACAGCCCTGCTGTCACTCAAGATGGCGCCTGCGCAGTACACCTCTGCTGTCCTGCCACCGGCCAACACACGTGGTACTAGGATGGGCGGGGCTCACGCCCACTCCTACATCGCAGCTGTCATTCAGTAATGGTGCCTCCGCAATGCACCCGCCACATTGAATGCCGGCTGCTCTATCAGAAAAGACACACACGCTATGGCCCCCCTCAGTCACTCAAGACAAGGCAGCCCCTCCCTCAGAACCGCACCTGCAGCCAGCCCAGCTGTCATTCAGGATGGCACCTGCACAGTACACCTTGGCTGCCACCTAATGGCCAGCAAAGATGATGCCACAGGGTGGGCGGGGCCATGCAGCCCCCGTCAGTCACAGTCCTCTACACCCGGCCCTACAGCCAACCCAGCAGTCATTCAAACCAGTGCCTGTGTAACTGCCCGCATGTGCCCCATTACAGCCAAAGATTGCGCCAGAGTGAACCAGGCTCGGCGCCCCTAGTCACTGAGACAGCCCTGCCTCATGCCCGCCCCTGGGGCCGACTCAGGTGTCACTCAAGATGGCGCCTGCGCAATCAACCTCGGGGGCCCCCCTGTGGCTAGCACAGACAGTACCGTGGAGGCGGCGGGGGGCAGTGGAGATGAGGGTGCTCTCAGCCCTATCAGTCCCGAGGAACGGTCCCGGGACCCCGCCAGCAGGGCGCCTGCACAACCCACCTCGCAGCTCCCCCGCCAAGCCGCCCCCAGACACAAGATGGAACCACACACATCCTGTGGAGAACAAATTCTTGGTCAGGCAACAACAGGGGAAGGGGTGAGCCTCTGCCACCGTTAGCCAAAAACACAGCGAGTGCGCTGATAACACGTCGCCCTGTCCTTGAGGACAAATGGCTCCGCGGCCGTTACGGCAAACTCTTTAGGCACGTCTCCCGGCTCCCCCAGATGCGGGGACTGAGCCAGTCCTACTGGCAAAACAGCCTGGCGACCAGCACACATAGCCCAAGGAGAGCGGCACTCCACAGCTTTCCATCACCGCAAGGCAGGCAGGCACAGCAGCCATGGCCCCGCCCCTCCCTGTGGACAACCCCACACCTATGCGGCAAACCGCAGCCGCCCCGATCAAAGATGGCACCCAGGTGGGCGGGGCTTGAACAGACCGTCCCGCCCATGCCACCCGCAGCCACTTCAGCCTTGCCACGCCACATCTGCCGCCAACCAATCCGGGCAACGCCTGCGCAGCAAACCTCAGCTGCCCCCATCAAAGATGGCGCCCAGGCGGGCGGGCCCTGTCTCGCCCAACCAACTAGGACAGCGCCTGCGCAGCAAATCTCAGGCACTTTCATTAAAGATGGTGCCCAGGTGGGTGGGGCTTGAACAAACCACTAGGTCCAATGCCACCCTGTCACTTCAGCCTTGCCCCGCCCCATCTGCCACCAACCAACCAGGACAGCGCCTGCGCAGCAAACTTCAGCAGATGCCATATCTGGGTGGGCGGGGCCTGAGCAGATGGTCACATCCAATGATACCCAGTCACTTCAGCCTTGCCCCGCCCCATCTGCTACCAACCAACCAGGGCAGCACCTGCACAGCAAACCTCAGCAGCCCCCATCAAACATGGCGTCCAAGCAGGCAGGGCCTGAACAGATCGTCACATCCAATGCTACCCAGTCACTTCAGCCTTGCCCCGCCCCATGTGCCACCAACCAACCAGGGCAGCACCTGCGCGGCAAACCTCAGCAGCCCCCATCAAACATGGCGTCAAAGTGGGTGGGGCATGACTGGATCATCATATCTAATGCTACCCAATCTCTTCAGCCTTGCCCCGCCCCACTTGCCGCCAATCAACTAGAACAGCGCCTACTCGGCAAACAGCCACCCTCATAAAAGATGGCACCCAATGGGTGGGGCTGGAACAGACCATTACATCCAATGCAACCCAGTCATTTCAGCTTTGCCTCGCCCCATCAGCCACCAATCAACCAGAACAGCGCCTGCGCGGCAAACCTCAGCCACCCTCATAAAAGATGGCACCCAGTGGGTGGGGCTTGAGCAGACGATTACATCCAATGCCACCCAGTCACTTGAGCCTTGCCCCGCCCCATCTGCCGCCAACCAACCAAGGCAGCGCCTGCGCAGCAACACTCAGCCGCCCTCATTTAAGATAGCGCCCGAGAGGGCGGGGAAAGAAAACCCCTTACAGGCAGGACAGCCCTCAGCCCCGCCACCTTGGTGGCCTTCGCCCCTCCCACCACCACTGCGGCAAACAAGCCCCGCCCCCAGAGGGTAGCCGGGCACGCCGGCGCCGCGAGGCCGATGGCAGCCCGCAGGAAGGGGCATTCTCGCAGCCCCCAGACCCAGCCCAGGAAGCCCAGGGCTCCCGAGAGCCGCATTCCACCACGGCAACAGGGAGAGCACTGGTGTCGACCTTGCTGGACTTGCCGTGGCAGAACCCCCGGCTGTCTGCCCTAATGCCCCCGGGTTGCTGCGGTGGCCCCCGGCCAGTCAGGAAGGCGCGGAGACCCCGCAGCAGCCCCTCAGACCCCGGCCCGCAAGATGGCGGCACCAACGCAGCAGCCCAGGCTGCACCCACCCCTGCCCCAAAAAGGCACCAACCATCCACAGCCTGGCCGCCACTGTGCCCACTCTCGGACTGGGCAGCGGGCGGCCAAGTACCATGTCCGCCAGCCCGCCCTGCCACAAGGGTCGCTGGCTTGCCGCGGGGTCTTGGGCTTGCGGCAAGACGGCCACTCTGGCCCAGCGCCGTCGCGACACCAAGGTCCCGCGGGCAGGAGGCGCGCGGGGCGGCCGAAGGCGCACTCACCTCACCTCAGTGCAGCGCAGCCTCGGGCACGAACAGCCGCCTAGCGCACCCACATGGCGCCCGGCGCCCGACGGCGCCACCAGCCCAGGGTGGACATCTCCCGCGCCTCCCAAACCTCTCCTCCCGCCGCTGCCCAGACTTCTGCACCGAGGTGCAGCTCGACGCCTCCTTGTCAGGGCTTCTCCGCAGAGGCGGGGCTTCTGTGCTAGCCAATCAGCAGCCTCGCCGCCCTCTCCGGGCCCCCTCACCACAGCCCTGTGACGTGCCAATCAGGCTGCGGTTGCCACAGCAACAGTTTGGCGCGAAGGCTTGGGGCTGACGTCAGGGAGTGGCCGTGAGGGACCCCAAAGCCAGGTCTGGAAAAGGGGGGTGGGTTGGGTGGTGGGGGTGCAGCCACCAAAGAAATGGGGGTCGAAATGGAGGAAACCCCACTGAGATGCTCAAATGTAAAACCGCTGAAGAATAAAGGGACAAATGTACACATCTGTCTAAATGAAAAAAATGAAAATCCTGGCCGCAAAAACACATACATTAACGTCTAAAGACCTGCAGGGAAGACAAGACTTTTCCGCTTGGGACACATGAAAGACATCGAGCTAATTTCCTTAATAAATGAAGAGCTCTTGGAAACCAACGAGATAAAGACCAAACCAAGCCAGAAAAATGGGCAAAGGGGATAAAACTAGCAATTCGCAAGAAAATCCAAACGGCTGGCCGACCTGCGAAGGAAACATCACGACCTATTTGCATAAAGAAATGCAAACCTGAAACACCGGGCACGTGCGGTTTAGGGGAGCGGGCAGTCTCACTCACTACTGAGTTGTTTCCCATCAGCCGTCAATACAGACCTTCCACTGCGTGAGCCCACTGCGTTGCCATTTAATAAAACAGCAAGAAAATGAGAGAGAAAAATAATGAGGTAGAGTTGTATGGGATTATTAAGGATTGAATTTTCAATAGATTTAGTGAAATATACAAGTTACTGAAGTTTGTAGAAACGAACTGGTAAGTGTTTTCTCATTTATTTGTTTTTTAAGGATAAACCCAAATACAGGTAAAACTGTTGGAAAGGTAGGCAAGAAATTGTTAATGAGTTACTTCTAGGGACAAGGAATGTGGGGTGGAAGAGGGATTTTTCCCTTCTGCCATCCATACTGTGAATTTCCTTGGCAGAAATACCTATTTCTTCTCTGGCAGTAAAATCAATGAATTACTAAAAGTTCACTAATGTACTCTTTGGTCCAACTATTCCACTCTCAAGGAACTAAAAAAGCAAAGGAAGTACAGAGATATACAGAAGATTCTATACAAGGATATTCACGGAGCATCATTTTTATCACCAAAAATGTGCTCCATAGAAAAGAATTAAACTGTATTCTGGTAAATTTACACAGCACGATTTTAAGTGGCTAATAAAAATGCTGTATGATTTTAACTTTAAAGGAAAAAATCTGTAAGATGTGGTTAATTACCAAAAGGTGTTTACCTAATGAGCACACAGACTTTAATACCCCAAATTAAACTTTATATTATACTCAAGGAGTTATCAGTGGTTGCTTGCTACACTGAGAAGCTGCTTTATGTGTTTCAGACTCCCTAGACCATCAACAGTCTCTTTTCGCCCAGCAGTGCCACATAAACATAATATACGAATGAAAACACTGTGCTTATGAAAATACACGTTCAAAACAAGTTCCCCAGCAGGAAGACTGAAGGTGAATGTGGTAGTACCCTGACTTAGGTTACAGATTTTCAAATCTGGCTACTCATTAGGCTCACCTGGAGAGCTGTTAAACAATGCAGATTCCCAGTGTCCCACAGAGATCTTTGTTTTTCAGGTTCCCAAGGGATCCTAATGTCTGGTTAACGTTTTGTAGGTGATTTTAACATATTTTAAAGACTCCATCATCCCCCTCTCTCCTCAAAGGCCTCTATCTGCAATACCAGTTTCTCTCTGGATCCTCAATCATTAATTTCCACCAGACACCACATGCTCTCAGAGCTCCTGCAGTTACCACCCCCTTGCTCAGCACCTCTTGGCCCTGAAAATGCCTCTTGATAGAGCAGTCTACTGTCACTGACTCAATGGTCTTACCATACATTCTCTCCTGCTAACATATATGCCCCACAGGTTTCAATCCCTTCCAAACCCACTGAAACTGCTTGACAATTTCAGCAATTCCTTATGTGGCCAAGAAACTTGCTCTTAATCTCACTTTATCTCTCAGTAATATTCAACATCCTCATTAAAACAAGCAAACAAAAACAAAATCCCATGCTGTCTTCTCTTATTTTTGGTGACAATTACATGGTCCTGGTTTCCGCTCCCCCCTCCCCCAATCAGTGGTCTCTTCTCAGTCATAAATGGCTTCTGCTCTGCTCGCCATCTACACGCTGGAGGGTCTTGCCTCAGAACTTAGTCACTGGTCTTCTCCATCAATGTCCACTCCCTAGGTAACAACCCTTCCCTCCTCACCTAGTCACATAATTTAAATGCCACCTACATGCCAATGGCTCCCAAATTCCAATCCTCTGCCACAGGACTGTCCACAAAAGTGCAGTCTTTTGCTTAGAAACTGACTGCTCCCCTTGGATGTCTATCAGGCAACTCAAAGCATTTTAAACAAATATTAATTTCCCCTTTCTCCATTTCTATAAACAGTACCAGTTGCTGAAGCCAAAAAACAAAAACAAAAACAAACAACAACAACAAAAAAAACCTCACGATTGTTCTCATTCCTTTTTTCCTTACCACCAACATCCAATTTATCAGCAAGTCTTGGTGACCCTATCTAAAGCAAATCCCAAATTTGTCCCATGATTTCCCTTTCCATGGTAGTCCTAAGGAACATTATCTTCCTGCAAAAACCCTTTTCAATTCCAAACCCTTCCTCCAGTATTCTCCACACAGTATTAAGGGTGATCTTGCAAAGCAAAAAAGATGTCAATGTTCCAGCTTGAATGACCTCCTGCCCCCCATCCCAATTGCACTTAAAGTCCAAAAGCCCAAAATTAGAAAAGCCAACATTATCTTTTGTCTTAGAGGACAATCAAATATAAGTGCTGTAAAATTTCACAATCTTTTCCTTCAATGCCTAATTTAAGAAATTCTTCCCCACACTGATGTCATAAAGATATTCAAATAGCTGTGCATTTTAGTTTTCTTTATGGTTATTTTTGCCTATGTTCTGTGTTAGGGATCTAATTTCCCCCTGACATTGTATCATATTTCTGTATATGAGCAGGTCTGTGCTTGAACTCTCTTGTTGGTCCCCTGATTCATTCCTCTATCTCTGTGCATTAAGGCACCATATTATTACAGCTTTACAGCATCTTCGTATCTGAAAGGGCGACTGCCCTACCTTGTTTTTCAAAAGTGTCTGGCGCTACCTTGTCTTTCAAAATTATCTGACTCTTAGCCCACCATCTTTCAAATAATTTTTAGAAGCAGCTTTTAAAGTTTGATGAACTATCCTATTTAGATTCTGACATTTTATTAAATCCACACAGCAATTTAGAGAAAGTGAAAACATTATATCAAGATCTCTCATCTTTGACCATCGTCCATATCTCTTACGGCCGTCAATGATACACTGTAATTTTTTTTTTTCCCTATAAAGGCCTTATTTGACTTTAGGAGGTCCTTTTTTCCCCCATTAATTGTATAATTGGTTATTTAATAGTTTCAGATTACAAAAAAGTTGCAAAGATAGTACAAAACTTCCCCACCCCGTTTTCCCTGACGTTAATACCTTACGTAACCTTGCTACTTTGTCAAAAAGAAGAGATAATATTAACACTAAACAAACTACAGACTTTGTTTTGATTTCACCCATTTTTCTATTACTATCTTCCTTCTGTTCCAGGATCTCATCCCAAACACAGCATTACATTTAGTGATTACATTTCCTTAGGCTCCCCAAGGCTATGACAGCTTCTCAGTATTTTGTAGAATACTCAGTTTGTTTGATATTTTCTCACAACTTGTTTTGGGTTATGAATTTTTGAGAAGAGTATCTGCTATTGCTTTTTTTTCTTTTCTTTTTTTTTTTTTTTTTGAGACAGAGTCCGGCTGTGTCGCCCAGGCTGGAGATGCAATGGCTCAATCTCAGCTCACTGCAACCTCCACCTCCTGGTTTCAAGCAATTCTCCTCCCTCAGCCTCCTGAGTAGCTGGGATTACAGTCATGTGCCATCATGCCCGGCTAATTTTTGTATTTTTAGTAGCGATGGAGTTTCACCATGTTGGCCAGGCTGGTCTCAAACTCCTGACCTTGTGATCAGCATACACTGGCCTCCCAAAGTGCTAGGATTACATGCGTAAGCCACCGCACCCGGCCTGCTATTGCTTTTTATACGCTGACTTTGGATCCAGTGAACTTGTTGACTTTTTTTCCTACAGAAAAAAATGTTCCTGTATTTTTAAAATATTAACATGCTAATTAATGACTTCATTTTTACTTTCATTGACAATCATACCTCACTTCATTAACATAATGCATTGGCTAGGACTTCTGGGGTGATATTGAACAAGTCTTGTCCTGTATTTGAAAGGGGATACTCTTATCTTTACTATGAAGTAAAAACATTCACTGCAGGCTTGTTTTGTACAGCCTCTTTATTGGGGGTTAAGGAAATTCCCTTAAGTTCTAGTTTTTTAGAAAAATTTATCATAAGTTTAATTTTATATAATGACTTCTCTGCATTCATTGGGAAGATCAGATTATTTAACATCATCTGATGATATGGTGAATAAAGCAGGTTTTATGTTGAAAACTGTATTCCTAAACCCTGCTTGATCATGATTATGAGTATCTGATTCATATACACATGCAGCTGGGTACTACTGAGTTATACTTTTTTATTACACTATCGTTGTCTGGTTTTGCTACCAAGGTTATAACAGCCTTATGGAATGATTTGGATTGTTATCTCACTTCTTATATTCTCTACCATAGTTTATAAACTCCTCTCCAATGGAAATTATGTCCCTTTTTCTATTACTAATATTATTAATCTATCCATGGTTTCTCCATCAGTTTTGCTAAAGATTTGACAATTTTGTCTTTTTAAAATGACTTGATTTTGTTGACCATATTCTTCCTTCTTTTCCATGTAATTAATTTCTGTTCTTTTTGTAGTTCTTTCTTGTTCAGTTCTGTATTTCATTGTTTCCATTAGATTTCCTCTTTGCAACATGAAGAAACGTCTTTAGGGGTCAAAGATCTTGGGGGAAAAAAACTATCTTTTGAATACAGATTTCCAAATTAATTGCATTATACTCATATAGCATGGCCCATATGCTACTATTTCACATTTGTCAAAGCATCCTTGGTGATCTTAAGATATGGTTAATTTTAATTGTTCAATATATTAGAAAAGAATGAGTATTCTCTAATTGTTAGGTATCAATTTCTATTTATGTTCATAGGATCAACTTGTTAACTGTGTTCAGATTTTTAGTATTCTTGGTAATTTTTTGTCTGCCTGATCTATCTGTTCTAGATATAATAAAATCTCCCAATATTCCTATGGTTTTATCTACCACTCCTTATAATTAATAGTTTTTGCTTTATATATATATTTCAAGGCTATGTTTTTAGGTGCAAACAAGGCCATGACTCTCTGTTGAGAAACACAAGGAAGTTAATCTGTTTACATTTTTAATTATTGATGTATTTGTTTAATATGCTTTTTGTCATTTATTTTCTCCTTTCCTGCATTCTACTGAATTGATCAAGTTTTCTTTAGTCCCCTTTTTTCCTTCTGCTTATTTGGGAGGTTTCAATTATATTTATTACTTCACTATCTAAGTTCCTAATTTCTACACAAGCATATATTTTTTAACAGACTATAAAGTACTAAAGCAAACATGTTGGCACACGTTAGCAATTCACTGGATTTCCCATTCCCACCTTCATTAATATTGTCTAGAATTTTAATTATACCTTTTTTAAACAAACGAAAACCATTTTTACAGTCAATGATGAATTATATTTACTGGTATTTCAATAATTTATTCACTCATTCTTGTTTCTTGAATCTCACTCCTTGTCCCTCGAGGTTTACTTTTTCTCATTGCAATAAATCCTTAAATGTGTCTTTCAATGTGTATAAGGTAGTCTATTTGTATTTCTAAAAATGTCTTTATAAGACATTTTTGAATGACATTTTAGCCAGGTATGGAATTCTTAGGTAACCTTTATCTTCTCTCCTTATTTTGAAGATATTATTCCATTGTCTTCTAAGAAACCTGATGAGGTCTGCATCAGCGTAACGTTCCTTTCTAATAACGACTAGTTTTTCCCATGGTAGCTTTCAGAATAGATG
Source organism: Pongo abelii (assembly GCF_028885655.2). Lineage (NCBI taxonomy): Eukaryota > Metazoa > Chordata > Mammalia > Primates > Hominidae > Pongo > Pongo abelii. The sequence goes on from NC_072005.2 coordinate 63,582,106, forward strand.
TTATGTATAGATTTTTGTTTATCCTGCTCAGGATTTATGTGACCAGTGAAGGTCTTTCTTCCATTCTGGAGAATTCTTGGGCTAGTGTGCCTTTAAATATAATTTTTCTGCCATTCCATTTCTACTCTTTTCAACCTATAAAGTATAATGACCCGTCTTAATCCATCCTCCATTTGTCTCAATCTTTCTATTTTTCATATTGTTTTCTGTGCTTTCTGAGTAACTTTTTAACTGCATCAGGTAATAGCATTTCCCTAGATGTTTTAAATACAGTAACTATGTTTTCTGTTCTATGATTTCCAATTGGTACTTTTTTTTGTATCTACCTTTCTCAAATGGATGAACATTTTATCGACACTATTCTTTATTGCTTCAAAAATCGTAAAGTCACACTAACACTATTTGAATTGCATTTTGAAAGGACTGAATTCATGTCCTGATTGCTGGTTTTGCTGTCTTGTTCATTTTAAGATTTGATTTCCTAACTTTAACCCAGTGCTTTGCAAGTTTAGTTTCTAAGTGTTTTTCCTATGGGTTATCTTTTCCCCTCCTCTCTGACCTTTTCTTCCCTCCATGTTTTTTTGGCTGTCTCTACCTCACCCATGAGAAGCACAGTCCAGAAACAATCTTGTATTGTCAACTGGAGATTTTGTGCCATGTGAAAAAGGGGCGTATTAGTCACTGAGCAAGATTAAAGCTTAGGCTGGGTCCTCTCTGCATGGCTCTGTTTTTTCACCCCCTGCCACCACTTGTAAGTAAAAAACCTGGGTAACCATCACTGTTTGTTGTTGTTGTTGTTTTTCCATGCTCCTTTTATGTCAGGAGAGTCCAAATCCAGTACCTGTTTGCCACAATGAGCCTGGGACCTCAATATGCATGGAGTGCTTCCGGACCTCATTACCCAAGAGCAGTCAGAGTCTTAATTTCCTCTGCCTTTTTCAAGATCATTAGTTCAGAAGGTTTATGTTTTCAATTCCACATATCCTTGCATTTTTCTTTCAAGTTTTGACCCATATGGATATCTTAAATATTCCTATTATTGCAAGTTTATATTAAAAGGAGGTTAAATTGTGAACTGACAAACTCATAGCATCATAGCACCATCTGAATCAAAAGTATTATCTTCTGTGAACTACAACAGTTTTCACTTCTTTCCCAAGTGTGGAGTGGCGTTTGCCTGAGGCTGTATGACCTGTAATATCATGTCAAATTGAAGGCCAAAAGCAGATGCGAATCCAGCTGTTTTCTATTAAGTCAAATGCTAAGGAGATTTACAAAGATGTAAAACAATGCGCCTCTTCTCAATAATCTTTGGTTTTGAAAATTGTTATTTTTCATAAAAAATGTTGCTTCCATTAACCTGTAATAGGTTTACTACCATTATTTTAAATAAAATACACATTTTAAATGACTTAATATTTTCTTAAGATATAATTGATAAGGAAAAATTGTATATATAATGTACAACATGGTGTTTCAATATACATATACATTGTAAAAGGATATCAAGCTAATTAACATATCACCTCACTATTTTTGTGTGTGAAGAACACTTAAGATCTACTCTGTTAGCAATTTTCAAGTATAAACTATAGTCACTATACTGTACAACAGATCACCAGGACTTTTTAATCCCATCTAACTGAAATTTTGCACCCTTTGGCCAACATCAGCTCATCTCCTCTGACCCTTGACAACCACCATTCTACTCTCTACTTTTATGAGTTCAACTTTTTTAGATTCCACATATAAATGAGATCATGCAGTGTTTGTCTTACCATAATGTCCTCCAGTTTTATCCATGTTGTCATAAGTGACAGCATTTCCTTCTTTTTAAAGGCTGAAAAAGTATGCCATTGTACATATATTCATTTTATTTATCCATTCATCAATCCATGGACAATTAGATTGATTCCACATCTTGGCTAATGTGAATAATGCTGCAATGAACATGGAAGTGTATACTGATTTTATTTAGATATGTAGCCAGAAGTGAGATTGCTGGGTCATATGGTAGTTTTACTTTTTATAAATGAATTTCCATACTGTTTTCCATAATGGCTATATTAATTTACGTTCCTGCCAACAATGTACACAGGTTCCCTTTCTCCATATCTTTGCCAACACTTGAAGCTTTTTAGTTTGATTCAATCCCTTTTGTCTATTTTTGCTTTTTCTGCCTGTGCTTTTAAAGTCTTATCCAAAAATCAGTGGTCAGACCAATGACAAGAAGTTTCTTCCGTTATGTTTTCTCCCAGTAGTTTTACAGTTTCAGGTCTTATGTTTAAGCCTTTAATCCATTTTGAGTTGATTTTGTAATATGGTGTGTCTAATTTCATTCCTTTATATATGGATCTCTAGTTTTCCCCAACCACTTATTAAAAAAAAAAAAAAAGTCCTTTCCCTGTTGTGTGTTCTTGACACTTTTGTCAAAGACTGACTGACTATAAATTATGGATCTATTTCTGGGCTATTTTGTTCTATTGGTCTCTATGTCTGGTTTTATGCCAGTATCATGCTGTTTTTATTACTGTAGCTTTATACTCAATTTTGAAATCAGGTAGTGTGATGCCTTTCCAGCTTTGTTCTTTTTGCTGAAAGTTTCTTTGGTTATTTGGGGTATTCTGTGGTTTCATATGAGTTTTAGGAGTATTTTTCTATTTCTGTGAAAAATGACATTGGATTTTTTTTATGGAAATTGCGCTGAATCTACACATCACTTTGGGTAGTATGGAGATTTTAACAATAGTTTCTAATCCATGAACACCAGATATTTTTCTATTTGTGTCTTCAACTTCTTTCATCAAAGTCTTATAGTTTTCAGTGAACAGGTCTTTTATCTTTCTGGTTAAATTTATTCCTAAATAATTTGATGGTATTGTAAAATGGAATTGTTTTCTTGATTTCTTTTTCAGATAGTTTATTGGTAGTAGTACCTGCAAACAATATTGGTTTTTACTGCAACTTTACTGAATTTGTTTATTAGTTAAACAAGTTTTTGGCAGCATCTTTAAGGTCTTCTATATATAAGACCACATCATTAGCAGAGACAATTTCACTTCTTCTGTTCGAATTTGTATGCCTTTTGTTTTTCCTTATCTTGCTCCTGGTCTTAAAGGAAAACCTTTCTGTCTTCTACCATTGATAGTGATGTTAGCTGTGGGCCTGTCATATATGACCTTTAATATTTTGAGGTATGTTCCTTCTATAGATAATTTGTTGAGTTTTTATCATGAAAGGAAGTTAAATTTTGTCAGATGCTTTTTCTGCATCAATTGAAATGATCACATTTTCTATGCTTCATTTTGTTAATGTGGTGTATCACATTTACTTATTTGTGTATGTTGAACCATCCTTACATCCCAGTGATTAATCTCACTTAATCATAGTGTATGATCCTTTCAATGAGCTGTTGAATTTAGTTTGCTAGTTATTTTGTTAAGGATTTTTGCGTGTATGTTCATCAGAGATATTGGCCTGTAATTTTCTATTTTTGTAGTGTCTTTGCCTGGCTGTGGTATCAGGGTAATGTTGACCTCATAAAATGAGTTTAAAAGTTTTCCCTCCTCTTTAATTTCTGGAAGAGTTTGAGATGGCTGGGTGTTAATTCTTCCTTAAATATTTGGTAGAATTCACCAGTGAAGCAATCAGGTGCCAGGCTTTTCTTTGTTGGGAGGTTTTTGATTATAGATTCAATCTCCTTACTCTTTATTGATCTGCTCAGAACTTCTATTTCTTCATGATTCAGTTTTGGTAGGTTGTATGTTTCTAATAATTTGTTCACTTCTAGGTTATCCAATTTGTTGGTGCATACTTGTTCACAGTAGTATCTTATGATCCTTTGCATTTCTGTGGTATCTCTCCTCTTCCATTTATAATTTTATAATTTTGAGTTTTATAATTTTATAATTTATAATTTATTTTATAATTTATAATTTTATAATTTTGAGTTTTTTCTTAGCCTAGCTAAAGGTTTGTCAATTTTATCTTTTCAAAAAACCAGATTTCACTATTATGATCGTAGTTTCGTTGATTTTTTCTATTGTTTTTCTATTCTCTATTTATTTCTGCTCTGATCTTTATCTTTCCTTCGTTCTCTAGATTTTGGGCTTAATTTGTTCATCTTTTTCTAGTTTCTTGAGGTGTAAAGTTAGGTTCTTTGAGATCTTTGTTTTTCTTAATATAGAATTTAACACTATAAACTTCTCTTTTAGCATTGCTTTCTCTGCATCCCACGTTCTGGCATGTTGTGTTTCCATTTTCATTTGTCTCAAGATATTTTTTATTTCCCTTATGATTTTTTTCTTTGACCTACTGGTTGTTCAGGAGTGAGTATGTTAATTTCCACATGTTGTTTTCCAATTTTCCTCATTATTGATTTCTGGTTTCATACCATTATAGTCAGAAAAGATACTTCGTATAGATATCAATCTTCTTAAATTTATTAAGGCTTGTTTTGTGGCCTAACATGATTTGTCCTGGAGAATGTTCCTTGTGTGCTTGAAAAGAATGTATATTCTTCTGCAGTTAGACGGAATGTTCTGTATATGTGTGAGGTCTATTTGGCCTACAGTATTGTTCAAATCTTATTGTTTTCTGCTTACTCTATACATTACTAAAAGTGAGGTATTGATGTGGTTTCACTCTGTGTCCCCATCCAAATCTCATCTTGTGGCTCCCACAATTCCCAAGTGCTGTGGGAGGGACCCAGTGGGAGATAGCTGAATCATGGGGGCAGGTCTTTCCTGTGCTGTTCTCATGATGGTAAATAAGTCTCACAAGATCTGATGGTTTTGAAAATGGTAGTTTCTCTACACAAGTTCTCTTTGCCTGCCACCATCCACCTAAGACTTGACTTGTTCCTCCTTGCCTTCTGACATGATTGTGAGGCCTCCCCAGCCATGTGGAACTGTAAGTCCATTAAACCTCTTTTTCTTCCCAGTCTTGGGTATGTCTTTATCAGCAGCTTGAAAACAGACTAATACAATAAATTGTACCAGTAGAGTGGGGCACTGAAGAGATACCCAAAGATGTGAAAGCAACTTTGGAACTAGGTTAACAGGCAGAGGTTGGAATAGTTTGGAGGGATCAGAAGACAGGAAAATGTGGGAAAGTTTGGAACTTCCTAGAGATTTGTTGAATGGCTTTGACAAAAATGCTGGTAAGTGATATGAACAATAAGGTCCAGGCTGAGGTGGTCTCAGATGGAGATGAGGAACGTGTTGGCAACTGGAGCAAAGGTGACTCTTCTTACATTTTAGCAAAGAGACTGGCAGAATTTTGCCCCTGCCCCAGAGACCTGTAGAACTTTGAACTTGAAAGATGATTTAGGGTATCTGGCAGAAGAAATTTCTAAGCAGCAAAGCATTCAAGAGGTGACTTAGGTGCTGTTAAAGGCATTCAGTTTTATAAGGGAAGCAGAGCATAGGGAATGCTTCCAGTTTTTGCCCATTCAGTATGTTATTGGCTGTGGGTTTGTCATAGATAGCTCTTACTATTTTGAGATACGTCCCATCAATACCTAATTTATTGAGAGTTTTTAGCATGAAGGTTGTTGAATTTTGTCAAAGGCCTTTTCTGCATCTATTGAGATAATCATATGGTTTTTGTCGTTGGTTCTGTTTATATGCTGGATTACGTTTATTGATTTGTGTATGTTGAACCAGCCTTGCATCCCAGGGATGAAGCCCACTTGATCATGGTGGATAAGCTTCTTGATGTGCTGCTGGATTTGGTTTCCCCGTATTTTATTGAGGATTTTTGCATCGATGTTCATCAGGGATATTGGTCTAAAATTCTCTTTTTTTGTTGTGTCTCTGCCAGGCTTTGGTATCAGGATGATGCTGGCCTCATAAAATGAGTTAGGGAGGATTCCCTCTTTTTGTATTGATTGGAATAGTTTCAGAAGGAATGGTACCAGCTCCTCCTTGTACCTCTGGTAGAATTCAGCTGTGAATCTGTCTGGTCCTGGACTTTTTTTGGTTGGTAAGCTATTAATTATTGCCTCAATTTCAGAGCCTGTTATTGGTCTATTCAGAGATTCAACTTCTTCCTGGTTTAATCTTGGGAGGGTGTATGTGTTGAGGAATTTATCCATTTCTTCTAGATTTTCTAGTTTATTTGCATAGAGATGTTTATAGTATTCTCTGATGGTAGTTTGTATTTCTGTGGGATCGGTGGTGATATCCCCTTTATCATTTTTTATTGCGTCTATTTGATTCTTCTCTCTTTTCTTCTTTATTAGTCTTGCTAGCAGTCTATCAATTTTGTTGATCTTTTCAAAAAATCAGCTCCTGGATAAAAGTTCGAAAATTTTGCAGCCTGACAATGCAATAGAAAAGAAAATCCCATTTTCTGAGGAGAAATTCAAGCCTGCTGCAGAAATGTACATAAGTAAGGAGGAGCCAAATTTTAATCCCCAAGACAATGGGGAAAATGTCTCCAGGGCATATCAGAGGTCTTCATGGCAGCCCCTCCCATCACAGGCCTGGAGGCGTAGGAAGAAAAAATGGTTTTGGGGGCTGGGCCCAGGGTCCCCGTGCTGTGTGCAGCCTAGGGACTTGGTGTCCTGCATCCCAGCTGCTCTAGCCATGACTAAAAAGGGCCAAGGTACAGCTTGGCCCATGACTTCAGAGAATACAAGTCCCAAGCCTTGGCAGCTTCCATGTAGTGTTGAGCCTGCGGGTGCACAGAAGTCAAGAATTGAGGTTTGGGAACCTCCACCTAGATTTCAGAGGATGTATGGAAACACCTGAAAGTCCAGGCAGAAGTTTGCTGCAGGGGTGGGGCTCTCATGGAGAACCTCTGCTAGGGCAGTGCAGATGGGAAATGTGGGGTCAGAGCCCCCAAACAGAGTCCCTACTGGGGCACTGCCTAGTGGAGCTGTGAGAAGAGGGCCACCATCCTCCAGACCCTAGAATGGTAGATCCACCTACAGCTTGCACTGTGCACCTGGCAAAGCTGCAGACACTCAATGCCAACCCATGAAAGCAGCCTGGAGGGAGGCTGTACCCTGGCAAAGCCACAGGGGCAGAGCTGCCCAAGACCATGGGAACCTACCTCTTACATCAGCATGATCTGGATGTGAGACATGGAGCCAAAGAAGATCATTTTGGAGCTTTAAGATTTGACTGCCCAGCTGGATTTTGGACTTGCATGGGCCCTGTAGCCCCTTTGTTTTGGCCAATTTCTCCCATTTGGAACAGCTGTATTTACCCAATACCTGTACCCCCATTGTATCTAGGAAGTAACTAACTTGCTTTTGATTTTACAGGCTCATAGGCAGAAGGGACTTGCCTTGTCTCAGATGAGATTTTGGACTGTGGACTTCTGAGTTAATCCTGATATGAGTTAAGACTTTGGGGGACTGTTGGGATGGCATGATTGGTTTTAAAATGTGAAAACATGAGATTTGGGAGGGGCCAGGGGAGGAATGATGTGGTTTGGCTCTGTGTCCCCATCCAAATTTCATCTTGTGGCTCCCATAATTCCCATGTGTTGTGGGAGAGACTCAGTGGGAGATAGCTGAATCGTGGGGGTGGGTCTTTCCTGTGCTGTTCTGATGAGATCTGATGGTTTTGAAAACGGTAGTTTCCCTGCACAAGCTCTTTGCTTGGCGCCATCCATGTAAGACTTGACTTGCTCCTCCTTGCCTTCTGACATGACTGTGAGGACCCCCAGCCATGTGGAACAGTAAGTCCGTTAAAACTCTTTTTCTTCCCAGTCTTGGGTATGTCTTTATCAGCAGTGTGAAATTGGACTAATACAGGTACTGAAATCCTCTGACTTTATTTCTAGGTGTTTGTTTGTTTGTTTTTGAGACAGAGTCTCGCTCTGTAGCACAGGCTGGAGTGCAGTACCATGATCTCGGCTCACTGCAACCTCTGCCTCCCGGATCCCAGTTATCCCAGTTAAGCAATTCTCCTGCCTCAGCCTCCCGAGTAGCTGGGATTACAGGCGCGTGCCACCATGCCCAGCTAATTTTTGTATTTTTAATAGAGATGGGGTTCCACCATGTTGGCCAGGCTGGTCTTGAACTCCTGACCTAGTGATCCACCCACCCCAGCCTCCCAAAGTGCTGGGATTACAGGCATGAGCCACCATGCCCGGCCATATTTCTAGTTTTTAAAATACCTAAAACTATACATATTGATAGGTATAAGCCACATAAGCAAAAGTTCTTTAGGGTCCTCATTTTCATGAGTGTAAATGGGTTTTGAGACCAAAAAGCTTGAGAATCTCTGGTCTACAATAAATCTGTAATAGTCTGGGTTATTTGAGCAGATTGGATGGAAATCTGTCTTTTTCACTATTATGCTCTCAAGGCCTAGCACAAAGCTTAATACACAGAAGTCTCTCGATAAGTGCTTATTCAGCTATTGTTTCAGCAAATATTTGAGTACCTACTATCTTATTAGGTTGGTGCAAAAGTAATAGTGGTTTTCGCAATTACTTTTAATATAAGACCCAATGCTAGGTCAACTTCATGGTTCATTGTAAATCAAATTGAAATGGTCCCTGCCATAACTTATTTATTTAATATGTCTTCAGAGTTTCAATCCAGCTGGGAAGAGACATTCAATAAACCTTTAAAGATTATGGTAAATGCTTTAAACAAAACAAAACAAAACAAAAAAAAACAAAAACAGGATGCTGAAATGAGGATGGTTGTGTTTGTATGGTAAATACAGAATAGTCAGGGATCTCTGAGGAAGAGAAACTAAGACTAAATTTTGAAAAAGCCAGCCTGGGGAAGAAGAAGGGAAGAACATTTCAAAAAGACAAAACAGGCAGGGTGTGGTGACTCATGCCTGTATCCCAGCACTTTCGGAGGCTGAGGCGGAGGATCACCCGAGGTCAGGAGCTTGAGACCAGCCTGGCCAACATGGTGAAACCCCGTCTCTACTAAAAATACATATATTAGCCAGGCATGTAATCCCAGCTACTACTCGGGAGGCTGAGGTGGGACAATCACTTGAACCCAGGAGGCAGAGGTTGCAGTGAGCCGAGATCACGCCACTTAACTCCAGCCTGAGCAACAGAGCGAGACTCCATCTCAAAGAAAAAAAAGAAAAAGAACAAAACAGCAATATACAAAGATAATAAAGGAAAAAAACAGAAAAGACATAAAGTGGCTACAGGATAATGAGGGGTGTAAAATGAGGTTGTACAGGTATTCAAAAGCCAGCTCTTTTGGAACTGTAGATTAAGAGGAAGATCTTGAACTTAATCCTAAATGTAATGGAGGCCATTAAAGATTTTTAAATAAGGCCTGACACAGTGCATTTTAAGATGATTCATGTTGCTCTGTGGAGAACTAGGGGATTAGAGATACTTAACAGAGGAAGCAGGAAGACCAGTTAAGGAGCAGCAAAGGATGGCAGGGCTCCAAACTAGTATGGTGGCAGTAGAGATAGGGAGAAGTGAACAAATACAAGATGTACTTTGGAAACAATATAGAGAAATCTTGCTGATGATTTGTGTATGTGTGGCAAAGAAAAAAGAATCAGAAATGAGTTCCACATTTCTGGTTTGGACAACTGGGTGCACAGAAGTGTTATTTGGTGAGTATCTGAGACACAAGTTTCAGGGTAAGAGCATAACATCAAGAGCTATGTGGGACATGTAATATTTAAAATGCTTATACTAAAGCAAGTGGAGACACTGAGCAGGGATTCTGGAGAGGTCTCTGCTAGAGCTCTGAAGTCCTCCACACATAGCTGATTTGTTGCATGCTCAGATTAAAATAAACACTACTTTACAAGATAAATAAAGAAACCAGTTCTTAAGTATTTAGAATTCATGTGTATATATTCAGTGCTGCTGGATAAATATCTTCAGATACAAATTTGTATACCGTTCCTCAGTAGTGCAAATCTAACAAATTTTCCTTAAGGAAAACTTTTATTTTTTAACTCTCTCAAGTAGGAGTTTCAGGACAATATAAAGCCAAACATTCATATTAAAGTAACCAACCCTTTCACAAAAAGTACCACTAAGTCCAAATATTAAAAGAACAGTTCCCAAAAGCAATTAATTACATACAGGATTAAAGACAGGCAAAAGACCACCTCCATCATGAATCAGATATTATAAAATGAAAATATGTCAAGTCTGGCAGACAGTGTTAAGGTTCAGAACTAAAGTTCAGCTTATATGTCCCTGTCCAAAAGGGCACTGGACACCATTTCTCATGAGAAGCTAAAACATTCAGTAGTCAAGCTATAACACGGTAACCAAAATAGTATATGTAGAAAATGCAAGGTTACTCATCCACTTTTTGCTCAAGTTGGCTAGCCAGAAAGCTCTAACCCTGAACTGGCAAAATGGTAGATGTTCATTTATCTAACCATCTAATAAACAGGTAATGAGTATCAACTACATTCAGACACTAGAGACACAGTGATAAACAATGGAGACACAGTCTCTGCCTTCATGGGGTTTATAGCTGCTCACTGATGAAGCCAAACAATCAAATAATCATATAAATAACATAAGTAACAAGCAATAAATGTGATGAAAGAAACATTGTACTATAACACATATATCAGAGAGCCTGACCCAGTCTAGGTAGTAAGGAAAGACATTCTATGCCTAGTTAACAGTGTGCACAAGGCTTATGAGGCTGGAGGAATACAGAAACCTGTGTAGCTAGAATACAGAATGGCATAAGATAAAGGCTACAGAAGCACAGAAGAGTCAGACCTTGCAAGCCCCTGTAGGCCATTTAACGACTGGAGATCCCATACAACCCACAACTGTAGCACACTACAAGAATTTCTCCCAGGTGAGATCGGCACTCACATCTCAACCAGGTCCCCTGAAAAAAGCATGATTTCCACACATACTCACATGTCAATGCCTAAGAACATGACCAGAATGATAAGGAGAGCTACTCTGGCTTCCACAATGCAGATCATCGTGCAGGTAGAGAAAATGCATTTTTATCTGGTTGGTTTTAAAGGCCCAGCATGAGATAAACCTAAGAAGAATGGAGAAAAAGGCAATAATTGATATAAAAGTAAAACATGAATCAGAAAGCAGAAAAACATCTGGAGGCAAGAGATACAGATTTAACAAAGTCTAACAATAAGTGAAATGTTCACAAAGAGGAGACTGGATGAATAAATTATGGCACATACATTAATAGAAAAATCTGCAATGATAAAAAAAGCATGCAAAAACTCTTATGGAACAATCGCCAAGATACATTGTTAAATGAAAAGCTAAGGTGTTGAACAGTAAACACAGTATACTTCATTTATTAATTAAAAAGAGAAATACACTGTATACATATTTGCTTCTATATGCATGAAATAACACTGGAAAGATATTCACAAAACTATTGACATTGGTTTTCTTTTTTTTTTTCTTTTTCTGACTCAAACACATCTCCTGAGACACTGGTTATCCATAGAGAGGGAAAGATGGGAGGAGGAATTTTCTCCTTTTTGAATTTCAAACCACACAAATATATTACCTATTAAAAGTTTAAAAAATGTTAATATTCAATATGATTTTAGATGAGTACATATGAAAATTTTAATGAAAAGGAACATTTTCAAGGAAATAAAAATTAGCAAACTGACTGCCAAATGGGGGGGGAAAAAGGTAAGAAAAGCCTTCTTACAAAGAATCCTGTATGTTAAAACTTTCTGGTACATTTTAATAATCTAGCCCCCACAGGCTCCATGAGATAAAACTAATATTTATTGAATATTTCCCGTGTGCTATATACTGCATCAAGCATTACATGCATTTGCAGCTCATCCTCACAGTTCCTGAGATAGGTGTCCTCATCACCTCTATTTTACATATAAGGAAACTGAAGCATACCCAGTAAGTAACTCCAGAGGTCAGACTCTGCAACCACTATCCTACATTAATTCTGTATTAATAAACTGGAAAACCTTAAAGAAATGCATCATCTTCTAGGGAAACAGAAATTACTTGAAATCTGTTTGACTGGAAGTGTTCTTCCAATGCCTAAGGAACAAATTATTCTTAGTCTGCACAGATAGTTCCCAGGACATTAAGAAGAAAAAGACGAGGGCTTGCCAATTCATTGAACTAAATTAGAAGAGTGGCTTTCAAGAACATATTTCCTACAATGAAAATGTGTTACAAGAATAGCTATCTTGTATGGGACACTCACCCTGTGCCAGACACTGGAGTAAGTGCTTTATAAAAGATCGGGGTGCCACTTGGAAAACAATCTGGCAGTTCTTCAAAACGTTAAACATAGAGTTACCACATGACTTAGTAATTCTACTGGTAGGTAAAATTAAAACATGTTCACACAAAAACTTGCACATCAATGTTCTTAACAGCATTATTCATAACATAGCCAAAAAGGGGAAAAAACCCAAATGGCTATTAGCTGATGAATGGATAAATAATGTATAGCCAAACAAGAGAATATTATTTGGCAATAGAAAAGAACAACGTTCTAATACATGCTACAGCATAGATGAACTTTGAAAACAGTATGCTAAGTAAAAAAAGGCAGTCACAAAAGCTCACACCTTGTATGATTCCATTTACATGAAATGTCCAGAATAGGCAAATCTATAGACAGAAAATAGGTGAATGGTTCCCTACAGTTGGAGGAAGAGGGGAATGAGGAGTGAAGGGCTTTTTTTAGGGTAATGAAAATGTTCTCAGATTGAGGGCAGTGATGGCCATACAACTCTGAATATTACTAAACACCACTGAACTGTACACACTGTAAATAGGTGAATTGTATGGCAGATGAATTATATCTTGGTAAGGCTGTTATTAAAAATACATATCTAGGTGTATTTTCCTAACAACCTTAATGAAACTGAAACTAATACACTTATTTTGTAGATGAGAAATCTGCAGCTCAGAGGGGATGCTATCTACTCATGGTCATAATCTAAATAGTTAAGAAAGCCAGAATTCAAATATGAGTTTTTCTATCTATATTGCTTACTATCTCCCAACACAATCCTATGCAAATGCACTGAAAATCTTCAAGAAACGGCCCCCTTTTTCCTTAGAAAACAAACTTATGGGTTGGGCGTGGTGGCTCACGATTGTAATCCCAGCACTTTGGGAGGCCGAGGTGGGCAGATCACCTGAGGTCAGGAGTTCGAGACCAGCCTGACCAACATGGAGAAACCCCGTCTCTACTAAAAATACAAAAAAAAAAATTAGCCAGGCATGATGGTGTATGCCTGTAATCCCAGCTACTCGGGAGGCTGAGGCGGAAGAATTGCTTGAACCTGGGAGGCGGAGGTTGCGGTGAGCTGAGATTGCACCATTGCACTCCAGCCTGGGCAACAAGAGCAAAAGTCCGTCTCAAAAAAAAAAAAGAAACAAACTTATGACTAACAGGTTCATGAAGGCAGCCTCCTAATACAGTTGAAAATCCCAAATCGAAAAAAATCAGAAATCCAAAACACTTCTGGTGTCAAGCATTTCAGATAAGGAATACTCAACCTATAATGCTATTAAGCATTTCAAACCTACAGTAAGAGGGAAGCTGTCCATTTAAGAAGCTAGCAGATGGCTTCCAAGTGCATCTTAATTCAAGAGTGCCCTGGAGAATAATAAAAATAATAGCTATAATTTATTAAACTTTTACAATGGGTAAGGCCTGGCACCAAGTACCTTATGTGAATTATTATGTTTAATTATCATAACAACTTAATAAGGTAGATGCCATTATTACCCAGGTTTTACAGATGAGAGGCAAGCCTTAAGAGGTATCTTTTCCCAGGTTACAAGCTAAAGGGTGGCAGAGCTAGAAATCAAACTCAAATCTGTTAGATTCCTGAGCCTCAGCCCTCAACCACCACTGGGTACATTTCTAGGCTATTAAATTTGAAAGCCATAATGAAATGGAACGTTCTTGAAAGGAAGGGAGATAATAAAAACTTGGCAGATGTCAGGGGAGTACTTTCCTCAAAAATTTCTCCAAGCCTTTGCCATTTATAGGCAACTTTCTTCACATTTCCAAAGAACAAACAATTCTTATGCTTTACAAATTGTGTAATTTCAGCAAAAAGAGACAAAAGTGTTTCATTTGAAGAAAGCACATGGATTTTCAACCCCAAATATATCTTATTTTGACATAATGAGAATGTGTATGTACCAGGAATGTGTCTGAGCACTTTCTAATTGTTAGCTTCTTAAATCTTCAAGACAACTATCTAAGTTAGGTACTATTAATAATCCCTATTTTACAGATGAGGAAGGGGAGGCACAGAGAGGGTAGATGACTGGCACAAAGTCACATGGCTAGAAAGTGGCTAGGATTAAAAACCAAGTCATCTAGCTCTACCCTCCAGCACTTAGTCTACTCAACCAACTCTCAAAAAAGAATATGCTATAGCTAATATATGATTAACTGGACTCCTAGCACTGTGGATTATCACACTGACTCCCTTCACATGTATTACCCAACTGACAACCAAGAAGGTAGGTAAGTTTACTGCCTATTGCAAGATGAAGACTATGAGGCTGAGTGATGTGCTAATTTGCCCAAATACACCCAACTAACACATATCAGAACCAAAATTTTATTAAACCCACGTCTTTCTGACTCTATATCACACCACTAGTCAATGTGTCATGAAATACTATGGTAAGGGTCAGCAAACTACAGCAAGCAGGCCAAGTCCAGTCCGCTGTGTTTTTATATAGTTCACACAGCCAAAATACAAAAATTCTGTTGAATCAAAAATAGATGGGCCGGGCACAGTGGCTCACACCTGTAATCCCAGCATTTTGGGAGGCCGAGGTGGGTGGATCATGAGGTCAGGAGATTGAGACCATCCTGGCTAACACAGTGAAACTCCGTCTCTACTAAAAATACAAAAAATGAGCCAGGCGTGGTGGCACGCACCTGTAGTCCCAGCTACTCAGGAGGGTGAGGCAGGAGAATCGCATGAACCTGGGAGGTGGAGGTTGCAGTGAGCCAAGATCGCGCCACTGCACTCCAGCCTGGGCGACAGAGCAAGACTCTGTCTCAAAAAAAAAAAAAAAAAAAAAGTTGATGGTTGAAAAAAACCAAAATATTCATGAGAAAATTAAATGAAATCTAAATTTCAATGTTCACAAATAACACTGGCTGTGTTTTACTGGACCCAGACACACCCATTTATTTACAGCTGCTTTCACACTACAAGGACAGAACTGAGTAATTTTGACAAGACATCGGTATATCGAACAAAGCCTGAAATATTCGCTGTTTGGCCCTTTACAGAAAAGATTTGCTGACCCTCTTTGTTATTATATTTAAAACTCTTATTAAAATGGACGAGTAGTACACAAAAAGTACCCCCCCACCCCCGAAAAAAGGAAAAAAAAGCATGGCCTCGAAAGGTGACTGGAGTAGGAATGGAAACTAACCTCCAACTTTCAAGGAACAAATAATGTCTCTGTTCCATAAAGTGTTCCAAGGCCTAGAAAACAGTGGAGGGCTTCCCAGTTCATTTTAATTAACTGGTTCACAGAGGTTTACAATCCCTAAGCTGTTTTAATTGGAAAGAACTCTGCAGAATGGAAATAACAACAGCTGGCAGTTATGGAACTTTCCCTATGCTGCCAGGTGCCGTGGTTAAATAGAAGATTTCTATTTAATCTTCCTGACAACCAGGAAGGTTGGGTGCCATTGTTATCCAATTCCACGGATGAAACTGGGTCCTGGGGATGTTAAACAAATTGCCCTATGTTCCACATAGAGCTCAGCACTCTAACCCTCATTTCTGCCCTCCAAAGATTAGTCTTAACACCACACCATTTACTTTTATCTAATAAATCTGCAAATATAAGGAAATACATAATTTCCTGAAAAAATACAAAGTACCAAAAGTAGCTATCAAAATAATCTTGGTAAGCTGTATAAATTTCCTACCAACTCCCAGGAAGCAAATAAGTATGTGCCACAAATTGATCTGGGTCATAAGAAAACAGACAAGTTTTAATACCCTAGCTCACTGGGTTGCAATAGCACTCATCTCTAACTCATCACCACTTAAAAAAAAAAAAAAAAAGGCACAATTAAAAAAAAAACTATGCAAGATAATGATAGCTAACATTTTTAGCTGAACTATGTGCCAGACACTAAACACTTCTCATGCAATAACTCATTTAAACTAGGAATAAGTATCCCCTGCAGACTAAGACATGAGGTTAAATGGTTGTTCAAAATTACACAAGCGAGAGGGCCTGGATCCAAATCCAAGCCAGCAAGTGAACAAACCCGGCATCCTTAACAGACTTTCAGCTAATAAGTCTGAAAATCCTAATTATACATGCTCAATCCAGGGAAAAAAGAAATTGACAAAACTGAGCCAAACTTAAGGGGATAAAGGGGTGCGCGGTATACCTACAGCTTTTAAGTAATGTCAACAGTCTCTACAATTCACTCAGCAAAGCTGTTCTGAACCAAAACTATTTTCCTCTAAAAGAGGAAAGACCAAACTCCACGTAAACGTTACAATATGGATGAACTTCAAAAGTGTTATGCTAAAGGTAAGAAGCCAGCCGCAAAACATCATAAATTGTACAATTCAGTTTTCATGGAACGTCCAGAAAAGGGAAATCTCAAGAGCCATAAAGTGGATTAGTGCTTGCCTGGGGCTGATCCTCAAATGGGCTCGAGGGAACTGGGGATGGTGAGATTGGTTGACGTAAACATTCTAAAAATGGGTTGCGGTGATGGCTGTACAACTCATAAATGTACTAAAAAATATTCAGTTGTACACTGGGTACATTTTGACGTAATCTGCATCTCCACAAAACTGTCTAAAAGAGGCTGAGTACCCCAGCAACTGCTTCTTGTCGAAAGCCATTTCCTATACTCTGTGCTAGGCGTCTCACAGGTTTTTTTCCCCGGTCAAATCAACGCTAATAATCGGAAATACAAAGTTCTGAGAAACGCTAGCGTAGAATGGGTGCACTAGGGGTAAGGGGATGGGCCCCAGACTTCAGCAGCCGTTCTGGGAAGTTGCTCGCCTTTTTCGAAGACTCTAGCTGCAAAGCTGGAAGCCGTCGGTGGGGCACGGCAGAGAAGAGACCAAGTCTGGCGGATGAATCCTGTGATTATCAAGTCACCTGGGTAACGCCCAACCACGACGGGCTGGGTCTCAGCGGGAGGCCTAGAGCCTGGAGCGGACTGGACTCCGCGGCACTGCCGTCTGGAGGACATCGGCGGTATCTCCCCAAGAGACGGGAAGTCCGTGTGTCGAAGAGGCGCGGGACGCAAGCCCACAAACCTGGCTGACCCCAGGGAGAGGCCGAGCGTCCAGCCCGCGGGGGCCCAAGATGGTGCCAGAGTTCGAGGCCCTCTGCGCATGCACGCCGCCCGCCTTCGAATCTAGCCCTTTCGCCGTTGTGGTTTGTTCTCCCGGTTCCTCTGAAGGAGTTGGTCAGCAGAACCATGGCCTCCATTGACTACGTCCTCAGAGTCGCAGCTCTCTTCAGTCGAGCTCCAGTCACAGAGGACGGTTGTGGTGAGACCCAGGCAGAACTATTTCCGGTCAACTAGCTCGCGGGTAGTGCGCATGCGCTTCGTGCAGGGCCCTGAGCAAGGGCGCCTGGGAAACCGTGCGTGAAGTGACACACGCCCTGTCCTCAGGGAGCTCACGGCCGACTGGGAAACAGGAGAACGGGTCAAACTTGGGACGCCTGTCAGCTATACCCCAAGGTCTGTGATAGAGCTTGGAGAAATGTGCATTTGGACACATTATTTTTACATTGTGATCTAGACAGTGAGGTAATCTTTTAAAAAATAAGTTTTAAAATTCTATTAAATTTCAGTTTTAGAATTAGATTTAATTATATTTTGAATATTTTGAAATATTTTGAAATTTAATACGGTTTTTTGTTTTTTCGGTTTTTTTGAGACAGGGTCTCGCTCTATCACCCAGGCTGGAGTGCAGTGATGTGATGACAGCTCACTTCGCCTCAACTTCCCAGGTTCAAGTGATCCTTCCTCCTCAGCCCCCTGAGTAGCTGGGACTACAGGCATGCGCCATTGTACACAGCTAATTTTTTTTTGTATTTTTGTAGAAATGGGGTTTCACCACGTTGCCCAGACTGATCTCGAACTTCCGGGCTCAAGAGATCCGCCTGCCTCGGCCTCCCAAGATTTCGTTATGTTGTGGGGAAAAGACGTGTGATTCTATGATCAGAATGAAAGCTCTGAGAGGGCCACTCATGAGTGTAGGTGCAGTATCCTCTGCGCCTTGCATGGTAATTGGCATGGAATGGATGCTTCTCGAGTATTTCTCAAATGACTGACTGGAGTCTTTGAAAAAGGCACCCTGAGTTACTGTTAACGGATAGATTCGCTAATAATTAGCTACTGTTAATCGAATAGATTAGCTAATAACACCAACTTTTGATTTGTCTCAGAGTGACCTAGTGTGAAAAGTAGGGTTGCAGATTTAGTAAATAAAAAATGCAGGATAACCCTGTCAAATGTGATTTTCAGATAAACTAAACAAATAATTTGTTAGCATAAGTATGTCCCGTTTGGATACACTGGGTGTCCTATATTTTGTCTAGCAACTTAGAAGACATGTTAAGGTGGGGAGGAAAAATGACTGTGTTCCTCTTAGAAAAAGAACTGGAGGAGAAAAGAAAACGGTACCCAGAATTTGTAAATAAGTACTTCCAAACAATTCTAAAGCAGGTCAGAAAGCTACACTTGAGAAACTGTGATTTATAAAGTTTGTGGTAAGTGTTGTATTTATATCATCTTAGTTGAAACCTCTTACACAGTAGAATGATTATTTTTATTTTATAAGTGCAGAAAGAAGCTCAGAGATAGGAGGTTACTTGTCGAAGTTCTAATATTTTCACTGTCACCCCAAAAAATATGTATTGAGGCCTCTCGGTGGCTCACGCCTGTAATCCTAGCACTTTGGGAGGCTGAGGCAGGCAGATTGCCTGAGCTCAGGAGTTTGAGACCAGCCTGGCCAACATGGTGAAACCCTGCCAGTACTAAAAGTACAAAACATTAGCCAGGTGTGGTGGCGCTACCCTGTAGTCCCAGCTACTTGGGAGGCTGAGGCAGGAGGATCGCTTGAACCTGGGAGGGGGTAGTTGCAGGGAGCGGAGATCACAACCACTTCACTCCAGCCCGGGCGACAGAGTGAGATTCTATGTCAAAAATAAATAAATAAATAAATAAAATAATTATTATTATTTATTGAGAGCTGACTGTGCGCTGCTGGTCTCGGATTTCTATTCCACATAATCTGCCTCCAGAGCTGGAAAATTCCAGTGTCTGACCATTCCTCAGCCTCCCTCCCCTTCCCCACTCCAGCTGCAGTTTCTATGGTAACAAACTGAACCTGCTTCTGTAGCTAACAAGAGCTAAGAGTTTTTGAAAGGGAATAAGCCAGAACAATTGACGTCAGCATACCCTGGCTGGGGGATGGGAAGGACTGCTTGAAGCCCTAAAGCCTTCTATTCCTCCATCAATGGTTTATGCAAGAATTTTGTATGTGTCAACATCTGTCCTTGGATGGAGTCTCTGCAAAAGAACAAAAGTTGTCTATGTAAACCTCTGCAGACCCCATGAATTCATAAGTTTTCACTTCAGGAATTGCTTCAAACACTGGTGACATAAACTTTATGCATCCTTACCATTTATTAAAATGTATTTAGTCATTATTCAACTAATAATGATGGGGGGCACTTCTACATATCAAACAGTGCTAGATCCCAAGGATATAATTACTATCAAAACAGACAGTCTCTATTTTCCTGTTTCTTAGAGTTCAGTGGAAGAGACATTTGTTTATTCTTCAGTGTATTCTGAGGACCCGTATGTGTGAGACATGTATTAGGGACTGGGAGATACACAGATGAGTTCAAAACAAATCGTTGAGCTGCATGGAAATGATCCTGGTGGGATTGGGGTCAGACATTAAATAGATAATCACAAGACAGCAAATATTTACTGAGCAGCTACTGTGTGCCAGGCACTGTTTTAGGCAAGGGGAGGACAGCAGGGAACAAAATAGACTTGCTATCTGTTCTCATGGAACTTACATTCTGATGGAGAGGGAAAATATATAAATGAATTCATTTGCTTTTAGTTAGAAGAAAAAGGATATTAAACTCAAATTGACTTAAATAAAAAGGAGAATTTATTGGCCCGAGTAACTGAAAATGCCAGAGATACAATTGATCTCATCAGTATTCATGAACATAATTTATGTTGTTGCAGATCTCTGTAGTTTTTCTGCCCAACACTCCTTCCCCAGGCTTCCTGCCATAGAAGACTTCTTTCCTATGGAGAACTGATTGGCATCTGACCTAGGCCTGGTCACTTCATGCTGTTGCTATGCCCACAGTGATTGGTTCAGGAATGGGCGCATGACTCCAATGGGCCAGTCAGAGACTTACTTACCTGGGACTTTTCCTTGGGAATTATGAGAAATATCGTTCCCTTTGCTGGGATGCTAAACTGGTCTGAAGTGTGCCTGACCTATAGCCATCTTTTTTGCCTATCTGAATAAATCAAGAAAGAGCATCCCACTGTGTGTTTTTAAGCTTCTACTAGATAATGCATGTAATATGCTTAGCACATAGTAAATTCTCAATAAATGTTAGCCAGTGTTGTTAGTGATTTACAAAGGAATGAGTGAGAAGATTGTTTGAAGGAACTGAAAGATTGTGGGTTTGTTAACTGCTTCAAAATGAAGGTAAATCAGGAGGGTTTTTGGAGTGCCTGGAATGAAAACATGGAGGTCCACAGTATAGAGGAATGTTTCCTCTGAGCCACGATGCGGTTTTATGAGCTGTCCAGGTTCACTGAAGAATATACTTGCCTGGATTCAAAATGCTTGGACCAACCCATTCAGACATTCACTGACCCCTTCCCTGGGTAAGATTCTGTAAAAGAGAAGATGCACAAGGCATGATCATAGCCATTAAGGACCTTATACTCAACTGGAGTAGCAGGGAAGTGAACAACCAGTAACAGTAAGGCCAGAGGAGTACGGGGCAAGCTTCAGCTCCACATTCATTTACATAAGAAATACACTGGAACATATCTAACATGTCAGCCATGGTGCGAGGTGTAAGACATATTGTATTGAACCAAATTGATGCCTTTTTTATTGGAACTTATAATCAAGTGCAGTGGTTAGCAAAACTTCAGGAACAGACCAGACAATAACTATTTTAGGCTTGTGGGCTGTACAGTCTCTGTTGTAACTACGCAACTCTACCATTTTGTGTAAAATCTGTCATGGACAATATGTACGTGAATGAACATGGCTATGTTCCACATTATTTTGGGACACTGAAATTTGAATTTCTGATGATTTTGTCACATCAAAAATATTCATCTTTGGATTTGTTTTCAACCATTTAAAAATACTGAAACCATTCTTAGCTCATGAGCCATACAAAAACAAGCAGTGGGGCCGGTTGTAGTTGCTCATGCCTATAATCCCAGCACTTTAGGGAGGCCAAAGCAGGAGGATCACTTGAGCCCAGGAGTTCCAGACTAGCCTGAGCAACATAGAGAGACCCTGTCGCTACTAAAAATAGAAAAATTAGCTAGGCATGGTGGCACATGTCTGTAATCCTAGCACTTTGGGAGGCCAAGGAGGTAGGATCACTTTAGCCCAGGAGTTCAAGATCACCTTGTGCAACGTATCAAAACTTCATCTCTACATAAATACTAAGGCTTAAACAGCAGAAATTTGTTGTCTCACAGTTCTGAAGGCCAGAAACCCAGCAGGGCTGGTTCCTTCTGACAACAGGGAGGAAGGATCTGTTCCAGGCCTCTCCCCTAGCTGCTGGGGGTTTGCTGGCAGTCATTGGCCATCGTTGGCCTCCATTGGCCATTGCCCTGATCTCTTTCCTCATCTGCACCTTGTATTCTCCTGTGTACACATCCGTGTCCAAATTCCTCCTTTTTATAAGGACCCCAGTCGTACTGGATTAGGGCCTGTTGTACTCCAGTGTGACCTCGTCTTAACGTCTTACATCTGCAACAACCCTATTTCTACATAAGGTCACATCCTTATGTAGTCTGGGGGCTCAGACTTTAACATATGAATTTCTGGGGTGGAGTTGGGGATCCCACAGCAGCAAGTGTGCCAGCCTCTTTGCTGGTCTCCCTGCTTCCACTTTTTCCCACTTCCTTTCATTTCTCCAACCTAGGCAAGGGTGACCTTTCTAAAATGCAGACAGGACCAGGAGCCTGCTGTGAGTCATGGGGCTCATTGAGGCCTGTTTTTTTGGTTTTTTGCTTTTTGGGATTTTTGTTTGTTTGTTTGCTTGTTTTTGAGACAGAGTTTCGCTCTTATTGCCCAGGCTGGAGTGCAGTGACGAGATCTCAGCTCAGGAATCAAGGGAGCATTCCTAGGTGTCGTGGGCCAGCGTCCCCTCTGCACATTCAGCCCATGTGGATGTTTTGAAGCTTCCTCTCCTCGGGGAGCACAGGCTTCAGCCAGAAAATTCATCCCATTTGTCTCAAAATTTCTGTAACTCTCCAAAGAAATTTGATCATCTCCCACTATCAGCACTGTCAGTTGGGGTCTGTCCCCAGGACTCCATCCATGTTGCCACCATCTCTCCCTGGGCATCTGCTGTGGCCTCCTAAACGTTCTTCCTTTTCTATCTATTCACCTTCCACCCGTTCCACACACACACAGTGGCCAAAAAGAAAGCCTCACTGTGTAATCTCCTCCCCCTGCTCTGGGTACCCCAGGGCTGCCTGCCCATCAGGGTAAAGTCCAAGTGACCAACGTGATGCCTCGGGCCCTCCAAATCCAGCCTTGCCAGCTGGCCCAGCTTCACCTCTCTCTGCTCCCATCCTGGGTCTCCATGCTGTGGCAGTAATGACAATCTTCCAGTTCCCTGAGGAGGCCACGTCCCCTCTGAGGAGCTGGCTGTACTCGCTGTCCCCACAGACTCATTTCTCCCCTCCCGTTTTCTCCTCAGTTCGCTCCAACCAGGATTAGCTGCCACTCTACAAAATCTTCTCAAGATCAACGATAACTTCTGCCTGACCAACATGGTGAAACCCTGTCTCTACTAAATATAAAAAATTAGCTGGGCGTGGTGGCTCTTGCCTGTAATTCCAGCTACTTGGGAGGCTGCGGCAGGAGAATCGCTTGAACCTGGGAGGCAGAGTTTGCAGTGAGCCGAGATTGCGCCACTGCGCTCCAGCCTGGACGACAGAGCGAGACTCTGTCTCAGAAAACACACACACACACACACACACACACACACACACACACACGATAACAAAAAACAAACAAAAACTACATCAGACACTTTCTAGAGATTAGGAATGTATTGGTTAAAAATCAGGTGAGGCAATTGTCTCTGGCGATGATGTCTTGAAATTAAAATATGAATGGAAACCCAATGTGGTCTACCCTTACAATGGAATATTGTTCAGCCTTAAAAAGAAGGAAACTCGGACACTTGTTACAACATCGATGAACATTATGACATTATGTTAGATGAAAGAAGCCGGTCACAAAAGGACAAATACTGTATGATTCCACATGAGGTACTTAAGAGTAGTCAAATTCATAGAGAAAGAAAGTAGAATGGTAAGTGCCCGGGGCTGAGCTGCAGGAAATGGGGAGCTGTTGTTTAATGGGTACAAAGTTTCAGTTTTTCAGGTTGAAAAGAGTTCTGGGGCTGGATGTTGGTGATGGTTGCACAAAGATGTGAATGTATTTAATGTCACTGAACTTGAGGATTAAGCTCTGATTTTTTTTATCTTGCCCAAAGTCCTATGTAAGGGGTCTGGGAAGTCATGCCCTACAAACCATAAATTCTCATCAGATAGATTTTGTTTAACCCTATATATCGTAACTTACTTTCTCATCTGACTCTGGCATAACATTACGTGATGAAGAAGAAAGTCAAAATATTTTACCCCAAACATGTTTCTTTGCCATATTTTGAAATGGCCATTGAAAGCTGTCCTTTGTGGGGGAAGTTCGCATCTGTAAAGAATCTCTATAAACATAGCTAGATCTTTTTCTTCCAGGTCCTCCCAATCCTGAGGAGATTAAGAGTCTAGCACCTTTTTTTTTTTTTTTTTGAGTCTAGCACCTTTTAAAGGTCTGAATATGAAACATTTGTCATCTATTGTCTCTAAGGGCAGCCACTATAAGACTTCAAAAGAACCTTAGGGCCAGGCGCAGTGGCTCACACCTGTAATCCCAACACTTTGGGAGGCCAAGGCAGGCGGATCACCTGAGGTCGGGAGTTCAAGACCAGCCTGACCAACATGGAAAAACCCCGTCTCTACTAAAAATACAAAAATTAGCTGAGCGTGGTGGCATGTGCCTGTAATCCTAGCTACTTGAGGGGCTGAGGCAGGAGAATCGCTTGAATCTGGGAGGCAGAGGTTGCGGTGAGCCAAGATCATGCCATTGCATTCCAGCCTGGGCAACAAGAGCCAAACTCCATCTCAAAAACAAACAAACAAACAAACAAAAAACCTTGTCCACAATCTTTTATTTTAACCTGAACATTTTCTTTCTGTAGATTCCAGCTATTTAGACAAACTCAACCAATTGTCAACCGGAAAATATTTAAATTTACCTATAGCCTGGAAGCACCCTCCCGTCTCATGCCTCCCTAAAATGTATAAAACCAAACTGTACCCCGACTACCTGGGGCACATGTTCTCAGGACCTCCTGAGGGCTGTGTCACGGGCTATGGTCACTCATATTTGGCTCAGAATAAATCTCTTCAAATATTTTACAGCATTTGACTCTTTTCGTTGACAAACTGTACACTTAAAAATGGTTAAGACAGGGCCAGGCGTGGTGGCTTATGCCTGGAATCCCACCACTTTGAGAGAGGCTGCAGCAGGAGGATCACTTGAGCCCAGGAGTTCAAGACCAGCCTGGGCAGCATAGTGAGACCCCATCTCTACAGAAAATTGAAACCTGAGCCAGGCATGATGGTGTGTGCCTCTCTAGTCCCAGCTACACTCAGAGGCAGCGAGAAGATTGCTTGAGCACAGGAGTTTGAGGCTACAGTGAGCTATGATCACACCACTGAACTCCAGCCTGAGTAACGAGCGAGATCCTGTCTCCAACACTTTTTAAAAGCAAGGGTTAAGATGGTAGATTTTATGTTATATATATATATATTTTTTTTTTTGAGACAGAGTCTTGCTCTGTTGCCCAGGCTGGAGTGCAGTGGTGCAATCTCAGCTCACTGCAACCTCCACCTCCCGGGTTCAAGCAATTCTCCTGTCTCAGCCTCCCGAGTAGCTGGAATTACAGGCACATGCCACCACACCCAGCTAATTTTTGTATTTTTAGCAGAGATGGGGTTTCACCATGTTGGCCAGGCTGGTCTTGAACTCCTGACCTCAGGTGATCTGCCCACCTCAGCCTCCCAAAATGCTGGGATTATAGGCATGAGCCACTGTACCCAGCCTGTGTTATATATCTTTTGCCACAATTAAAAATAATTTTTTAAAATTAACACATAAATAGGCCGGGCACGATGGCTCATGCCTGTAATCCCAGCACTTTGGGAGGTCGAGGCAGGTGGATCACCTGAAGTCAGGAGTTCGAGACCTGCCCGTCCAACATGGTGAAACCTCATCTCTACTAAAAATACAAAAAATTAGACAGGTGTGGTGGCGGGTGCCTGTAGTCTCAGCTACTCGGGAGGCTGAGACAGGAGAATCGCTTGAACCTGGGAGGCAGAGGTTGCAGTGAGCTGAGATCGTGCCATTGCACTCCAGCTTGGGCAACAAGAGGAAAACTGTGTCTCAAAACAAAAAACAAAAAAACAGAAAAAAAACACATAAATAAATGACACCTACCTTGTAAGCTCATCCTCCATGCTGGGAACACATTTTTGCCTCTTGGCTTGGTTTCCCAAGGAGTATATTACCCCAGAGTTTCAGAGATACACACGTTCTAGTCCTCACCTAAGCTAATTCCATTCCAGTCCAACTCTTCCAGTTTTAAATGGCCCCTTTTGTAGGAACATCCACATCACTCATCTGGGAATATCATGATTTGGCAATTTAATGATCTCTAGGCAAAGACACAGTAGAGATTTTACCCACTGGTGTGGCTTGGAATGCTGCCTGTGGTGGCTCAGTGCTGTGCTCAACTTGGCAGAACCAGAGTGATGTTTCACAGAGTCCACTTTCTGTTATGGTTCTCGGCTGGGCTTGGCCACCAGAGGTGTTTGCCTGGGATCGAGAATGCATGGGTGGAGCGGCAGCTGTGTGTGCTGTGTGTGTGTGTGTGTTTAGAGGTTACAGTTGGGCCAGGTGCTATGCAGCTTATGCATGTCCCTGCCAGCTGCCGACTCACTGTGTGTGTGTGTGTGTGTGTGTGTGTGTGGTTAGAGGTTACAGTTGGACCAGGTGTTGTGTGTGTGTGTGTGTGTGTGTGTTTAGAAGTTACAGTTGGACCAGGTGCTGTGTGTGTGTGTGTTTAGAGGTTACAGTTGGACCAGGTGCCGTGTGTGTGTGTGTGTGTGTGTGTGTGTGTGTGTGTGTTTACAGGTTACAGTTGGGCCAGATGCTACACAGCTCATGCACATCCCTGACAGCTGCCAGGTCACCTTGTGTGTGTGTGTATGTATGTGTGTTTAGAGGTTACAGTTGGACCAGGTGCTGTGTGTGTGTGTGTGTGTGTGTGTTTAGAGATTACAGTTGGACCAGGTGCTATGCAGCTCATGCATGTCCCTGCCAGCTGCCAGCTCACTGTGTGTGTGTGTGCGCACATGTGTGTGTGTGTTTAGAGGTTACAGTTGGACCAGGTGCTGTGTGTGTGTGTGTTTAGAGGTTGCAGTTGGACCAGGTGCCGTGTATGTGTGTGTGTGTGTGTGTGTGTGTTTACAGGTTACAGTTGGACCAGGTGCTATGCAGCTCATGCATGTCCCTGCCAGCTGCCAGCTCACCTTGTGGACCATGGGGGCATTCCCAGCTCCCACTGAAACCACCTTTGCAAAAATTATATCAGTGAGAAAATGTTGGCAGTGGAGGAGATCTGATCTAGCCAACCCTCCTCTTGCCTTTAGCTTTCAAGTTACCTTAATTATCACTGGGCTTAGGCTGAGCTAACTTTGAGAGACATTTAGGTTATAGTTTAAGTAATAACAGCCCTTCCCCAAAACTCAACCACCTTTGTAAAGCTAATGAGAGACCACCAGAGTAGGGGAGGGGAGAAGACTGAATTCTGCTAAGGTGTAGACTTAAAGATTGCCAGCTGTTATTCTGGAGGTCCTGCAGGTAACATTGCTATTGTGGACTGGCCTTTTGAGATATCTTTTCAGGTTTTTTGCATGTCTGACACCCATGGCTCCACCTAGACCCATCCACAGTGGCTCCTGTGGCCCTACCCAGAACCAACTCAATGTAAGAGGATGGTTTCAACTCCCTATGATTTCACCTCTGACCCAACCAATCAGCAGCAACCACCCATTGCATAACCACCTTCGCCCCTTATCCCAAACTACTTTTGAAAAACCCCCAACCTACAAGCCTTTGATGAGATTGATTTGAGTAATAACTCCATCTTTTGTATGGCGCGGCTGGCCTCACAGCAATTAAATTGTTTCTTTACTGCAATACCATGGTCTTTATTTGTGCAGCAGACAGGAAGAAACTTTTGGGTGGTTACACCACTAGTTTCTCCTGGGCTGTTTGCATGTTTTTAGCTCACACTGAGGGGCTCCAGGGGCTCCTGCAAAATGCCCCATCCTCACAGGCCATGAGAGACTGACGGAGGTTCCAGTTCATCTCCGTGGGTGCTGGCAAGACCTCCCAGATCCATTTGCACTTGTTCTTCTTCACTTTCCTTTCTCAACGGCAGCAACGGCAGCACCAGCACCAAACACAAGTTCCAGGGCTAAGCTCGACTTTTGAGCCACCGCCCACAGTTGCAGAAGGTCAAGTCCCTATTTTAAAACAAAAGCAGAAGAAATCCTCGTGTCACATCACTCCTAGTGATTCCAACACCTTGGATTGGACCCTGTGCCAGATCTGCCATCTTTTTCTCAACGTCTCCTGTACGTCCGGTCTGGGTCTCTGGTCACGCATGAATTCTGCTTTCACTGGACATTTCCACTTGGGTCTGGTTCCAGTTCTTCTCAGTCCCTTGACTCCAAACTCTCAATTGTTTCTTTTCCAGTGTTAATCAGATGTGCTCAAGATGCCAGCACCTACCCACTCACCAGGTCAGAAGGCTGGGACGTCTTGGGTCCTTCTGCTCCCCTCAAATCCATCACTTGCATCTCCTACAGAAACCTTGGTTTGTCCACACCTGTCTCCCACTGCCTCCATCCCCACGCCACCCTCCTTAGCTGCCAAGCTTCTGTTATCTCTTCCCTGTTCAAGAATGACCATTTCCTTGTGGTATCTGCTTCCTCACTGCCCCTTTCCCATACATTCGTCACATACAGCCAAGGTCACCTTTCCAAAAAACATACTGGCCATGAGTACATTGGGCTGCCTGGGAAGAGCCAGACCCCAGCAGGAAGCTGCAGAAACTGTCAAGGCAGGGAAGACAGAGACCTCCTCTGTCCCCACTCTGAGTAGGAGCAAGGAGGGAGGCCACAGAAGGTGAGTCAGGGTGTTGCCAGGGGAGGCTGCATCTGCTTGTCCCCCTCTCTCTCTCTGTCTGCCTCTCTAAAGACCTCACCCTTCTCAGGGAGTAGGTGCAGCAAGGGAAGAAGGCCCCAGAGATGCTCGTGACCCTGACCTGCTGGGTCAGCCTTTTTTCCTTCTCTGGAATTGCCTTTTTTCTTCTCAGAGGGTGGAGGCCCTTGGCTTTGCCTGAAATTCTTTGCTTAGTCACTGAACACATAAACCTGTTACCTGTCAGTCACCCCAGGCAGAGACAAAGCTATGGTTCTTAATTGCTCCTGTCCGCCCCAAGTTCGGCCAATCAGTTTCTTATCGCTGCCAATTTTACCTCGTTTTTCTTTTTTCTTTATTTTATTATTATTATTTTTTGCGATGGAGTCTCACTCTGTCACCCAGGCTGGAGTGCAATGGCCCAGTCTCAGCTCACTGCAACCTCCGCCTCCCCAGTTCAAATGATTCTCTGGCCTCAGCCTCCTGAGTAGCTGGGACTACAGGCACCCACCACCATGCCCAGCTAATTTTTGTATTTTTAGTAGAGATGGGGCTTCACTATGTTGGCCAGGCTGGTCTCGAACTCCTGACTTTGTGATCTGCCTGCCTCAGCATCCCAAAGTGCTGAGATTACAGGCATGAGCCACCGTGCCCCACTGTTTTTCTTTTTTGTGATGAGAAGCTCTATTTATAATAACCCCAAACTGACAACAACCCAAATGTTCATCAGGTGATTAAAGAAGTTGTTTTGTATTTTTACAATCAATATTCCTCAACAATAAAGAGTAAACTATTGGCAGATGCATCATCATGCTTAAATCCCCAAAAGCTGGGTGTGGTGGCTCACATCTATCATCCCAGCACTTTGGGAGGCTGAAGCGGGAGGATCACTTGAGCCCAGGAGTTTGAGACCAGCCTGGGCAACATAGGGAGACCCCATCTCTACAAAAATACTTAAAAATTAGCTGGGTGTGGTGGAGCATGCCTGTAGTCCCAGCCACCTGGGAGGCTGAGGTAGAGGATGGCGTGAGCCCAGGAGATTAAGGCTGCAGTGAGCCATGATTGCTCCACCGCACTCCAGCCTGGGCGACAGAGCAAGACTCCATCTCAAAAGAAAACAAACAAACAAACAAAAAAACGTTAAAATGAGGTCATTATGGTGGGTGCTGATTGAATAGGACTGCTATTCTTATTAGAAGAAGAAGTTAGGGCATGAAAAGATCACATTCTTTCACCACTTTCTTCTAAACAGGCTTCTTCCTCCCTCCCACCCATGACACAGCTGTGCTCAAAATCTACTATGTTGTCAGATCCAACAGTCACTCCTCCGTCCTCAGGTTACGTGGCTTCATTGTGGCAATCAACACACTTGACCTCTTCCTCCTTCTCAAAAATGCTTTCTTCTTGTCCCTTCATAGACCCTCTATCCTGATTGTCCTGGCCCCACCTTCTTCCAGCTCTCCTTCTTCTGCTTGTAGGTACTAAAGCTGAAAGCGTGCACAGCCTCTGACCCCGCCATTCTTATTCAGGGACCCCAGATGACCACTCCCCAAATGTGCATTGAGCGCCGAATAATAATAATTGCCAACATGCATCGAGTGCCCACATTAGGCCAGTCATGCGCCCCGTCCGGGAATGCATTTAGACGAACAATTTATATCTCCTTCACATTTCACAGAGCTGACAGTCTCGTGGGGCCCCAATTGTCAAAAAAGTTGAGAATAAGCAAGTTCTCACAAGCTTGGGAAAAGATGGATTAGTCAGCAGCCAGGGAAACAGGGAGCTATCAGAATCAGTTTTAAAGTCGTACAACTGACCCATGGCAGCCTGCCTCAGTGAACGCGCCTTTGCATGCCAAACAATCGTTTGGTTAGGAGGGACTCACTCTGATACACACGTCTCTGAGTGCCAACCAATCCACAAGGGTCCCACTCGAGAAATCACGGTCCTGCAGATGATGTCAGCCCCTTGACGTCTATGAAAGCCCCACAACCTCTGAACTCCACATTGCCCCGAAACCCTCCATAAAACCAGACCGTTCTGCACAGAGAGACTGTCTGGTTAGCAGAGCTCTCTCTCCTTTCTTATGGTAAGAAATCAATTCAGCGTTGTTCTTTTATTTCAGATATTGAATTGTGTTAGCTTGGGCTGCTATGACAAAGTACCACAGACCGAGTAGCTTAAACAACAGTGTATTTTCTGACAGTTCTGGAGGCAAAAAGTCTAAGATCCAGGTGTTGCTGGGGTTGGCTCCTTCTGAGGCTTCTCTTTGGCTGATATCTGGCTGCTTTTCCCCTATGTCCTTACAGGGTTGTCCCTCTGTGTGTGTCTGTGTCCTGGCCTTCTCTTCTTAAAAGGATAGCAGCATATGGATTAGGACTCACCCTAATGATCACATTTTATTTACCTCTTTAAAGATCCTATCTCTGGCCAGGCACAGTGGCTCACGCCTGTAATCCGAGCACTTTGGGAGGCTGAGGCGAGCGGATCACAATGTCAGGAGTTTGAGACCAGCCTGGCCAATATGTTTGAAATCCCGTCTCTACTAAAAATACAAAGATTAGCCAGGCGTGGTGGCGGGTGCCTGTAATCCCAGCTACCCGGGAGGCTGAGGCAGGAGAACTGCTCGAACCCAGGAGGCGGAGGTTGCAGTGAGCCAAGATCGTGCTACTGCACTCCAGCCTGGTGACAGAGCGAGACTCCATCTCAAAAAAAAAAACAAAAAAAAACCCACAAATACCACTGGGTGACAGTTGTCTACAGTATTCAGAACAATAGCATCCTATCCAGGTGTGTGGTCTGGGAGCAAGTGGCTGTCCTAAAGAGGCTGGGTGTGCAGTAGACTCTACCAACTAGGTGAGTGTAAGTGCAATCTAGGATGTTCACACAATGATGAAATTGTCTAACAGCGCACTTCTAAGCACGTTTAGGGATGCATGCCTGTATAGAGTTCTTGGCAGGTGTCAAGTAAGTGGAATTCTTCCAAGGAAATTTTTCCTTTTCTTCTTTTTCTGAGACAGGGTCTCACTCTGTCGCCCAGGCTGGAGTGCAGTGGCACAATCACAGCTCACTGCAGCCTCCGCCTCCTGGGCTTACGTGATCCTCCTGCCTCAGCCTCCCAAGTAACTGGGACCATGGGAGTGCGCCACCATGCCTGGTTACATTTTTTTTTTTTTTTTTTTTTTCTGAGATGGAGTCTTGTTCTGTCTCATCCAGGCAGGAGTGTAATGGCAGGATCTCGGGTCGCTGCAACCTCTGCCTCCTGTGTTCAAGTGATTCTCTTGCCTCAGCCTCCCGAGTAGCTTAGATTACAGGTGCCTGCCACCACACCCGGCTGATTTTTGTATTTTCAGTAGAGACGGGGTTTCCCCATGTGGGCCAGGCTGGTCTCGAACTCCTGATTTCAAGTGATCCGCCTGCCTCGGCCTCCCAAAGGGCTGGGATTACAGGCATGAGCCAACACCCAGTGGCTATTTTTATTTTATTTAACATATTCTCTATATTATCCAGGCTGGTCTCAAACTCCTGGGCTCAAGCAATCCACCCACCTCGGCCTTCCAAAGTACTGGGATTACAGGCATGAACCACCATGGCTGTCCCCCAGGACCTTATTCTAAACACAGTTCAGTATTTCCCAAGCATTCTTGAATGCCAGGAACTATGCTGGGACAACAGTAATGTGCAGAACAGACTAGACATCTATTCAGCAATCCTGCTTCTGGGTATACACACAAAAGAATACAAAGCAGGGTCTCGAAGAGATGTTTGTACACCCATATTCATAGCACCATTATTCATAATAGCCAAGTGGTGGAAGCAACCCAATGTTCACTGATGGATACGTGGATGAGCAAAATGTGCTCTATACGTAAAATGTGCTCTATACGTACAGTCCTGAAGAGAAAAGGAAATTCTGACACTTGCTACAACATGAATGAAACTTTTTTTTTTTTGAGGCGGAGTCTTGCTGTGTTGCCCAGGCTTGGAGTGCAGTGGTGCCATCTCGGCTCACTCCAACCTCTGCTTCCCGGGTTCAAGCGACTCTCTCACCTCTGCCTCCCAAGTAGCTGGGACCTCAGGCATGCACCATCATGCTCAGCTAATTTTTGTATTATTAGTAGAGATGGGGTTTACCATGTTGGCCAGGCTGGTCTCGAACTCCCGACCTCAAGTGATCCGCCTGCCTTGGCCTCCCAAAGTGCTGGGATTATAGGTGTGAGCCACCGCGCCCGGTCATGAATGAAACTTTTGACGATATTATGCTAAGTGAAATAAGCCAGTCACAAAAAGACAAATACTGTATGTTTCTACTTGTATACTGTACTTAGAGTAGTCCAACTCATAAAGACAGAAAGTAAAGTGGTGATTGCCAGGGACTGAGGGAAGTGGTGAGTGGGGAATTAATGAGGGCAGTTTCAGTTTTGCAAGATGAAAAGAGCTCTGGAGGCAGATGGTGGTGATGGTTGCACAACAAGGTGAATATATTGAACACTGCTATCTGTACGGTAAAAATGGTTAAGATTGACTGGGTGTGGTGGCTCACGCCTGTAATCCCAGCACTTTGGGAGGCCGAGGCGGGTGGATCACCTGAGGTCAGGAGTTTGAGAGTTTGAAACCAGCCTGACCAACAGGGTGAAACCCCATCTCTACCTCATCTACTAAAAATATAAACTACTAAACGTCATCTACTAAAAATACAAACAATTAGCTGGGCCTGGTGGCAAGTGCCTGTAATCTCAGATACTCAGGAGGCTGAGACAGGAGGATCGCTTGAGCCCAGGAGGCGGAGGTTACAGTGAGCTGAGATCAAGCCACTGCACTCCATCCAGCCTGTGCAACAAAAGCGAGACTCTGTCTCAATAACAACAAAAAAGTTTAAGGTGGTAAATTTTATGTTACCTGTATTGTTCCACAATTAAAAAACAAAACGGGCTGTGTCTCTGCTGTCATGCTCTTGTTTTCCTGCACTTCTTGGAGGCCGCACTGTTAGTAGCCAGACCTGGAGCTGTGGACCTCTTGGCTTGAAACACTTTCCTTTGCCATTCCTTCCTGTTCTGCCTGCACTTTTCAGGACACTTCCTCCAAGGAGGCCTTCTCTGATGCCTTCCTCCCATCCCCTTCAGAACAGGAGTAGCCCCAGTGGTGGCTTCCCCAGCCTCATGAGATCCAGTTTTGTTCATCTCTTCCCAACTCCACATTCGATGATATCACATTGTTAGCTTCAGGTCAGCCACAGTGGCAATATTTACACCATGGAAATTGGCAGACTCTACAAAGCATGGTTTTGTTCCCTTGAGAGCTAGTTGTTAAACATTTACCAGCCCACCATGGAATGGTCACCCCTTCCGCGCTGCTCAAACATCCTGTCCTCTCTGATGTGATGTCTGTCTTCCCTGTTAGACGATAAGCTTCACCAAGGCAGGGGCCAGGCCTGTAGCTGGTGAGTGGTGGAACCAGGGTTTGAAGGCTCAGGGGATACAGGTTGAATATCCCTTATCCAAAATGCTTGGGACCAGAGGTGTTTCAGATTTCAGATTTTTTCAGATTTTGGAACATTTGTATTTATGTAATGAGATATATATTGGGGATATAACCCAAATCTATACATGAAATTTATTTGTTTCTTTTTTTTTTTTTTTTTTGAGACGGAGTCATCTTGCTCTGTCTCCCAGGCTGGAGTACAGTGGCATGATCTCAGCTCACTGCAACCTCCACCTCCCAGGTTCAAGTGATTCTCATGCCTCAGCCTCCTGAGTGGCTGGGATTACAGGCACCCACCACCATGCCCGGCTAATTTTTTTGTATTTTTAGTAGAGATGGGTCTCGCCAGACTGGTTTTGAACTCCTGACCTCAGGTGATCTGCCCGCGTCAGACTCCCAAAGTGCTGGCATTACAGGCATGAGTCACCATGCCCGGCCTTATTTATGTTTCATAGACATCTTATACACATAGCCTGGAGATAATTTTATGCAGTAATTTTAATAATTTTGTGCATGAAAACAAAGTTTTGACTGTGTTTTGACTGCAACCCTTTGCAATTTTCCACGTGTGGCATCATGCTGGCACTCAAACATATCAGATTTTGGAGTATTTCTGATTTCAGATTTTCCCATTAGATATGCTCAACCTGTAATGGCCACCCTAATTTCAGTCTGTCTCCCTGGAAATCAACAAGACAATAATAATGATAGAAATAATAGTCAGCCAGGCATGGTGGCTCACGCCTGTAATTTCAGCACTTTGGGAGGCCAAGGCGGGCAGATCACAAGATCAGGAGTTCAAGATCAGCTTGGCCAACACGGTGAAACCCTGTCTCTTCTAAAAATACAAAAGTTAGCTGGGCGTGGTGGCATGTGCCTGTAGTCCCAGCTACTCCGGAGGCTGAGGCGGGAGAATCACTTGAACCTGGGAGGCGGATGTTGCAGTGAGCTGAGATCATGCCACTGCACTCCAGCCTGGGCGACAGAGTGAGACCCTGTCTCAAAAACAAAAACAAAAAAAAAAAAAAGAAAAGAAATAATAGTCATAGCTGTTATTATGAATTGCAGCATTCCTGTATTCCTGCAGACCTTTTACCTCTACAAAAACCTTACCCTAGCTCAGAGTCGTCTCCTCCCACCTCTCTGCTGTCTTCTTCAGCCGCACTGGGTTTCTTTCTCCCTCTCCCAACATATTTCTCTCCATTGTCTTCTCACTTCTCTATATGTTCTTCCCTCAGATCTTTGCTTGACTGATCATTTAGGCTTCCTTCAACTTATATGTCACTTCCTTGAAGGGGCCTTTTCTGAGAACCTGAGCTAAAATAGCCTCAGTCACCCTCCAGTAATATATGTCGTGCTGTAAGTGGCCTCATCCTCATAATTAACCCCCAGTCTTTCATGTGGACAACTTGTGTCTCCTCAAAGTTATTTATAAAGCAATATACAAACCAGCTTCAAGTTCCCTTCTCTTTACCCTCTGAAGTCCCTCCTATGTAGAAACTCCTGAGGAACCAGCAAGTTCCCCAGTTTTATGATCTTCATTAATTAATTATTTTATTGTGGTAAAAACCATATAACATAAAATTTACCATCTTAATTATTTTAAGTGTACAATTTAGTAATGTTAAGTATTTTCACATTATTATGAATCAGGTCTCCAGAACTCTTTCATCTTGCAAATCGGGAACTCTATAACCATGAAAAAACAACTCCCCATTGCTTCCTACCCCATTCCCTGGTAACCACCATTTCACTTTTTGTTTTTACGAATTTGACTCCGTAACTTCGTATAAGTGAGATAATAACATTTGTCTTTTTGTGACTGCCTTATTTCGCTTAGCATAATATCCTCAAGGTTCAGTCATGTTATATCACAACATTTCCTTTTTTATGCTGAATAATAATGTTCCATTGTATGCATATACCAGATTCCCATTGTCCATTTATCTGTTGATGGGCATTTAGTTTGCTTCAACCTCCTGGCTATTGTGAATAGTGCTGTTAGGAACATGGCTGTACACATATCTCTTTGAGTCCATGTTTTCTTTTGGGTAAATACCTAGAATTGGAATTGCTGGATTATAAGGTAATTCTACTTTTAATTATTTGAGGAACTGCCATACCATTTTCCAAAGTGGCTGTACCATTTTATATTCCCATCAACGGTGCCCAAGGGTTCCAATTTCTCCACACTGCCTTTTTTTTTTTTTTTTTTTGAGACAGAGTCTTGCTATATCGCCCAGGCTGGAGTGCAGTTGGCACGATCTCGGCTCACTGCAACCTCGGCCTCCTGGGTTCAAGTGATTCTCCTGCCTCAGCCTCCCGAGTAGCTGGGATTACAGGTGCACACCACCATGCCTGGCTAATTTTTTGTACTTTCAGTGGAGATGGGGTTTCACCATGCTGGCCAGGCTAGTCTCGAACTCCTGATCTCATGATCTGCCCACCTCGGCCTCCCAGAGTGCTGGGATTACAGGCGTGAGCCCGGCCCACATTGCCTTTTATACTTTCCTTTTTTTTTTTTTTTTTTGATAGTAGCCATCCCTATAGGTATGAGTTGGTATCTCATTGCGGTTTTGAATTGCTTTTCTTTAATGATTAATAATGAACATTTTCTCATGTGCTTGTTCGTCATTTGTATATCTTCTTTGGAGACGTGCCTATTCAAGCTCTTTGCCCAGTTTTGAATTGTGTTATTTGATTTTTTTGTTGTTAAGTTGTTGTAGTTCTGTATATATTTTCAATATTAACCACATATCAGATGTATCATTTGCAAATATTTTCTCTTATTCCATAGGTTGTCTTCGCATTCTGTCAATTGTTGTGTTATTTAAGGCACAAACATTTTACATCTGATATAGTCCCATTTGCCTATTTTCACTTTTGTTGCCTGTGCTTGGTGTCAGATCCTAAAGCATGTCATTGCCTAACTCCATTTATTTTAAAATTTTTCTTGTCAGGCACTGTGGCTCACGCCTGCCATCCTAGCACTTTGGGAGGCTGGGTTGGGTGGATCACCTGAGGTCAACAGTTCAAGACCAGCCTGGCCAAAATGGCGAAACCCCGTCTCTACTAAAAATTAAAAAATTAGCTGATCATGGTAGTGGGTGCCTGTAATCCCAGCTACTCAGGAGGCTGAGGCAGGAGAATCCCTTGAACCCAGGAGGTGGAGGTTCTAGTGAGCCGAGATCCCACCATTGCACTCCAGCCTGGGCGACAGAGCAAGACTCTGTTTCAAAAAAAAAAAAAAAAAAAAATTATCTTGATTCTGTTTGTCAGTTCCCACACCCCATTCCATCCGCTCCAGGAGAAAACAGACATGTCTCCGGCTCCCCCGGACTTCCTAGAATTTAACACAGTGCCCAGGGCACAAACATGAAACATACTTGTTGAATGAGTGGATGCTCTGTTGCTGATGTCTGACAGAATATTATTTATAGCTTACACCTGACTGTCCCTAGGCAAGGTCTCTGAATTCTTCTGGTCGGCACCAGAAGGGAGGGACAAAGCTTTTAGAGGAGACCTGCCTGCCACTGTCCTGTGATGGGGAACCTAAGGGACAGGCAGACCTTGGCTTTTGATCCCCCAGAGAGCTGGCTCTGTACTGGGGCTGGGAATCTCCCTGATCTTTGATTTGCAGGGTGAATGGGGTGGAACCTTCTGCCCCTCCCTCCATTCCCCCTCCTCTGGTGTGCAGGAAGCTGAGGCTTTCTAGGAGACTGGGGATACTGAGGCTGAGGGAGGAGTTAGGAGGTTTTTGATTCTCACTTGAATCCTTCCCACTGTAGCTGGAAACAGGGTTTTTGGGTCACCTGCCCCAGCAGGGGATGGGAGTGTAGGCGGGGTCTGCATCTGCAACCCCCTCCTGAATGTGGAAATCTGAACGGGGCCAGCACTTCCCCCGTTGCTGGATATGGAAGCAATGATACTTTCTCCCCTTTCCAGCTCTGCACTCCCTACACCCCGCTGGGATAGAAATCCTGTCTCTTGGTGTCAGGCAGGGGTCTCAGGCTACCCCTCCTCTGCTGGGGTGGAAGATGGAGAGGTCAAAGGAGCCAGCCTCCTTTCTGGCCCTTGCAAGGGCCTCCAGCCCGGCAGCCAGAGGGATTAAGGACAAGAGGCCCCTGGCGTCCCTGAGTCTGGCGTGGCTGCCCAGGAGCCTCCCAGGGGAGCCAGAGTGGGCCAGAGGGCTGGAGGCTCCCAGATCAATCAGAGGTCTGAAGGTCACTGGAGCTGTGATCTTCGAATTAGGATACTTGTAACCCAGAGGCTGGCACACCCCCACTGGGGATGGGGCGCATAGTTGAAGAGAATCCATCTCCCAGAGAGGTGCCCTAGGGCCCCCCTTTCACCATGACCCTGCTAACACTTTACAGATGAATAGCATACCTCTCTCTCACCCCCTAATCTTATCGCAGTGAATTGCCCTGGGGTGAAAGAAAAGCCTCTGGATCCAAAACCTAGAATCACTTTGAAATACTGCTGTCCCCAATGGCTCCCCTTATAGAGGCCCTGGGCTGCCTTTGAGGTGCATATTTTGCAAGGTTGAGAGCAGGAGGGAGTGAAAAAATGCCTGCATTTGCCTCTGAGGTGCTAAAGAAAAAAAATGGCTCGATGACGACGGGCAGACTTTATTTGGGATCACCGCAGTGGATACGGGGACCACTGCCATAGGGGTTTGCGGTTGGTGAGAGGTTGGGTTAATTCCCGAATACAGCAGGGAGAGTGGGAATTCCTAGCCAAGGAGCAGGGTCGGGAGCAGTGGCTAGAAAATTGCTAAGAGGAAACTTCAGAGATAAGGGCGATTCTGGTTAAACTGACCTTGCTAGATTCCTGCTGAAGGCAGCCCCGGGTGACAGGAGGAATCCAATCAGATATCAAAGGGGATCAGATGTCGACAGTGGAGGGTTCTTTCTAAACTCACTTAGCAGGGTTCTTCTCTGAAACTGAGTTTTAGATGGGCCTAGCACAAGATTCAGAAGCCTGTCTAAAGTGTGGCCAAGCCTGGGCGCAGTGGCTCACGCATGTAATCCCAGCACTATGGGAGGCTGAGGTGGGCAGATTGCCTGAGGCCAGGAGTTCGAGACCAGCCTGGCCAACATGGTGAATCCCCGTCTCTACTAAAAATACAAAAATTAGCCAGGCGTGGTACATGCCTGTAATCCCAGCTACTCAGGAGGCTGAGGCAGGAGAATGGCTTCAACCTGGAAGGTGGAGGTTGCAGTGATCTGAGATCACGCCATTGCACTCTAGTCTGGGTGACAGAGTGAGACTCTGTCTCAAAAACAAAACAAACAAAACAAACAAACTAATGTGTGGCCAAGCAAAGAGTCTTTGTCAATGAATCAGTGTCCATATGTCAAGTCAAAGGAATATATTGCAGACAATATAGTATCTTCTGTTTTCCTGAATGTTGATCTGCATGTGTAGGAGAAACGCTTTCACCAGCTTTGGCTGAAGGGTGGTTTTGTATTGCAACTCTGTCTTCGACATTCAATAAATACTGAATTCACTGTCAATCAGTCAATGACTTCTTGGCTAGTCTCTTGCTAGTTTATCCCTACCAAGCCTTACTTCCCTCAGGTGAACGGCAATGGGGACTGTGTTGTTGATTCTCTAGTAAGGGATGGACATCTACAATAAATTTATTATAGATTGTCTGTTTATTTACTTGTCATATATAAGATTATTATATAATTATTGTATTACATATTTAATTATATGTTATGGATAAGATTATTGTAATATAATAGTAATAACCTATAATGAATGAGAAATGTATCCCTTTTGCAAGCCCTGCACTTACTTGTCTGATAACCTTTCTTCTTGAATTTCATGGAATACTGTCTCATTCCAGCAATAAGTAACATTCACAGAAGACACAGGCATGACCTAAATGTTCTCACCAAACATTTTCAGAGTGTTCTCACAATAACCCTTTGATTGGGTACTTTCAGAGATCCTTTTTATTTTCCACATAGGAAGAGATAATTTGTCTAACAGCTACTGAATAAACAGATCCAAGATTTGAACCCTCATAGTTTGGATGGGAATCTGAGCTGAGTTCTTTTGTTTCTTTTTTGTTTGTTTGTTTAGACAAGCTCTTGCTGTGTTGCCCAAGATGGAGTACAGTGGCACAACCACGACTCACTGACACCTTGACCTCCTGGGCTCAAACAATCCTCCCGTCTCAGCCTCCCAAGTCTCAGCACACCTGGGACTACAGGTGTGCCTCACCACGCCCAGCTAATTTTAAATTTTTTGTTAGAGACGGGTACTTCCTATGTTGCTCAGGCTGGCCTTGAACTCCTGGGCTGAAATGATCCTCCCACCTCAGCCTCCCAAAGTGCTGGGATTACAGGCATGAGCCACCATGCTTGGCCAACCCACATCTCATTCAGCTCCTTCACCATTTCTCTTCTCCCCCTTAGAACTAATTCTATAGCCTCATCTTTACTTTTGCATTTCTCTATCTCTCTTAACCTCATTCCAATCAAACTTTCATCTATACCATTTTACTAAAAGGCCACCAATAATCTCCACATTGACAAATCCAGTAGTTGAGTTCCAGCTGTCATAAGGACTTAACAATTTGTCACCTG
Source organism: Pongo abelii (assembly GCF_028885655.2). Classification (NCBI taxonomy): domain Eukaryota; kingdom Metazoa; phylum Chordata; class Mammalia; order Primates; family Hominidae; genus Pongo; species Pongo abelii. Next base: position 63,622,775 of record NC_072005.2, read on the forward strand.
TCCTTCTTCTTCTTTTTTTTTTTTTTTTTTTTGAGACAGAGTCTCACTCTGTCACCCAGGCTGGAGTATAATGGCACGGTCTTGGCTCACTGCAACCTCCACCTCCCGGGTTCAAGTGATTCTCCTGCCTCAGCCTCCCAAGGAGCTGGTATTATAGGCACACGCTGCCACGCCTAGCTAATTTTTGTATTTTTACTAGAGACGGGGGTTCACCATGTTGACCAGGCTGATCTCGAACTCCCAATCTCAGGTGATCCGCCCACCTCGACCTCCCAAAGTACTGAGATTACAGGCGTCAGCCACCACACCTGGCCCACCCCGTCCTTCTTAGAAGACTCAAGTCCACACTGAATTGGGTTCACCAGACCTCCCTGACAATTCTCTCTTTTGGCTTTCTTCCTACCTGCCCCATTGCTGGATATGGAAGCAATGATACTTTCTCCCTTTCCAGCTCTACACTCCCTATACCCCGCTGGGATAGAAATCCTGTCTCTTGGTGTCAGGCAGGGGTCTCAGGCTACCCCTCCTCTGCTGGGGTGGAAGATGGAGACGTCAAAAGAGCCAGCCTCCTTCCTGGCCCTTGCAAGGGCCTCCAGCCTGACAGCCAGAGGGATTAAGGACAAGAGGCTCCTGGAGTCCCTGAGTCTGACCATATTGTAGTAGCCAGCCTCCAAAGTGGCCCCCAATAATTCTTACTTCCTAGTAGTGCTCACAGTCTTGTGGTCTCTTCTGACACCAACCCAGAGCTGGTTCCAGCTGAGGCAGAGGGAAGTGGGAAGGGAGGATCTAGGAAGTTTCTGATTCTCATTTGAACCTTTCCCATTGCAGCTGGAAACAGCAGAACATGGAGGAAGTGGTAGTGTGTGTGACTTCTAATGCTAAGTCATAACGGACATCATAGTTTCCACTTGGATCACTTGCTTGGGAGTAGGGATAGGAATTCAGCTACTATGTTGTGGAATACTCAAGTAGCCCCTGGAGAGGTCCAGGTGCAGAGGAATCAGCTTGCCAGCACCAACTTGGCAGCCTTGCGAGTGAGCCACATGGATTCTCCAGCCCCAGTCAAACCTGACAATCTCATGAGAGACCCCAGACCAGAACTGCCCATCAGAGCTGTTTCCAAATCCCCAACTTTCAGAAACCATAAAAGATAATAAATGATTATTGTTTTAAGTTAATACATTTTTGCATTATTTGTTATGCAGCAAATTGCTAAGCAATACATATTCTTTCTCAAATTCCTTTCCGTGTTCTTCTACTATCATGTCTCAATTCTAGAGTGCTCCAGAGTTCAGTGCTCAGATCTTGTCTACCATCTGGATTTGATACCTAAATGATCCCACACATTCCTAAACTTTGCAATAGCATCATATATTGTTAAATCTCAGATTTATAGCTCTAGCTTAACATCTCCCATGAATTCCATCAACCCACTGTTTATAGGAAATTTCCATTTAGATGTCTTATAGGACTTTCCATCTTAACATAGCTACGAATGAACACCTCATCTCACCTCATCCCTGACACAGCTACGTACCCTCAGTCTGCCCATCTCAGTAAATGGCAACTCCATCCTCCCAGCTGCTCAGACCTAAGGCCATTTTTGATTCACAGCTCTGCATAGCCAATCCATCAGCAAATCCTGGTTGACCCTCAATATGATGGTGGCTTGGACAATAATACTGATTGGATTCGGGAAGAATGTTCCAGGTAAATGCTCAGAGGTAGAACCAAGCTTATGTTCTCCAGAAACTTCAAGGAGGCTGTGGTGGGCTAAATGTTGCCCTCCCGTAAAAAGATACATCCATGTCCTAATCCTAATATTCAGAGCCTGTGAATATTGCCTTGTTTGAAAAAAAGGTGGGGAGGTGTTATGGGAGATATGATTATGATTAAGTTAAGGTTCTTTTTTTTTTTTTTTTTTTGAGAGACAGGGTCTCACTATGTCACCCAGGCTGAGTGCAGTGGGACAATCACAGTTCACTGCAGACTTGACCTTCCAGGCTCAAGCGATCCTCCTGCCTCAGCCTCCCAAGTAGCTGGGACTACAAGCACACACCACCATGCTGGGCTAATTTTTTTTTTTTTTGAGACTAAGTTTTGCTCTGTCACCCAGGCCAGAGTTTAGTGGCTCAATCTCAGCTCACTGCAAGCTCCATCTCCCAGGTTCACGCCATTCTCCTGCCCCAGCTTCCCGAGTAGCTGGGACTACAGGCGCCCACCACCATGCCCGGCTAATTTTTTGTATTTTTTTAGTAGAGACGGGGTTTCACCGTGTTAGCCAGGATAGTCTCAATCTCCTGACCTTGTGATCTGCCTGCCTCGGCCTCCCAAAGTGCTGGGATTACAGGCGTGAGCCACCACTCCCAGCCCTGGCTAATTTTTGCTTTTTTGTAGAGACAGGTCTCACTGTGTGGCCCAGGCTGGTCTCAAACCTGAGGATCTCAAAGCGATCCTCATGCCTCAGCTTCCCAAAGTGCTGGGATTACAAGTGTGATAACCGCACCTGACCTTTTACCATTTTTAAATTGTGGTAAAATAGACATTACATAAAAATTTCCATCTTAACCATTTATTTACAGACACAGTTCAATGGTATTAAATACATTCATAATGTTATACAACCGTCACTGCCACCCATCTCCAGAACTCTTTTCATCTGTCTCTCAACTGAAACTCTGTCCCCACAAAACACTATTTCCCCATTTCCTCTTGTTCCCAGCCCCTGGCCACCACCATTTTACTTTCTGCTCTATGAATTTCACTACTTCAGGTACCTCATGTAATTGGAATCCTACAGTATTTGTCTTTTTGTAACTGGCTCATTTCTCCTACAATGATGTCCTTAGAGTTCATGCATGTTATAGCACATATCAGAATTATTTTCCTCTTTAGGGATCGATAATATTCCATTGTATGGATGGACCACATTTTTCTTACCCATTTATCTAGCAGTGGACACCTAGGTTGCTTTCACATTAAACTATTGTGAATAATGCCATTGTGAATATGGGTGTGCAAATATCACTTTGAGAACCTGCTTTCAATTCTTTGAGGTATATACCCAGAAGTGGAATTGCTGGATCATATGGTCACTATATTTTCAGATTTTTTTTTTTTGAGACAAAGTCTCACTCTGTTGCCCAGGCTGAACCAAAGTGACATGATCACATCTCACTGTAGCCTCCACTTTCCAAGCTCAAACAATCCAACCACCTCAGCCTCCAAGTAACTGGGACTGCAGGTGCATGCAGCTAATTTTTAAATTTTTTCTGTAGAGATAGGGTTTCTCTATGTGGCCCAGGCTGGTCTTGAATTCCTGAGCTCAAGTGACCTGCCTACCTTGGCTTCCCATAGTGCTGGGATTACAGACGTGATCCACAACTCCCAGTCATTTTTTTTTTTTGGCCAGTTTAATAGGTGACAAATAGTATCCTATTTTCTTAGCTTGCATTTTGAAAAATGAGCAAAGTTAATTCACCTTTAAAAATTTTGTGAGGCCAGGCACAGGGGCTCACGCTTGTAATCTCAGCACTTTGGGAGGCTGAGGCAGGGCGGATCATCAGAGGTCGGGAGTTCGAGACCAGCCTGGCCAACATGGTGAAACCTCGTCTCTACTAAAAATACAAAAAATTAGCCAGATGTGATGGCACATGCCTATAATCCCAGCTACTCAGGAGGCTGAAGGAGGAGAAGAGCTTGAACCTGAGAGGCAGAGGTTGCAGTGAGCCGAGATCATGCCACTGCACTCCAGCCTGGGCAACACAGTGAGACTCTGTCTAAAAAAAAGAAAAAGAAAAAAAGAAAATGTTTGTTTCCTGGCAGAAACAAGGGCAGAATCTCTCTGGAGGGCTATAACCTAACCCAGGGCATACAGGATTCCCACTGCTAATCCTAGTAAAGACAAGCTCACAATCCAAAACTACAAACAATGAAAAGTCCACCCTGAATGAGGGTTAGCAGAACAATCAAACAGCAGGACTAGATCCCCAGGAATTGCAGCTAACAGAACATCTGCCAGTCATGCATTCACTTATTTAACAAATATTTATTGAGCATGTGCTAGGTTCCAGGCACTATTTTAGATGCTTTGGGTACACAAGCATACAAACAGTTTACAAGTCCTTCTCTCAGAGAGCATAATTCCAACACTGGATAGAGACTATAAAAGAAAGTTATTGGAAGATCATTATACATGGTATGCTTGTATCACATGCACCCCATAAACGTGTAGAACTATTAGGTATCCATGAAACTTTAAAATAAAAAAAAGTATTCAAAATCATCCAAGACCACTCAACAACAGCAAAACAACTTGATTTAAAAATGGGTAGAAAACTTGAATAGCATTTCTTCAAAGAAGTTATACAAATGGCCAAAAGCACATGAGAAGATGCTCAGCATCACTAATCATGAAGGAAATGTAAATCACAATGGCAGTGAGAAGCCAGGCATGGTGGCTCCTGCCTGTAATCTTAGCACATTGGGAGGCTGAGGCAGGGGGATCACTTGAGGCCAATTGTCTGAGACCAGCCTGGGCAATAAAGTCCTGTCTCTACAAAAAAAATTTTTTTTAATTAAAAAATTAGCTAGGCATGGTGGTGCTTGCCTGTAGTCCTAGCTACTTGGGAGGTGAGGTGGGAGGATCTCCTGAACCTGGGAAGTGGAGGCTGCAGTGAGTCATGATCGTGCCACTGCACTCCAGCCTGGGTGATGGAGCAAGACCCTGTCTCAAAAATTTATATATATATATCACAATGAGCCATTAAGATGTGGCTATATAGATTTTTAAAAGGCAGAAAGCTACACATATTTATGAGAATGTAGGGAAATTGCAATCTTGTGCACTGTTGGTGGGAATGTAAAATCGTGCCCCTGCTATGGAAAACAGTATGATTAAAAAAAAAAAAGTAAAAATAGAATTACCTTATGATTTAGCCTTTCCACTCTTGGGTTTATACCAAAAAATAAAAATAAAAACAAAAATTGAAAATGGACTCAGGAAACGGATATTTGTACACCCATAGCAGCATTACACCCAATAACCAAAACACAGACGCGATCCAATGTCCATTGACAGGTGCATGGATAAATAAAAATGGAGTCTGTCTATATAAGCGAATATTATTTGGCCTTAAAAAGAAGGAGATTCTTATACGTGCTACTATATGATAAACCTTGAAGACGCTATTCTAAGTGAAACAAACCAGTTACAAAACGACAAATACTGTAAGATTCCACTTATATAGGTATGTGAAGTAGTTAAATTCATAGAAACAGGCCAGGCACCATGGCTTATGCCTGTAATGCCAGCACTTTGGGAGGCTGAGGCGGGTGGATCATCTGACGTCAGGAGTTTGAGACTAGCCTGAGTAACGTGGTGAAACCCTATCTCTACTAAAAAATACAAAAATTAGTCAGGCGTGGTGATGGTCACCTATATTCCCAGCTACTCGGGAGGCTGAGACAGGAGAATTGCTTGAACCCAGGAGGCAGAAGTTGCAGTGACCCAAGATCGTGCCACTGCACTCCAGCCTAGGCAACAGAGTGAGACTCTGTCTCAAAAGAAAAAAAAATTCATAGAAACAGAAAGTAAAATAATGGTTGCCAGGGGCTATGGGTAGAGGAAAATGGGGAGTTATTGTTTAATAGTTCTAGAGTGTCAGTTTTGCAAGATGAGAAATGTCTGGAGATTGGTCACACAACAATGGAGATACACTTAATAACTTGGTTAAGATGGTACATTTTATATTACATGAATTTTACCACAGTTAAATTATTGAAGACATAAAAAAATCCAAATATTTGAAAACAAGACATAGTCAATAAAATATCGGGGATATTGAAAAAAAAAATCTTTGTTTTCTAAAAATAAGAATTTAGTCAGTGAATGTGTTAACCAGGAGATTAGAGTCATCTAATAAGATAAGTAGTGAACTGGAAAATAGATATAAGGAAACCATGTAGAAGGTGGCCAGGGAAAATAAAGAAATTTTAAATATGAAAGAAGTTAAGAGCTTTAGAAGATAGAATGAGAATTCTAACATACGTGTATGTAATACATTTCAATTTTTTTGGTTGCAGTTGAGAGAAACCAGTTAAAATGGGCTCCAGACAAAATGATGAAGGGAGATAGCTTTTGCTGACCCCAGTTACAGTCAGATCCAGGTGTTGAAAGCTCCTTTGCCAAATTCTGCTGCTTTCCTGTTCTCTACTTTGCTTTAATCTCTCTTGGCCTTATCCTCAATCAGGATCTTCCCAACCGGTGGCAAGTTTGCTACTAGCAGTCACAGGTTTCCCTCCTTTCCAGCTTCTCAACCCAATTAGGAAAAGTAACATTTTTTGTTGTTGTTTGTTTGAATTTGTTTTTCTTTTTTTGAGACAGAGTCTCGCTCTGTCGCCCAAGCTGGAGTGCAATGGCATGATCTCGGCTCACTGCAACCTCCTGCTCCCCGGTTCAAGCGATTCTCCTGTCTCAGCCTCCCAAGTAGCTAGGATTACAGGCTCTTGCCACCATGCCCGGCTAATATTTTTTGTATTTTTAGTAGAGATGGGGTTTCACCATGTTGGCCGGGCTGGTCTCGAACTCCTAAGACTTCAGGAGATCCACACGCCTCTGCCTCCCAAAATGCTGGGATTACAGGTGTGAGCCACCGCACCTGGCCTAAAACTAGCTTTTTCTCAATAATTTCAGCAAAAGTCACAGTTGGGGCTAGCATAGCCTTACTTAGATCCTGTGGCCATCCCTGAACAAATCACTGAGACCAAGAGGACGTGCTGCTCTTCTGGGCCAGACCTGGGTCCTTTTCCCTTTGCTGGAGTCAGCAGGGTGGGCTCAGCCCTGCCTGAACCATATGAAAAGAGAGCCGAGGAAGGAGCCGTCTCAGAAGAAGCCCAGTGAAGACTTGGCAGGCAAAAATGGCACACGGGGCTGGGAACATGGTAGCTATGGTAAGAAAAGCAAGGGACGCGCATGTGTTCCGATAGTGAAATACGCGTATCAGCTGAATTCACATCCACGTTTGTGTTTTCCCTCTTCTCTCACATATGTCTAGTGCAGTAGCAAATATTTTTGCCTGCTTCTTTCTATTCAACATTCAGCAAATGAGGCTATTCTTATCTCAATCTTATTTGGGGCTTTCAAAACATGAGACACAATTTTGTGTATTTTGCATACATTTTCTTACTTTACCCTGACCACAATCCTGTAAGGCCATATGTTTTTATTTTTAAGTTTTATTTTATTTTTAGGTTTTAGAGATGGGGGTCTGGCTCTGTTGCTGTGGAGTGCAGTGGTGTGATCATGGCTTACTGCAGCCTTAAATTCCTGGGCTCAAGTGATCCTCCAACTACAGGTGTGTGCTAACATACCTGGCTAATTAAAAAAAAATTTTGTAGAGACAGGGTCTTGCCCAGCCTGGTCTTGAACTCCTGGCCTCGAACTTCTGGCCTCAAGCAATCCTCCCATCTCAGCCTCCCAAAGTGCTGGGATTACAGGAGTGAGTCACCTGACACGAGTCACCCAGCAGGTCATACATTTCAATCATAATTTTCACTTCACTGATGAAGAAACTGAGGTGCAGAGATTAAATAACTTGTTCACAGGCACACAGAAGTTAATTATGGAGCTGTACTTGGAACTGAGGCAGTATGATTCCAGATTCCATCCCTTAACTGCCATAGTCTGTGCTGTGTCTCTGGAATTCAATTCATTTTGAAGATAACTCTCATCCAGCAGTGCATGACAATGTGGAAATGTCCCCTCAGAAGTAGTTCCCTTTGGCCGGGAGCGATGGCTCTCGCCTGTAATCCCCGCACTTTGGGAGGCTGAGGCGGGCAGATCACGAGGTCAAGAGATCGAGAGCAGCCTGGCGAACAGGGTGAAACCCGTCTCTACTAAAAATAAAAAAGTTAGCTGGGCCTGGTGGTGCGTGCCTGTAATCCCAGCTACTCGGGAGGCTGAGGCAGGAGAATCGCTTAAACCAGGGAGTTGGAGGTTGCAGTGAGCAGAGATCGTGCCCCTGCACTCCAGCCTGGGCAACAGAGTGAGACTCCATCTCAAAAAAAAAAAAAAAAAAAGAAGTAGTTCCCTTAAATGGTACCAATTTGCACATTAGAATCAATTTGTTCAGTGTGCCCGTGACTTCAATGGTAATTCCCTCTGGGTGGTCCTAGAAGACTATCCTGTTTGCAAAAGAAAGAAGCCCCATTTACTTCACCTCATACCCCATGACCACCCCACACCCATAAGGGTTTTCAGTCAGCAGACACGGCCACTCCATGGAGCAGCTGGGGCACCAATGGTCTCAGAGGGTTGAGGATGACAGAAACAACTCAAACTGGTTTCGGCAAAGAGGGGGAATTTCTTGGCTTAGGTAACCAAATCTGAGGGAAGGAAGGGGTGTAGTTGTCCTCAGGGTGATGGAATGCAGCCAGCAGCTGTCTCTCTACCACTTGAGTCTGCATGTTGGCAGCGAGCTGTCATGCAAGGCTTCCCCATGAGGTCAGAATGGTGCTATTCTCAGGTTATCCATCTGCAAGGAGAAGACCTGCCTCCCTTGTCCTTAGGAGGCTCTTCACCAGCCTGCCTTGGGTCACATGCCCACTCCCATGGCCAAGGCACCCAGCATACTACAATAGGTGACCTTTGTGGGGATACGGGTGAGGAGAAGCAGTCCCTAAAATAAGGGCCAGGGTGAGTTTTCCCGAAGCAGCAGGGAGGAGTGCCACACAGATGAACCCATTCATACCCACCTTGTGCCATATCCTGTGTTGTGGGGTCTTAGGAACTCCTTCCTGGAAGAAATAGCCTGTGTGACAGGGCCTTGAAACTAAGCAGGAGCTTGCTGAAAAGAGGAATGAGAGGGGCCAGGTGCGGTGGCTCACACCTGTAATCCCAGCACTTTGGGAGGCCAAGGTGGGCGGATCATGAGGTCAGGAGTTCAAGACCAGCCTAGCCAAAATGGTGAAAGTCCGTCTCTACTAAAAATACAAAAGAATTAACTGGGCATGGTGGCGCATGCCTGTAATCCCAGCTACTCAGGAGGCTGAGTCAGAAGAATTGCTCGTACCGGCACCCAGGAGGCAGAGGTTGCAGTGAGCAGAGATCACACTGCTGCATTCCGGCCTGGGCTACAGAGCGAGACTCTGTCTCAAAAAAAAGACGAATGAGAGAGGAACAAGCATTTGGCACACAAGCAGAAGTCTACAGATGAGTAGTTTATTCTGACTGGCCCGTGGAGGCGGTGGTGGTGGAGGTGGGTAAGGTGAAGCATGGCTGCAGGGGAGGCCACAGAGAACTCCACAAGGCCTGAACCTGACCTCAAAGGTGCAGGTGTACCTTGGATGGGTACAGTGGATATAAAGTTTTGCTCACCCCGTGTTCACTCTTTTATGAACAAAATACCCTTTTCCTTTTGGAGAGCACCCTCTCCCACCCTCTCAGTCCATGGAGCCCATGAGGCCTCTCTCTCCAGCTCCTGTGACCTCTACCTGGTCAATAGAAGTCACTGTAATTGGCTCAGGGACAGCCCAATCTGTGACCCAATCTGGGCCAATGAGGGACAGCCCTAGGAGTTTTGCTAGAAGGGTTGCAGACTTTTCCTGCTAGGAAAATAAGAGGGATAGAGCTCTAATGATTTTTTTCTTTTTGAGACAGAGTCTCGCTCTGTTGCTCAGTCTGGAGTACAGTGGTGCAATCTTGGCTCACTGCAACCTCCTCCTCTTGGGTTCAAATTGTGCTCGTGCCTCAGCCTCCCGAGTAGCTGGGATTACAATAATGCACCACCATGCCTAGCTAATTTTTTTTATATTTTTGATAGAGACAAGGTTTTGCCATGTTGGCCAGGCTGGTCTCAAACTCCTGGCCTCAAGTGATCCGCCCTCTTCGGCCTCTCAAAGTGCTGGGATTACAGGTGTGAGCCACTGTGCCTGACCTCTGATAAAAATTTTTGGGGGGTTGAGTCCAGGTTTGCATGAAGCCAACTACCCCTGGACTTTTCAACTACATGATTCAGTAAACAACTTTTATTTTTGTTTGTTTGATTTTGCTTTAGCAGTCAGCATTTCTGTCGCTTGTCATGGAAGAGATGTCTGTAAACAGGAGACTGATGGAGTTAGACTGGTGTTCTGGAAGGATGTCCTTCTTGGGATCGGAGAATAGTATGGAAACAGCAAGCAAGAGTGGAGACAGCCAAGCAGTGAAGAATCAAGGGCGGGGTGGACTAGAGCCATGTCACCTGGGGGATGTATCAGTGTGAGAGATGAGAAATGGATGCACAAAAATGGAAAACAAGAGAGTGGGGGGACTCGTTTATGGGAAGATGTTGATCTCCACAAGACATGGTGACTATCTGGATATGGAGAATACAGAAGAGGGATGAGTCAGGGATGACTTGACAAGGGCCCAGGAGAGGGGTTTTATCTGTCATGCCTATTTCAGATGTAAGTGACAGAAAAATAAACTCAAATTGGTTTAAACAAAATAAATAGGAATGTAATAGGCTCAACATCTGTCAAGTTCAAGGAGCTTCAGTACAGTTGGATCCAAAACTTCTAATGATTTTATCAAGATGTGACCTTTATGTCTGTGTTTCCTTTTTTTTTTTTTTTCTTTTTTCTTGAGACGGAGTTTCGCTCTTGTTGCCCAGGCTGGAGTGCAATGGCGCCATCTCAGCTCACTGCAACCTCTGCCTCCCGGGTTCAAGGGATTCTCCTGCCTCAGCCTCCTGAGTAGCTGGGATTACAGGCACCCACCACCATGCCCAGCTGATTTTTTGTATTTTTAGTAGAGACGAGGTTTCACCATTTTGGTTAGGCTGGTCTCGAGCTCGTGACCTCAGGTGATCCACCTGCCTCGGCCTCCCAAAGTGCTGGGATTATAGGCGTGAGCCACCGCGACCGGCCATGTCTGTGTTTCTCAGACCTGCTTTCCTCTGATATGGTTTCATCCTGCCACAGGATCTCCCCTCAGAAAGGTAAAGATAGCTGCCAACATCTCAGCACCTGGGTGCTACCAGCTAAGAGACCCAGAGGAAACAGAGCACTTCTATCTTAATAGTTCCACCAAAGTTCCAGGCCCACCCATGAGTCAATTCCTGAGATGCTGATTGGCCAGACCTGGGACATGTGTCCGTTCCCACATCAGGAGGTGATGTGATCTCCACTTACACTGCACAGGCTTAGAGTGGGGTTGGTCTGGATCCCCAAGGAAAATAGACAGTGCTAGAATCAGAATAAAGGGGGAATAGTTGTGGGGTGGGAAAACCAACAGAGGCTCACTTCAGTGTGCATGGGATACATTTCTGAGTAATACGGGAGGGTGGTTTTTGTCTAGGGATCTACAGAATGTGTGTTTGTGTGTGTGGTGGGGACGAAGGGATGTCTTTAAGGAGCCCAGCAGCATTGAGGACTGGTCTGGGACGGAGACCCAGGGTTTGGAGGCCTGGATTTGGCTGCTATTTTATATTTTATTTTATTTTATTTTATTTTATTTTTTGAGATGGAGTTTCGCTCTTTCACCCAGGCTGGAGTGAAGTGGCGTAATCTTGGCTCACTGCAACCTCTGCCTCCTGGGTTCAAGCAGTTCTCTTGCCTCAGCCTCCTGAGTAGCTGGGACTACAGGCACATACCACCGTGCCTGGCTAATTTTCATATTTTTAGTAGAGATGGGGTTTCGCCATGTTGGCCAGACTGGTCTGGAACTCCTGAGGTGATCCACCTGCCTTGGCCTCCCAAAGTGCTGGGATTACAGGCGTGAGTCACTGCTCCTGGCCTTGGCTACTATTTTAGATAGGGCAGTTGGGAAGAGCTTCTTTGAGGAGATGACATTTAACCTGAGCCCCGCAGGGTGAAAAGAGCTTGTCTTCATCTTCGTGAGGGTAAGGGGGACGATTTAGAGGTAGGAATTATCTTGGGATGATCAAAGAACAAAATGATGACTGGCGAGACGAGAACATGGTGCACAGTGGGGAGCCGGGAGGCAGGATCTTGTGGGCTTAGTAAATTCCTCGTTGAACACTAGTATGGAAAGCCATGACAAAGTCTTAAGCAGAATCAGTAGAGCACAGTGTCACTCAAGCTTTGAGGATTACCAGAAGGAGGACAGGCCAATCGTAAGCCTGCTCAAGAGAAGGGAAGGAGGAAGGAGAAGGGGGAACTTTCTCTGTCACCTTCCTGCCCTGTTGAGGCAGTTTTCATACGTTGGATGTTTAACACAACCCAACCAAGACTGGGGCCCGGTGCAGTGGCTCACACCTAGAATCTCAGCACTTTGAGAGGCCGAGGTGAAAGGCTTGAGCGCAGGAGTTCAACACTAGCCTGGGCAATATAAGTGAGACCCTGTCTTTATAAAAAAATAGAAAAATTAGTCAGGCATAGTGGTGCATGCCTATAGTCTCAGCAACGCAGGAAGCTGAGGTGGGATGATGGCTCGAGCCCAGGTGGTCAAGGCTGCAGTGAACCGTGATCTCACCACTGCACCCCAGCTTGGTGACAGAGCAAGACCCTGTTTCACACACACAACACACACACAAAGATTGGTATGGGCACTCTTACTTTACTGACAACAAACCTGCACGCAGAGGAGCTAAACCACCATCCCAAGGCCATAAAACTACTGGGAGTCTAAGCCAGGATATGTCTGAATATGAAGACTCCTCTGAATGCTGGGTCCCAGAAGCACTAAGCTTGGTTATGAACCTCATGCGCTCTACATAGCTTCTCACCAAGTTGGGTCCTGTTGAGCCTATTTTGCAAAGAAGGAGACCAAACACCCTGGAGGTTTGCTCGCCTGGCCTGAGTTACCTGGCTGTGGAAGGCCCCTGGGCTCAAGTTCCCTGAGAGGCAGGGGTTAAACCATGTGTCCTAGAACCTCAGCTTGCATCCCACCCTGGAATTTTCCTCTGAGTTGCAAAATCAGGCAAGCTGCCAAGCCATATATACATTGCCGGGTAGCCAGGCAACACTGTGCTTTTTCTGGGAAGAAGCACAATGTGGTCACTGTGCTGCCGACGCCAGGTTCCAGATGGAAGAAAGACTTTAATCCCCAGCTTCACGGCTGTTTGGCACACTTCGCTCCTGAAAGCCTGCTTGGGCCAGTTTTCACTCTGACTCTCCAGTGAGGCCATTTTGTCTCATTCCATTTCTGATGTTTAAATGTTAATCCTTTACAAGTTGGTTTTAGTGGAGTAGGAAATGGCGGAGAAGCCTGGAGGTGGATTCAGATGCAACACGGATGGCACTTACACCTTTCGATGAAAAAGACATGTGATTCCGCGATTTTGCAGTTGTGAATTATGCTGCTATACACATGTGTGTGAAAGTATCTTTTTCACATAATGACTTCTTTTCCTCTGGGTAGACACCCAGCAGTGGGATTGCTGGGTCAAATGGTTGTTCTACTTTTAGTTCGTTAAGGAATCTCCACACTGTTTTCCATGGTGGCTGTACTAGTTTACATTCCCACCGGCAGTGTTGAAGTGTTCCCTGATCACAACATCCATGCTGACATCTACTGTTTTTTGATTTTTTGATTATGGCCATTCTTGTAGGAGTAAGGGGGTATTGCATTGTGGTTTTGATTTGCATTTCCCTGATCATTAGTGATGTTGAGCATTTTTTCATATGTTTGTTGGCCATTTGTATATCTTCTTTTGAGAATTGTCTATTCATGTCCTTAGCCCACTTTTTGAAGGGATTGTTTGTTTTTTTTGTCACTGATTTGTTTGAGTTCATTGTAGATTCTGGATATTAGTCCTTTGTCAGATGCATAGATTGTGAAGATTTTCTCCCACTCTGTGGGTTGTCTGTTTACTGTGCTGATTGTTCCTTTTGCCATGCAAAACTCTTCAGTTTAATTAGGTCCCAGCTATTTATCTTTGTTTTTATTGCATTTGCTTTTGGGTTTTTGGTCATGAAATTCTTGCCTAAGCCAGTGTCTAGAAAAGTTTTTCCAATGTTATCTTTTAGAATTTTTATAGTTTCAGGTCTTAGGTCAATCAACGAGTGGATAAACAAACTGTGGTATACATATACAATGGAATACTTCTCAGCCATAAAAAGGAATGAATTAACAGCATTTGCAATGACCTGGATGAGATTGGAGACTATTATTCTAAGTGAAGCAGTTCAGGAATGGAAAACCAAACATTGTATGTTCTCACTGATATGTGGGAGCTAAGCTATGAGGGTGCAAAGGCATAAGAATGATACAATGGATTTTGGGGACTTGGGGAGAAGAGTGGGAAGGGGGCGAGGGATAAAAGGCAACAAATGTGGTGCAGTGTATACTGCTCAGGTGATGGGTGCAGCAAAATCTCACAAATCACCACCAAAGAACTTACTCATGTAACCTAATACCACCTGTACCCCAATAACTTATGGAAAAATAAAATAAAATAATAATAATAAAAGAAAAAGATGTGTGAGCAAAATGATTAATAGGCAAATGACAGAAGAAAAAGAAAAGGCCCATGAAGTTAGAAAGAGAGGTGTCACCTCTTGAGTGATCAGGGAATAGAAATCAGAACCACATAATGTCAAGTTTAACTCTCAGAGTGATTTAAAAATGAAAATCCTAGGTCTGGGCGCAGCGGCTCACACCTGTAATCCCAGCACTTTGGGAGGCTGAGGCAGGTGGATCATGAGGTCAGCAGTTTGAGACCAGCCTGGCCAATATGGTGAAACCCCATTTCTACTAATAATACAAAAATTAGCCAGAGGTGGTGGCACGCATTTGTAATTACAGCTACTTGGGAGGCTGAGGCAGGGGAATCACTTGAACTTGGGAGGCAGAGGTTGCAGTGAGCCAAGATTGCACCACTGCACTCCAGCCTGGATGACAGAGCGAGACTCTGTCTCAAAAAAAAAAAAAAAAAAAAAAAAAAAAAAAAAAAAAAAAAAAAAAAAAATTCCTGATAATGGCCAGCGTTGGTGAGGGTGGGCAGAGTAAGTGTGTGCTGTCATACATGGTAATGGGAGACATTTAGGGTATGACCTCTCAAAGGTGATTTTATGGGACTTGCCAACATTTTGACTATGTATGACCCCCCCCAACACAGCAAATGTGTTTCCACTAATTAATCTTGCAAAAATACTCAGAGAAGTGCACATTTTAGTTGAGAATTGCCAAATATTGGAGATTCTCTATCAATATAGAAATGGTAAAATAAATGGTGTTGCATCCATACCATTGAATCTTTTGCAGAAAAGGTTGATGCAGAGATGTGTGTTGGGCATAGGAGGTTGCATTGCCTGGGTCATACTGTTGGGTCAAATAGGGAAAAAAATTAAGTTGGTGAATGATATATAGAGCCTGAATTCAATTCTGTTGACATAGTATATATGTATATATTTGTTTGTATTTACTTATATTTTTAAGAGTATGTATGTATATATTTGTTTGTGTTTACTTGTATTTTTAAATACACCAAGAACATTTCTGGACTTCGTATTTTTTATTTTTTTTGAGACCGGGTCTTGTTCTGTCACACAGGCTGGAGTGCAGTGGCGCAATCTCCCCCTCTGGTCTCAAGTGATCCTCCTACCTCAGCCCCTTCACCTGGAGTAGCTGGGACTACAGGCGTGCACCACCACGCCTGTTGTTTTGTTTTTTTTTTTGTAATGATGGAGTCTCACTGTGTTGCCCAGGCTGCTGTCAAACTCCTGGGAGCAAGCAATCCTCCTGCCTTGGCCTCTCACAGTGCTGGGATTATAGGTGTAAGCCACCATGCTCATCCAGAAAAATAAAATATTAATACTGGCCATCACTTTAGGATTAAAAAGTTGTCAAAAATGCACTGTTGGTTCAAAAAACAACAAAGGGCTAATTGCCGTGCTGTATGTAGTATATTATTTTATGTCTATAAAAAAGAACACTGTGTGTGAGCGTGCGTGTGTACACACAAACACAGATACTATATATATACCCTTTGTACAAAAATTCAGAGAAGGTAAAAGCAAGAAAACCTTGCTAGCGATTGGCCCTGTGGGATTGGGAGAATATTTTTGCTTTTTTGCTTTCTATATTTCTATATAGTTGAAGTTTCTCAAAGGTTGCATTTTTTTTAATTTAAAAAAATTATTTAAAATACCTTTAAGAAACTACCACAGTCCTACTACCCTAACAGGAGTAATTTTAGCAATTTTCTGTATGAATCTCTCCCTCTCTATATATATCTTTCTTTCTCTATACCCTCATCTATATACACACATACACACCTACCCAGTAGGTGATTTTTTATTCCTTAAACCCCTTCCCATGGGAGAGTCCCCCCTTTTCTGAGTCATCAGTGTCCATTACACCACTCTGTGTGCCTTTAGGTACCCATAGCTTAGGTCCCACTTATAAGTGAGAACATACAACATTTGGCTTTCTGTCTCAGTTACTTCATTTAGAATAATGGCCTCCAGCTCCATCCAAGTTGCTGCAAAAACATTATTTCATTGTTTTTAATGGCTGAGTAGTATTCCATAGCATACACATATACCGTATTTTCTTCATCTACCCATTGACTGATGGGCAGTTAGGTTGATTCCATTTCTTCACAATTGTGAATTGGGCTGCGATAAACAAATGAGTGCAGGTGTGACTTATATAGTGACTTTTTTTTTTTTTTTCAGATGGAGTCTCACTCTGTCACCCAGGCTGGAGTGCAGTGGCTTGATCTCGGCTCACTGCAACCCCTGCTTCCCGGGTTTGAGTGATTCTCCTGCCTCAGCCTCCCAAGTAGCTGGGACTACAGGCGCCCATCACCACGCCTGGCTAATTTTTTTTAGTATTTTTAGTAGAGACAGGGTTTCACTATGTTGGCCAGGCTGGTCTCAAACTCCTGACCTCATGATCTGCCCACCTCAGCCTCTTTTCCTTTAGGTAGACACCTAATAGCGGGATTGCTGGAGGGAATGGTAGATCTACTTTTAGTTTTTTGGGAAATCTCCATACTGTTTTCTATAATGGTTTTACTAGTTTACTTTCCTACCAACAGTGTCTCAGCATTTCCTTTTCACCACATCCCCTCCAACATCTATTGGTTTTTGACTTTTTAAAAATGGCCATGTAACTGAGGTAAGGTGGTATCCCACTGTGGTTTTAATTTGCATTTCCCTGAACTTCTTCTTCTATTTTTTTTTTTTTTTGCTTTAAGTTCTGGGATACATGTGCAGAACGTGCAGGATTGTTACATAGGTATACGTGTGCTATGGTGGTTTGCTACACTGTCAACCCGTCATCTAGGTTTTCAGCCCTGCACGCATTAGGTATTTGTCCTAATGCTCTCCTTCCTCTTGCTCCCCACCCCCCAACAGGCCCTGGTGTGTAACGTTCCCCTCCCTGTGTCCATGTGTTCTCATTAAAACTTCTTCTTTTTAAAAACAGTTTTTTTGAGGTAAAATGTCATCAGATAGACTCTGCATAAAGTGTACAATTTGGTAAGTTTTGACATCTGTCTGTACCCATGAAATCTTCACCACAACCAAGGTAGTGAACATATCCATCATCCTCAAAAATTTCTTTTC
This sequence comes from Pongo abelii, assembly GCF_028885655.2. Taxonomy (NCBI): domain Eukaryota; kingdom Metazoa; phylum Chordata; class Mammalia; order Primates; family Hominidae; genus Pongo; species Pongo abelii. The sequence goes on from NC_072005.2 coordinate 63,640,289, forward strand.
GGCCAGGCGCGGTGGCTCATGCCTGTAATCCCAGCACTTTGGGAAGCCAAGGCAAGTGCATCGCTTGAGGTCAGGCGTTCGAGACCAGCCTGGCCAACATGGTGAAACTCCGTCTCTACTAAAAAATACAAAAATTAGCCGGGCGTGGTGATGGGTGCCTGTAACCCCAGCTACTTGGGAGGCTGAAGCAGGAGAATCGCTTGAACCCAGAAGGCAGAGGTTGCAGTGATTGGAGATCCCGCCACTGCACTCCAGCCCCGGTGACAGAGCGAAACTCCATCTCAAAGTCAGCAGCAAGAGGTCAGGAGTTTTTACTGCCTCTTCAATGTTTTATTCCCAATATTTAGATCAGTGCCTGGCATATAGTAGATAGTCAAATTGTAATTTGAATAAATCGCAGCTTCCTTTTGCTACACCAAGGCCCACAGCTCCTGCTGGTAGCTTTACACTAAGAACGACTTCGGTCTGCCAAGATCATGTGCGCACGTGCCTCCGGGCAGCTGCGTCCAAGGACGTGATTAACTGCTAAGCCCCCCTGGATCTATGCATTCCTTGGTCAGCACATTTTCTTCCCAGTAAAGAGGCTACAGACCCAGCGATGTTATGTAATCCCCACCACATCCCATTTGAGACAAATCCTCTAATCATTTCAGATGAAAGATTTGAAGCACAGAACCAATAAGGACGGATCAAGGTTGGACATGAGATTGGCGTGGTTTTATGCAGTGGATGGTAACCAGGACCCAAAATAGGATTCAAGAGAAGTCTTTTTGGGGGTGGAGCAGTGGAGGCAGGAACCCAAATATAAGAATGTCATGCTGTGTACCATCAGTCCATGGCATTCGGGGTCTGGGAGTGAGGAGAAGGATCTGGGCTAGAGCTGGTGTACACTGATGGTGGCTGGGCCTGTGGCTGTGGCTGAATTATCTCAGAAGAAATGAATTACCTCAGAAATGATAAAGGAGGATTAGGACCATCCACACCCTTGGTGGAATGCCTGAGCTCTGGTGGAAGCACTATCTGTTCAGACTGATCTCAGCTCAGTATGCAAGAAAAACCCACCACAATGGCTTCAATGAGTAAGGGATTTATTTTTCTTCTGTAACTGGGGGTGGACTGTCACAGCTCACTGACTTCATCAGGGATTCAGGCTCCTTTTTTCTTACTCTCTCCACTTTTCATAGCACATGGACTTTCATAACACACAGACAGCTTCCTCATGGCTGCAAAATGGCTGCGGCACTTCCAGGCATCACATCCGTGTTCCAGGCAGAAAGAAAGGGGAAAGACCAAAACCCTTCTCCTTACAAAGCTTTGCTTTTTATTTGAGAATGGATGGCAAAAGGATTTTCACCCACGTCCCACTGGCCAGAACTGTCTCACTTGCCCCATTTATACAGCTGCAAGGGTTTCTGGGAGAAAATATTTTGGTGAGCACATTGCTGCTGTGGACAGAATCAGAGGTTGTTAGCATTAAACAAGAGAGAGAGTGGAATGCATAGCAGGAAGGCAAGCAGAATGTCTGGCACAGTCAGTAACAAAGTGAGGAGAGAACTTCGAGAAGAGGGGTCTACGCAGGATCCTGGAAGTGAGGAGGGTCTCCAGAGGGAGCGCTGAAGGTATTTTCATTTCAGGAGGCAAGATCTGGAGGAGAGTTGGGAAGGGAATTGAAATAGCTCTCAAATGCCCTCACTGCCACCCACTAATGGAGACATGATCATTCCCCTTCTACAGATGGCAGAATGAAGTCTTACAGACATTAACAGGCCCTTGTCACTATGGTAACTTCTTGAAGCATTTATATATTTGAATAAGTGGTCAATACATGTGATACAAACCTTTTATTTAAAGCGCAAAAGAATATATATTAGTAAATTTTCCTTCCCATTGCTGTGTCCCAGCTCTCTTCCCCGGAGGCAACCATGGCTAACAGTTACAGTTGATCTTCATTATTTGCAGATTCTGTGTTTGCAAATATACCTACTCACTAAAATGCATTTGTAGCCCCTGAATCCATATGTGCTGCATTTTCATAGTCATTTGTGGATGTGCATAGAGCCGTGAAACATTCGAGACCCTCACTGTACAGGTTCCCAGAGAAGGTGGACCGAGGTCTCCACCTTCTTGTCTCAGCTCTCATATTGTAAACAACTGTCCTTTTGGCCATCTATTTAGTGCCACATTTTTTGCACTTTGGTTGGTGATTTGGCTGTTAAAAATGGCTCCTAAGCATCATGCTGATGTGCCGTCTGGTGTTCGTAAGCGCAGAAGCTATGATGCGTCTTATGGAAAAAAATCTGTGTTAGACGAGCTTTCTTCAGGCACAAGCTTTCTTCAGGCACGAGCTATAGTGCTATTGGCCATGAGTTCAATGCTAATGAATCAGCAATATATATTAAATAAGGTGTCTTTAACCAAAAACTCATATAAAGCAACGTTTTATGTGGATTGGTTGATGAAAATGCAGGAACCTGAGTGTGTTAACCTTTTTTTTTTTCATTTTCTGTATCTGTGATGCTTTGACATTTGAGAATGTGCTGATCCCAGAGAACCTGCCTTTTCCAGGGCCAGCTAGTTCCTAGAGATTGAAACAGTAACCTAGGAGTGCACCTCTCTCATGCAAACCAGTCAGCCTGGAAACCTTCCTTCAAACCACATCCTTCAACTACCACCTTTGTGGGGCTCCCACAAGTGACCCACATCCCCCATGCCCTAGTATTGCCTCAAGTCCAGGTACCAGACAACTAGTGGCAGCTACACCCTGGAGCCTGCTGAAATTATTCCAATTTGCCAATCTGAAGGCTGCCTACCCCCAACTGGTTCCTTCCCAAGGAGACCATAATAAAGTCCTGTGCCTTCCTTTCTCCTCACTCCTCTGTCTCCTGGCCAACCCTGGTGCTTCCGCATGTTCCCCCATGTGGCATGCCGTGCCTCTGGGTTCTAGGGATCTGTGTCTATGAATCTGTTCCTTCACAACAATTATTTCTGTGACTGTCTTTTTTTTTTTTTTTTTTTTTTTTTTTTGAGACAGAGTCTCACTCCATCATGCAGGCTGGAGTGCAGTGGCACAATTTCAGCTCACTGCAACCTCCACCTACCGGACTCAGTTGATTCTCCTGCCTCAGCCTCCTGAGTAGCTGGGATTACAGGCGCCCGCCACCACGCCCAGCTAATATTTGTATTTTTAGTAGAGACAGAGTTTCACCATGTTGACCAGGATGATCTCCATCTCTTGACCTCGTGATCTGCCTGCCTCGGCCTCCCAAAGTGCTGGGATCACAGGTGTGACAATTTTTGTATTTTTAGTAGAGACAGGGTTTCACCATGTTGGTCAGGATGGTCTGGATCTCCTGACCTCAAGTGATCTGCCCACCTCGGCCTCAATTTTTTTTAAAAATTGACAAATAACAATTGTATATTTCCGTGGGCTATAGCGATGTTTTGATACATATAATGTATGATGATCAGATCAGGGTACTTGGCATATCCATCATCTAAAACATTGATCATTTCTTTTTTTATTTTTATTTTTATTTTTTGAGACATGTCTCACTCTGTTGCCCATGCTGGAGTGCAGTGGCGCCATCTCGGCTCACTGCAACCGCCGTCTCCCGGGTTCAAGTGATTTTCCTGCCTCAGCCTCCTGAGAAGTTGGGACTACAGGTGCCTGCCACCATGCCTGATTTTTTGTATTTTTTTAGTAGAGACAGGGTTTCACCGTGTTAGCCAGGATGGTCTCAATCTCCTGACCTCGTGATCCTCCCGCCTCAGTCTCCCAAAGTGCTGGGATTACTGGCGTGAGCCACCGCACCCGGCCTATTTTTATTTTTTGAGACAGGGTCTCACTCTGCTGCCCATGCTGGAGTGCAGTGGCACAGCGACCACAGCTCACTGCAGCCTCGACCTTCGTGGCTCAGGAGATCCTCCCACTGCAGCCTCACAAGTAGCTAGGACTACAGGTACAAGCCACCATGCCTAGGGATTTTGCCATGTTGCCCAGGCTGGTCTCGAACTCCTGGGTTCAAGCAATCTGCCTGCCTTGGCCTCTCAAAGTGCTGGGATCACAGGCTTGAGCCACCACACCCAGCTGCCACATTGATCATTTCTTACTGCTGGGAAACTTCAATATCCTCCTGCTAGCACTTGGAAATGTTATGTTATTGTTCACTGTAGTCATCCGCAGTGGTATAGAACACTAGAACTCATCCATCCTGTCTGCATCCTGGTTTTTAAACCTAACCATGTGTCTTGGTGATTGCCCACTGTGTTAGCTTGGGTCTTCCAAGAAGTAGACACCAAAACAATATTAGATGTGCAAGGGATTTATTAGGGAAAAGATCTGTAAGGGAAAATGAGGAATGAGCTGGAGGAGTCTGGAAAAGTTATTGAATTTGGATGCCACCACACCCAACCCTGTTATCACTATTTTAACCCTAACTTGTACACCACCAGGAGTTCCAGTGGCAGTTTGCTTTGTGACCAGTTTCTGTCTTTCACAATCACCACAGGCTATGGATCCCTGGACATCTTTCTAGTCCTTGGCAATCTCTCTCATCCAGTACCAATCCACAGGCATTCCATCTTGCACAGGGTGAACAGGGCTATCCAATATCCAATTAATTCCCCTTCTTGCAGGACTTGGCATTATAGCCCATAGGGGAACTGGAATTGCCTCCTTAACCTATAGCCAGCTCTTGAAGGAAGTAGCCAACAACATTGTTGCCATAGCTTAAACTTTCGCAACTGTGCAAGAACAAATAGACTCTCTAGCAGCTGTAGTCCCCAGAAATCGTTGAGGACTAGATATGTTAACAGCAGCACAGGGAGGAATTTGTTTAGCCTTAGATGAAAAATGTTGCTTTTGGGTAAGTCAATCGGGAAAAGTACAAGACAACATCAGACCCGGACAGATTCGCTGCCGGTAACATACTTGGCCCATACTTTGCCCATAACAGCCTGGCCCAGGGCTGGGTGGTCAAGTGGACAGGCCTCAGGTGGCAAACTGCAGTGCTGGGAATCGGACCGGTTCACCTGATTCCCAGGGGGCTGACTTTGGTATTCTGAACACGCCGCCAGGCACAAAGTGCTGGATGTTGGGTGTCTCGTTCACCTCTCACTGCCTTTTACGGATTTCAACACATCGCATCATGATGAGAACACAGCTCTGAGAATGACAGAAAGCACCGATCTCCATATCACATGACTCCTGAGTAGAGGAAAATGGATTTGAGCTAAGGGCAGGTGAATTAAAAAGTTGGTGCAAATCAAGACAAAGCAGTTTGATTGTTAACACATGGCCCAGTTTCCAAAGGCAAACTCAGCTCATCAGCCTACTGTGGGATTTTCCCCTAGGCTGAAAAGCCAGGTTTGATTCCAATAAACATATACATTGCAGTGTAATTAGGCAAGGGAACAGGGTTCTTGGAGCCACAAAGCCCCATGGTCAGTATTTGGGTGACATCTACTTCCTGACTGTAAACAGATTTAAATACACCATCTGTTTTGCAGATATTTCTCAGAACCTGTTTTTAATCAGTTTTTCTCTCTAATTTTCGGGTACTGACAATCTTGTTTTCTTTTTCTTTATGTTTTTAAAAAAATGACATAAACCAGTACTGCTTTCATTTTTTTCATGTGCTTGGCTTGATTATTTTAAGCTAATTTATATACCTTCATTTATTCCTTAAAAGCAAAAAGTGAAACTTCTTTTTTCTGTTTCTTTTGTCATCAAGGCACAAAGAATAAGTGCTTTCAAAATAGTCTTTGTTTTTGTCGTTTAACTGGTAGAAGGTCATCATTTTGTTTTTGCTTTTGTATTTCTATTTCTGATAGATAAATAGACATAGAAAAAATGATGTACAGAAGTTGGCTAAATTGTGATAATATACTCTTTAATTTCTGTTAACTTTGGATAATTCTAATAATGTTTCTTCTTGTTTTGAGTTTTTTTGTTTGTTTCTTTTTGAGACAAGGTCTCTACAGAGTGAAGATTTGCTCTGTCACTCACTGGAGTGTTGGTGCAACCACAGCTCACTGCAGCCTCAACTTCCCAGGTTCCAGTGATTCTCCCACCTCAGCCTCCCAAGTAGCTGGGACTACAAGCATGCACCACCATGCCCAGCTAATTTTTTGCATTTCTTTGTAGAGGCGGGGTTTTGCCATGTTGCCTCAGCTAGTCTTGAACTCCTGGGCTCAAGTGATCCACCACCGGCCTCGGCCTCCCAAAGTGCTGGGATTTCAGGCGTGCAACACTGAGCCCAGCCTGAGCAAATTCTCATGTGGGGGTCATTTATTACCATGTCTGTTATTGGATCACTGCTATTTGACAATTTAGGGCAGAAATATCAGAAAATAGGGAGGCCTTGGAAGCTTCCTCTTGTTCATGCTGTGAACTCTTGGGTGTGTGCTCACAAATTCCAAATGAGGACGGAATAAATTAGCTCAGTTTTGGGATGCCATTCGAAGCTCCTTTATAAAACTTGGAAAGTTGATTTAAAAGATATTTCTCTTTCATTGTTTTATTTTTAATTACAAAAGCAGTAGATTTTTTGGATAAAGAAAATTAATTTCCCTTTCACATTCCAAACCAATGTTCAAAGATTTGCTGGTTTCTGCCTCCTTCTTTCTGCTTCTAGAGCTGCCTCATGATCCGATGTGGTTTTTCTAATTATTTGTTTAAAAATGCTCTTAATGCTTTTTGCCTAACCAACTTACTTTTAATTTTGCACACCCTTTGCCATTCCCTACCCCCAAGCCCATACGTCTTTGCCCAGTTGCTAATGAGGTGCACGTACTTTTAGCAGCCTGGGCCATTTCACAGGGCACCACGAGCAGGCTGGTGTCGGCCTCCTTCATTGATGTCACCAGTCACTTTTTATTACCCGCCTACATTCCAGACCAGGTTTCCTCTATTTCCTGAAGATTAAGACCCTCTGAGTGTCAATCTGCCCTGCTAAATCAGTTCCGCTCATAATCATCTGCTTAGAAATATCTACAGGGTGGATTGAGTCGCGACCTACATCACCATCTGACAGCTGGTGATTATAACTCCGTGCCCAAACTAAACTTTTCACTAAACACTTCTTTAGGGGACACCAAGGACCTCCCCCCAGCCCTGCCAAATTAACACTGAATACCCATTTGCCAAAAGCTAGTTCTCCAAATGATCATGTTTTTAAAACTTCCCAATTTGCTGGTTTATCCCAAGTTGTTCTTCTTAAAACAACAACAACAACAACAACAAATCCCCCCATACACATTAGAAACATTTAATTTCACTTCTTTAACAAATGTTTGTGGGGTTTTTACTATACACAAGGTGCCAACCTAAGTGTTGGGGTTAAAGTAGTGAGTAAGAGAGCAAATGTTCTCACCCTCATGGAACTCCCAGGCCGGTGGAGGAAACAGGCAAGAAGGACATAAATAAATATGTAACACAGGTGGTCATGCAAACATGTAGAGCACCCTGAGGCAGCAAGAAGAGTGGGCATCAAATAATATAATAAAATATATGTTGTAGTATTTATATAGTATAATACTATGTGATGCAATACAATGTATAATGTAATAATACAGTATAAAAAATACCGTTTGCAGCCATAAAAAAGAATGAGTTCATGTCCTTTGCAGGGACATGGATGAAGCTGGAAGCCATCATTCTCAGCAAACTAACACAGGAACAGGAAACCAAACACCGCGTGTTCTCACTCAAGTGGGAGTTGAACAATGAGAACACATGGACACAGGGAGGGGAACATCACACACTGGGGCCTGTCGGGGTGTGGGAGAAGGGGAGGGAGAGCATTAGGACAAATACTTAATGCATGTGGGGCTTAAAACCTACATGACAGGTTGATAGTGCAGCAAACCACCATGGCACATGTATACCTATGTAACAAACCTGCACATTCTGCACATGTATCCCAGAACTTAAAGTAAAATTAAAAAAAAAAAAAAGACAGTTGACTCTTGAACAATGTGGGGAGTTAGGAGTGCTGAGTCCTGTACAGTTAAAAATCTACAGATAGGCTGGGGTGCAGTGGCTCACACCTGTCACTCTGGCACTTTGTGAGGCCAAAGTAGGTGGATCACTTGAGCCCAGGAGCTTGAGACCAGCCTGAACATAGAGAGACACTGTCTCTACAAAAAGTACAAAAAAATTAGCCAGGCATGGTAGTGGGTGCCTGTAGTCCCAGCTATTCAGGAGGCTGAGGTGGGACAATCGCCTGAGCCTGAGAAGTTGAGGCTGCAGTGAGCTGAGATCCTCGCACCACTACACTCCAGCCTGGGTGACAGGCAGAGTGAGACCTGTATCAAAAAAAAAAGGAAATTCATGGAGAACTTTGGACTCTCCCCAGACTTAGCTACTGATAGCCTACCAAAGACCAGAAGCCTTACCAATAACACAGTCAATTAACACATATTTTGTATGTTACATGTATTATATACTATACTCCTGAAGTAAAGTAAGCTAGAGAAAAGAAAATGTTATTAAGATAATCATAATGAAGAAAAAACATGTTCACTATTCACTAAGTGGAAGCAGATCATCTTAAAAGTCTTCATCCTCGTCATCTTCCATTAAGTAGACAGCAGAGAAGGAGGAAGAGGAGGGGTTGGTCTTGCTGTGGCAGGGGTGGCAGAGGCAAAGAAAACCTGTATATAAGCGGACTCGCACATTTCAAACCTGTGTTGTTTGAGGGTCAACTGTATAGTATATAATGCAATATAATATGTAATAGAGGCCAGGTGTGGTGGCTCACGCCTGTAATCCCATCACATTGGGAGGCCGATGTCGGCAGATTACCTGAGGTCAGGAGTTCAAGACCAGCCTGACCAACATGGAGAAAACCCGTCTCTACTAAAAATGCAAAAAAATTAGCTGGGCATGGTGGCACATGCCTGCAATCCCAGCTACTCGAGAGGCTGAGGCAGGAGAATCACTTGAACCCGGGAGGTGGAGGTTGCAGTGAGCCAAGGTTGCGCCATTGCACTCCAGCCTGGGCAACAAGGGTGAACCTCTCCGTCTCAAAAAAAAAAAAAATATATATATATATAAAATATAATATATAGTATATATGATATAATGTAATATGTAATGTAGTACTATATAATACTATAATATGTAATAATATAGCATATAATAATATTGCTTAGGGAGTAGACTTTTAGTGTTCCTATCGCAAAAACAAAAGTATGTGAGATAATGCATATGATAACTAGCTCAATTTAGCCACTTCACAATGTATAGATTTTACAAAACACATACACAGTAAGTACATCTAATTTTTATTTGTCAGTTTAAAAATAAAATGCTAAAAGAAAAATATGCCATAAAACAGAACAGAATGTAATATCATCTAATATGTGACATGATGATATGATACGGTCATGTGTTATGTAATGCAGTAATGTGTAATATGGTTTAGAACAATACAGTGACCTGGCCAGGCACGGTGGCTCACGCCTGTAATCCCAGCACTTTGGGAGGCTGAGGCAGGCGGATCACGAGGTCAAGGGATCGAGACCATCCTGGCCAATATGGTGAAACTTGCCTCTACTAAAAATACAAAAATTAGCCGGGCATGGTGGCGTGCACCTGTATTCCCAGCTACGCAGGAGGCTGAGGCAGGAGAATTGCTTGAACCTGGGAGGCAGAGGTTGCAGTGAGCCAAGATCGGGCCACTGCACTCCAGCCTGGGAGACAGAGTGAGACACCATCTCAAAAATAAATAAATAAATAAATAAATAAATAAATACAATACAATACAGTGACCTAATGTAATTTGTTGGGTGGTGGAAAGAGTAGAGCAAGTGGAGGGAATGGGGAGTGGTGCGGAGGCAGCTGATGTGGATAGTCAGGAAGGCTCCTCCAAGCAGGGGACAACTGCCCCGAGACCCGAAGGATGTCCTCATTCTACCACAGCAAGATTCTGGAGAAGCGCAGAGGGAACCACAAGGGCACAGGCTCCCTGCAGAGGCACAGAACATCCTCAGGGAATGGAGGGAAGCTTGGTGTAGTGGGAATGGAGTGAACAAAGGGGAGATGGGAGAAGGTAAGAGTAGGCTGAAGAAGAGCAGTGGATCTCATGGGACCTCATGGGACCTCGCAGGCACAAGGGAGCCGTCTCGATCTTGTTCCCAGCACGATGAGACCCTTGGATCTTCTTCAATGTTGTGACGTCTGGTTTCTGGATCTAGTTGCCCCTGATCCTCAGTGTCCCTTGGTTTGCAGCCGCAGGTCTCCAAGCTCCACCTCCAACATCACAAGGCATGCTCCTCCCTGCATCTCTGCATGTCCTCTTCTCTTCTTATTGGGACACGAGTTACTGGATGTAGGACCGGCCCTCATCCGCTGTGACCTCATCTAAAATAATGATATCTGCAAAGACTCGATTTCCAAATCAGGCCACATTCTGGGTTCTGAGTGGACATGAATTTCAGGGGACCCCGTTCCACCTAGTACAGCTAGTAATTGCCATGGGCTGGATGGAGTGAGTGTGGGTAGAAATGAGAAAATGCTCATTGACGTGGAAGGAAAACCTGGAGAGTTTGGGGTGTGCAAACCAAATGAGGAAAGATTTTAGCAGAGAGGACGAGGTCTAAGTTGTCATGTGTGGTCAACAATTGGATCTGATGAAGACTAAGGACTGGATTGTTTCTGGCAAAGTGGAGAATCCTGGGGAACTTGACAAGAGTAGGTCAGTGTGGATTGGGAATGGAAGCCAGATACCCATGGGCTCAGGAGAGAGGGAGGGGAGAAAGTTGAGGGGAAGGAGCAGAGAGATGCCTTAGATGTGTTTTGCCTATAAAGGGGCAGTGGCTAGGGAGGAACTTAAGATCTAAAAAACATTTGTTTTTTTAAGATGGAAGACAGCACAGTATGTGGGAATATTGATGGGAAGATCTCATGCAGAGAAGGAAATAGATCGGTTGATGCCAGCAAGAGAAGATGACAAACTAACTTTCCGATGAGCCACAAGTGATGGGATGTGCTGTTCAGGGGGAGGAGCTGGAAAGAGGATTTGCCAAATGGACAATTTGCCAAATTATGGATCCACTGTAAATGAATTTCTACTAAATATTTGTAAACATTACACAAAATCATGCCACCACGGGATGGTGTTAATGGACTTTAGGGGTAACTCTTCTCTTTCTTTTCTTTTCCTTTCCTTTCTTTCTCCCTCCCTTCCTTCTTTCCCTCCTTCCTTCCTTTCTTCCTTCCTTCCTTCCTTTCCCTCTCTTCCTTCCTTCCTTCCCCTCCATTCCTTCCTTCCTTTCTCTCCCTTCCTCTCTTTCTCTCTTTCTCTTTCTTTCTTTTTTCCAAGACAGAGTCTTGCTCTGTTGCTCAGGCTGGAGTGCAGTGCTATGGTCATGGCTTCTGCAGCCTCCACCTCCTGGGCTCAAGCAGTCCTCCCACCTCAGCCTCCCCAGTAGCTGGGACCACAGTTGCACACCCCCAGGCCCAGCAATTTTTTGTAGAGATGGGTTTTCTCCATGTTGCCCAGACTGATCTTGAACTCCTGGGCTCAAGCAATCCTCCTGCCTCAGCTTCCCAAAGTGCTAGGATTACAGGCGTGAGTCAGTGCACCCGGCCAGGTAATTTTTTTTCTTTGATGTTTTAGTTTCGTTTCAGCTGAAATTAAATTTGGTTTCACTGTAGTTTTTGTTTCACTTTGGCAAATTTGTCTCAGCTCTGTAGCTAATTTGCAAATCAGGCTCAAAGATGCATCAGATTTAGGTGTAATTCTCATTATAGGCACTGAGCATTTCTCAGATGTCTTACCCATGTTGAAAACATTTGTGTGATCACACTGGGTAGCATGTCTGTTAAGAGAATTTCAAAAGACAGGCGTGAAAATGAGTTGGATAATAGAAACCTGTTCTACCTTTTGTAACGTCCTTGACCTTCAAGACCTACAGAATACGCTTGGTGGAAGCATCCAGAAATTCTCATTTTAAGATATAAAAATCCTCAGAACACACTGAACTTCAGTTTGGCTACAATGAAGCAGCTACAGCCAATGTAAAGCTAAACTAAAATCTGCCAAAAAAACGAAATGAAAATTTCAAGTCAGATCATTCAAACAGCACAGAAGTTTCCAGGAACTGCCTTATAATTGGGATCGCTGTAACTGTCACAAGGAGTTAAAAGAAACATGAGTCTGTCACTGTTAACTAGATGCATCTGGTGAATTTGGCAAATTTGGCCATTCAGGGAATTAACCATCAGCAAAAATAAATAAATAAATAAAATAAACCAGTCATTTGAAGAACTGATTTTCAGGGAATTTATTTAGCGTTGGTAATGTCTAAAAGTTACATGTGTGGTTGTTGGTTTTATGATTATCTTTAATGCATTCCGATGTATCTTTATATATACAATCTTCTCCATGCCTGACATATTTCACGGTAAGATAAAGAAATTCACGTGGCTTATAAGGAATGGAGACTGAATTTGAATTCAAGTCGTTCAGAATGAAATGGATGAGCACTGAACCCACATATTTGAATTTTTAGAAAGTCCACCTGACAGATGTTGAATCAGTTTATCCCCCTGCTGTGGAATTTTGCCCCAAGGTAAAAGCAAGCTTTGATTTCAACACCATGTGCATCGCAGTGAAGTTGGGCAAATGAATGGTGTCTTCCGTACACAGCACTACGTGTTTGGCATACGGAATCCCTCTCTTGCCCGGCAGTAAACAGACTTCAATACACCATCTGTTTGCACACCAACTGTTTGCAAGGAAACTTTTTTTCCTTGTTTTTTTTTTTTCTCTGTAAAGTTAATGTTGTGACAACTTTATATTTTCTTTCTTTTTTAAAAGCAGAAATCTGTGTTTGTGTTTACTTAGACCTGGGCTACCTTAGATGATTCTCAGGCTCATTTATACCCTTTCATGTGTTCCATTAAAAAATGTGATCGTTTTCTTTTTCTTCTGATTTTGGTTGCAAAGGCTAAGAACTTTCAGAACAGAATTTTTTTTTGTTGTTTTTGTCTTTAATAAGGAGACGTTTCATGTTGTTCTCTGGTTTTTCAGATGGATGGACACAGAAAAGACAACTAATACCCTGAAATTGGTTAAAACTTGATTATTCATTCTTAAAGTCTGATAATTATAACTGTCCAGTAACTTGATAATTCCAGTTCTGTTTTCCTGTTTAGAACACCTACTTTCTTATTTGAGAAAAAATGTTTGAGGATGTTATCTCAGTATGTATTTACTTATCTCAGTACACATTCCCTTGAACTTTTCGCTTATCATGACCATTGAAATATCTTGGAACATCATTGTTAGAAAAGCAGGAAGAACATGGGAAACTCCCACTGTGTGCACGGTGGGCCCCTCTATGAATTGCACCAAACAAATTCCAAACGAAGTGATGGAGAAAATCCCCCAAGAAAATTAGCACAGTCTTTTTTATTCAAACCCAGTTGGCTTTATGTAGATCTACTCTTATTCTAAACTTTTCTGTTTTTTAAAAAAATTAGAAGTAAACATGTACTGTGTCAACAGCTCTCTGGAGACCACCGTGTGCCCCTCCCATTCCACAGCCACCCCAATGTAACTGTTAAAGATGTTTTGTGGGCTGGGTGCAGTGGCTCACGCCTGTAATCCCAACACCTTGGGAGGCCGAGGCGAGTGGATCACCTGAGGTCGGGAGTTTGAGACTAGCCTGGCCGACATGGTGAAACCCTGTCTCTACTAAAAATACAATAACTAGCTGAATGTGGTGGCAGGCGCCTGTAATCCCAATTACTCGGGAGGCTGAGGCAGGAGAATCGCTTGAATCCAGGAGGCAGAGGTTGCTATGAGCTGAGATTGCACCACTGCACTCCAGCGTAGGCAGCAAGAGTGAAACTCTGTCTCAAAAAAAAAAAAAAAAAAAAAAGAAGAAAAGGAGGAGGAGGAGGAGAAAGAGAAGAAGAAGAGGAAGAGGAATAGGAAGAAGAAGAAGGAGGAGGAGGAGAGCTACCCTGACAGGAATGTCCACCTTGGAAGGTGACATGCTTTGGGTGAAAAGGAAAGTTAGTTTTATTCCAGAAGTGGCACCCCTGGGGAGGCGGTGAACAGTGGACGCACGTTCCAAGACCACCTCTCCACGTGTGCCTCCGGATCAGGGAAATTAGGGGAGCTTAAACGATGGTCAAAGTGCTTTTGGGAAACGTGCACGGGATCAGGCGGACAGTTAATCCCGGCTTCCTTGGTCAATGTCCCTGGCCTTCTGCAGGAATGCTCAAGCTGTTCTTATCAGGGCGGTCAGCACATTCCCAGGGTGGTTGGTCAGCTGCTCTCTCTTTTATCTCTGTTGAAGGCCTTGTTCTCCGGAGGCTGTTTTTAATAAAGAATCTACAAACTAGAGCAAAGCAAGTATTCTGTGCAAGCAAGCAAGCTTTTCTCTAACACGGAGTCAGTACTGTGACACAACTTCGTTGTCTTCATCCTGTCCACCTCCTCACCTTGGGAAGCCTCCCCTGCACCCCCATTGTTTAAAACGACCACAAAACCCTGTGCACAGCTTTCTTCCCCGAGTCCTCCTGGTGGTTCTGCACCTCCTGGGTCTTCTCATTCACTGAACTAGCTGGGTTCCTTCTCGAAACCTGACCTTTAAATACAGACGTTTCTGAAGGACTCTGTCCAGGGCTCCTTCCCTTCCCTCTCCACATCCTCTCCTTAGTGGATTTCATGGGCCCCTTGGCTTTATATGCCGTCCATATGCCCCAAACTCCTTGCTGTAGACTGACTGTGTGCACCCATTCCCCATTCTTATGTTGAACTCTTACCTTCACTGTTTTCCACAATGGCTGAACTAATCTACACTCCCACCAACAGTCTATAAGCATGCCCTTTTCTCTGCCACCTTGCCAGCATCTATTACTTTTTTACTTTTTAGCAATAGCTATTCTGAGTGGTGTGAGATAGTATCTCATTGTGGTTTTGATTTACATTTTTCTTAATGATCACTTATACTGAGCATATATATATATATATATATTTCTTGACCCATCAATCCCATTACTGGGTGTACACCCAGAGGGATATAAATCATTCTATCGTAAAGACTCATGCACGTGTATGTTCACTGCAGCACTATTCATGGTGGCAAAGACATGGAATCAACCTAAATGCCCATCAACATTAGACAGGATAAAGAAAACGTGGTAATACCATGGAATACTATGCAGCCATAAAAAGAGACAAAATCATGTCCTTTGCAGGAATATGGATGGAGCTGGAGGCCATTAACCTTAACAAAGTAACACAGGAACAGAAACCAAATACCACATGTTCTCACTTATAAGTGGGAGCTAAGTGATGAGGACACATGGACACATAGAGGGGGAAAAACACACACTGGGGCCTATGGTGGAGGATGGAAGGAGAAAGAAGATCAGGAAAAAATAAATAATGGGTACTAGGCTTAATACTTGGGTGATGAAATAATCTGTACAACAAACTCGTGGGACATGCATTTACCTATATCTCAAACTGTACATGTACCCCAAACTTAAAAGTTAACGAAAAAGAGAAAGAAATGTTGCCCTCTAAGGTGATGGTGTTAGGAGGCGCCTTCCAGGACCGTCTAATCTAAGAGGATCTCCTGGGTTGTTTACTGTGTCTGCTTCTATGGTCTGGTCTTCACAACACTTAGTACAGTTCCTACTTATTTTATTTACTGGCCTATTTCCTGTTTTTTGTTTCTCTCTATGACATAATATGAAATGGCCGGGCCCAGTGGCTCACGCCTGTAATCCCAGCACTTTGGGAGGCCAAGTTGCGCAGATTGCCTGAGGTCAGGAGTTCAAGACCAACCTAGGCAACGTGGTGAAACCCCGTCTCTACTAAAATACAAAAAGAAAATCACTAAAGTGATTTGTACCCCAATTACGTAAAATCATCCATTGCATGCACCTTTGCCATTAGCCTCATCCTGACAACCATATTCATATACATGAGCCAGGAATCTGTCATCTCTTTATAATAAATGGATCATCTAAGTAACATGGTTTCCTGAGTTCTATGAGCCGCTGTAGCAAATGATCACACCCAAGCAGGGCATCATGGGAACCCTGACTTATAGGCTGTAGGTTGAAAGTACAGGTCCCAACTGGGGACTTGCAGTTGGCATCTGAAATGAGGGCAGACTTCGGCTGAGCTCTGGCCTGTGGGATCTGATTCTAACTCCAGGTAGTGTCAGAACTGAATTTAGGCCAGGCGTGGTAGCTCATGCCTGTAATTATGGCATTTTTGGAGGCCACCTTAGGCGGGAGGATTGCTTGAGCTCAGGAATTTGAAACCAGCCTGGACAAGAAGGTAAGACCCCGTCTCTATAAACAAAACTAAAAAAATTAGCCGAGTATGGTAGCACATGCCTATAGTTTCATCTACTTGGGAGGCTGAGGCAGGAGGATCCCTTGAGCCCAGGAGTTTGAGGCTGCAGTGAGCTGTGATCCTGCCACTGCACTCCAGCGTGGGGGACAGAATGAGACTCTGTCTCAAAAAAATAAAAAAATAAGAACTGAATTGAATTATGGGACACCCAGTTGATGTCTGCTGGAAAATATAGAGTAGAAAAAAAAACCCCACACATTTGATGTCAGAAGTGTTCTGTGCTGAGAGTATAGTAGGAGAATAAACAGTTGTACATGTTCCCTTCCTAGAAAAGTTATTTCCCTGCACCGAGGGCCTGTATCAGTTAGGATAGGTTGATGACACTGCAGTACAAACAATCCCCAAACTTCAGTATTTAAATCACATTGATTTCTTATTCATTCTATGTTCATCTTGAGTCAACAGAGAGCTCTCTTCATTATAGTCACTCAGGGTCCCAGGTTGTTGGCACATCCACCATCTCAGTGTCTACTTTATGGAAAATCCAGCCTGCCACACTAGACTTGCCAACCAGAGCATCTACCATGGCCTTTCCATGTGGCTTGGGCTTCCTCACAGCATGGCGGCCTCAAGGTTGTCAAACTTGTTACATGGTGGCTCCAGATTCCGAGTATGAGCGTCCTAGTAAACAAGACGGGGATGCATGGACGTTTATGAAGCAACTCAGAAGTCACATAGCATTTCTTCCTACCCTGTGGGTGAAGGTAGTCATGAGCCCACCCAGAGCGGGTACATAGACCCCACTTCTCAATGGGAGGAACGTCAAAGTCACATTGTAGCAGAGAATATAGAAAGAAAGATATTGTCATGGTCGTTTTTGTAAAACCGTCTGCCATGACCCCTGTCTCTCCTGGCTCTCTCCCTCAGCTTCGCTGGCCTTTTTTTTTTTTTTCACTTCCTTAAATGCCCTAAGTGCATTCTTACTTCCAGGACTTTGCTCTCGCTGTTCGTTTTGTGTTGTATTGCTTTTTCTCTGGGAGCACTTCTCCCCAACACCTAAAGCACTCAGCTTCCTCATCCTCCTTCAGTCCTTACACCATCAGAGAAGACTTCCCTGACTGCCATAGTTGGGCCTCTGTCCCCTGATACTATCTTTCTCAGATACTGATTTGTTTCCATTGTAACTCTTAGCGTAATTTGTAACTTTTTTTAATTGATTATTTGCTTTTCTTTATTATTTCCAACACGCAAAAAAAAAAAAAAAAAAAATATATATATATATATATATATATATATATATATAGGGAATAATATAGTAAACACGACACCCAGATTTATCAAATCTTTACATTTTGCCATATTAGTTTCAGAGCATTTTTTTTAATTAGGCACAAATGTAGGTGAAGGTCCTTGTGCTCTCCTTGAATTACCACCCACCTTCCTCCAACACCCACATTTGGAATCGATCATTCTCATGTCTGTTCTTCCTACATTGCTGCTAAAAATAAGAAAGAGTGTTGTAACGTTCCAAACCTGTGTGAGTGGCATTGTTCTGCAAGGAGGTTGTAATGTTCTACCCTTTTATTTTTAGCATTTTGTTAAGTTGTGTGGCTCCGTTCATGGCAGGTGCACCACCATATTCCAATTTAGGAATTCACCCTGTTTTACACATCCGTCTCCTCCTGAGCACATTTAGGTTGGTTCTTGGTTTCACTATTGCAAATGAAGCCACACACCCCCACAGCCTTGCACAGTCCCTGGCATGCAGTCAGCACTCAAATAAGATTTGTCACATACATGAATATCGTAATGAACATTCTACTCCGTATCTCTTTGCCCAGATGTGGGGAATTTCTCTAGGAAACGTTTCTCAGCGCAGAACTGCTGAGGGATTGAGGATGTTCTTCTCCACCTGCCTAGATATTGTTAAATTACATTCTCAAGTGGAAGTTTCTTTATGTCTTTCTCCCATCAAAATGAAATTTCCAGAATTCAGAAAACTCGTCTTTCTCCCCGCCCCCCGCCATATTTCTGGGTCTCACAGTGTTCTTGATATGTAGAGTTGCTCAATAAGATTTCCAGTCCTGTGTTGTCCAATATGGTATCCACCAGCCATATGCAGCTACTGAAGCCTTGAAATGGGGCCAATGCCATATGTTGAAATAATATTTTGCATATACTGGGTTAAACAAAATATATCATTAAAATTATTTTCCCCCATTTTTACATTTTTAAATGTGACTACTAGAAAATTTAACATATGTAGCTTGCATTACATTTCTCTTGGACATCTCTAGAGTGTATAAATGAATGGATGAGTGTATTATTTTGACTCAACATTGGGATTAGAATATGTTTTTGAGGTCTTTAACCATGGAAAATTTTGTCTCCCCGGGGGACATTGGGCCATGTCTAGAGAAATTTGTGATTTTCACAGCTGGGAAGAGGAGTGCTGTCAGGATCTAGTGGGTAGAGACCAGAGATGATGCAGAACATTCTACAATGCACAGAGTGCCCCCCCCCCCACCCGCAGAGTGATCTGACCCTCAGTGTCCACAGTGCACAGGCTGAGGCACTCTGTTCTATATCAAGGCTTATATTCTTATTCTTCTCCCATTAAATATATCATGATTTTAAATGTTCTTCGAAAACCAAATTTGTTTGTAAAGGAAGACACTTACTTTTGTTTGACAGTAAAATGCTATCCCATCTTTGTCGTTAATGTTCTTGTGTAGGCATTGTATATAATTTTTTTTTCACATTTTCTTAATTCACATTGCAATGGTACTCTACAGACATGTGTGATTTTTTATGTATTTATGTAGACCAGAAGTGGGCTTGTATGTGTTTAATTCTGCTGTGTCTTCAGCTCTGAAGCCTTCCTAGTTCTCTGGAAAAGCTGCGTCAACACATACCTGCTGTTAACTCATGGAAGTGTCTGTTTCTTCACCCTTTCAACCATGCTGGATATTTCATCATCGGATTTTTCATCTTTCTGAGTCTTGTGGAAATAGATTTCATCATATTTTGGTTGTTATACCCAGCTTTTGTTTTTGTTGTTGTTATTTTGTTGTTTGGTTGGTTGGTTTTTTTTTTTTTTTTTTTGAGATGGAGTCTCACTCTGTCACCCAGGCTGGAATGCAGTGGCACAATCTCGGCTCACTGCAACCTCTGCCTTCTGAGTTCGAGCGATTCTCCTGCCTCAGTCTCCTGAGTAGCTAGAATTACAGGTGCGCACCACCACTGCCAGCTAATTTTTGTATTTTTAGTAAAGGTAGGGTTTCACCATGTTGGCCAGGCTGGTCTCGAACTACTGACCTCAGGTGATTCACCCACCTTGGCCTCCCAAAGTGCTGGGATTACAGGCATGAGTCACAGCACCTGGCCCATATCTAGCTTTTGGAGCTCAAACATTATGATGCATTTTTTTCAACATTTATATTTTCTTTTCTTTTAGTTTCTTTTCTTTTTTTGTGTGTGTGTGTGTGTATGTGTGTGCGCGCCTGTGTATATACACATTCTTTGTCTGCATTTCTATTCTGAAGTTCTTTTTATTTTCCTTTATGACCTGCTGACACTCTGCGTAGTGCCTGACTTTCTTTGAATATATATTTTGTATTTTAACTCAGCTGTCCATCAAGTCTTATTCATGATGGGGTTTCCCCATAACCTAACTTTTTAGCATTTATGGAGATGGATTTATCAGTATTTTCTTTTATATCCACTTCCTTGTTTGTTTATTTTAATGGAAAGTTTCCCACCGTATGATTATACAAATATCCACCTGTGTTGTCTTATGGTGAGGTGAGCAAAGAAGTTCTCTACATGCTCTGAATATTCCTTCTGTCCTCAACTCAAATGCATCCTCAGAGTCCTTCAGCAACCAATTTCGGCTGTTAAAAGCAAGATATGGACCAAACCCGAACATGACAGAGGATTCTACTGGGGCTGATTATTTCTGAGAAAAAGCAAACGATCTCTGAAAACTAGCTGTTAGGATGTTCAGCTTGGTCCAGTTGCCAAACAAAACCCCAGGGCAACTACCCACCACGGAATTTTCCGCTGATTAATAACCTACGAATGCCCGGCTTGAGTCCAAGCTCCATATGCATTGACACCCAATTCAGGAAGGGAATGGTTTTCCCAGAAACAGCACACATAGCCAGTAGTTGGGAGACAACCATTTCTAAACCATAAAAAAGACTTCATACTAGCTATCTGTTTATAGATTGTGTTCCTGGGTCATGTCCATAACTGGGTTTTCTCTGGTGTTCTGGGGACAAAAATCTTCTGTCCTCTTTTTGAGATGAGTTGAGTGTTCCAAATGTCCTTCATGGCCCCAGCCCACCGTTTTCTTTATGTAGGAAGGTTTTAGATGTTGGCACATATTGACACCTACTTGCAGACAGATTTGTTGAATTACATTACACAAACATTGAAATAATAACTCAAACAGTGAGTGCATTTTCACTCTTATTCCCCTGCACCTAGCTTTATAAATCTCTAAATACTTGCATTCAGAGAATCTGTGTGCTTTTCCCAACAGCTATGTTGTGTAATGGTGAACATCATTATGCAAACACAGCTGCAAGGCAAGTTCCCTAGCTCCCAGCCTCAGATCAGACCTTCATTCCCAGGTCCCTTCTACGTGGAAGTTCTGGAGTCCACCTGCTCACAGACGCTCACAAAGCACTGGCAGTGCATCTAAAGAGTAACAGGAACCCACACCGATGTTCTAAGCAAGGATGGGATGTGGCCAGATTTTCCTTTGATAAATCTACTCAGATTCCCACAAGAAAAATTAACTGAAGACCAGGAATGATGAAGGAGAAGCCCAGTGCAGAGATAGATGGTTGCAGGACATAGGAGAGAGATGATGGAGACGGGGATGAGGTGGGACAGTCAGGGAGAGGGAGAGATGCATCCACGAATAAAGTTTTATTGGAACACAGCCCCATTCATTCATTCTATATTGTATATGGCTGCCTTCACACTACAAGGGCGGCATTGATTAGCTGAGTCAGGTGCCGTATGGCCCACAAAGACTAAGATATTTACTACGTGCCTCTTTACAGGAAACTTTGCTTACACCCAGCAAAATTGTTCCACATAATGATTCAGAAAAGCCTAATGATTCAGAAACTTGTGTTGACCCAGCTTCGAGGAAAATTCCACAGAGCTCACTTCCTACATAGCTGGCGCTCTCTTGGGTCATCATCACTGGTAGGTTTCTGTGAGAACAGTGGAATTTATCCTAAGGGCAATAGGAATGGCTGAAAGAGTCAGCAGGGGATGGCTTGACTCCTTGACCTGTATGTTCCTTCAAGGAGGAAGAGTAGTTAGATTGTTTTTGCAGTAACTTGAATGAGAGATCAACAGGGCAGGCCGATGAAAAACTGATTTCTGAGGCAGAATGGACAAGGCTTGGAAAATTGATTGGCTACAGGGCTGCGGAGGGGGAATCCAGCATGAGTTTCATGTTTTTGTTTTTTTTCGAGACAGAGTCTAAGCTCTGTCATCCAGGCTGGAGTGCAGTGGCACAATCTTGGCCCACTGCAACCTCTGCCTCCTGGGTCCAAGTGATTCTCTTGCCTCAGCCGCCTGAGTAGATGGGATTACAGGCACACGCCACCACATCTGGCTAATTTTTGTATTTTTAGTAGAGATGGGGTTTCACCATGTTGGTCAGGCTGGTCTCGAACTCCTGACTTCAGGCGATCCACCTGCCTCAGCCTCCCAACATGCTGAGATTACAGGTGTGAGTCACTGCACCCGGCCAGGTTTCATGTTTTTGCAAGACAAATGAGAAACAGCTCTCAGGCATGGATGGTAGTCCTATCTCTGGGAAAAGAGACCCTGTGGATGTGGATGGACAAAGATTTTCTAGAAAGAGGATGAGTGAAGGGTGCTGACCTCCAATGGAGGAAAAACACAAATTCCAAAAGGAAAGAAAAGCCGACCAGGCCTAAGTAGGACATCTCTCCTTTCCTTTCCCTTCGGATTCCTTTAATGGAAAGGGCAGAGTCCCCAGGAAGCAACTCTTGGGGAAGAAGAAGGACGAAACTCCCAGGCAGCTTTCTAACCACTCACCTGACTCCACCTGCCCCTGGGAGGAGTCCCTGTCTCCATCCCCTAAATGGAGAACAGAAAAACCTATGGCTAGGCTGGGCGCAGTGGCTCACACCTGTAATCCTAGCACTTTGGGAGGCTGAGGTGGGTGGATCTCTTGAGGTCAGGAGTTCAAGACCAGCCTGGCCAACATGGTGATACCCCACCTCTACTAAAAATACACAAAAATTAACAGGGCGTGGTGGTGGGTGCCCATAGTCCCAGCTACATGGGAGGCTGAGGCAGGAGAATTGCTTGAACCCGGGAGATGGAGGTTGCTGTGAGCCGAGATCGCACCACTGCACTCCAGGCTGGGTGACAGAGCAAGACTTCATTAATAACAAGTATTGGCAAGGCCATGGAGAAATTGGAACACTTGTGCACTGTTGGTAAGAATGTGAAATGGTACAGCTGTTTCAGAAAACAGTATGGCAGTTACACAAAATGATTAAAAATAAAATGACCATATAATCCAACAATGCCATTGCTGAGTACACACCCAAAAGAATTATAAGCCAAGTTTTGAAGAGATATTTGCACACCTGCATTCATGGCAGCAATATTCACAATAGCCAAATGGTAAAGGCAACCCAAGTGTCCATTCATGGATCGATGGGTAAACAGAGATGTGGTATAGCCGTACAATAGAATATTATTCAGCCTTCAAAAAGAAAATTCCGACACATGCTACAGTGTAGGTGAACCTTGAGGACATTATGCTATGTGAAACAAACCAGTCACAAAAAGACAAATACTGTACGGTTCCACTTATAGGAGACACCTAGAGTAGTCAAATTCATAAAGACAGAAAGTGGAATGCTGGTTGCCAGGGGATGGGAGGAGGGAAAACGGGGAGTTGTGGTTTAATGGATACAACATTTCAGTTTTGCTAGAAAAGAGTCCTGAAGCTGAATGGTGGTGATGGTCGCACAGCATTGTGAATGTCCTCAACACTACTGAGCTATATATTTAAAAGTAGTTATGATGGTAAATTTTAGGTTATGTGTATTTTACCACAATTTTTTTTTTTTTTTGACGGAGTCTTGCTCTGTCGCCTGGCCAGGCTGGAGTACAGTGGCACCATCTTGGCTTGCTGCTATCTCCACCTCCCGGGTTCAAGCGATTCTCCTGCCTTGGCCTCCCAAGTAGCTGGGATTACTGGCATTCACCACAACACCCAGCTAATTTTTGTATTTTTGTAGAGACGGGGTTTTGCCACGTTGACCTGGCCGGTCTCGAACTCCTGACCTCACATGATCCACCCACCTCGGCCTCCCAAAGTGCTAGGATTGCAGGCATGAGCCACCACGCCCAGCCCACAAATTTTTTAAAATGTAAAAAAAAAAAAAACAAAAAAAAAACCTGCAACCATGAAATGAACTTGGAAAGAAAATATCTGTTGCAATACACAAAGGCAGCTAACACTCTTGAGATACTGTGGAGGCAGCTTTTTCTCTGCTGAAATTAAGGGAATGAGTGCCCTAGAGAATTCTCAAAGATGTGTCAATGTTTCTAACAGGAGTTGCAGCTTTTTGCCTCAAAGTTAAGGACAGCTGCATCATCAAACCTTGACCATGAATGTTTAGGGTGGGTTACAATTGCCCAGTATTTGTTTGACTCTGTTGAATAAACGTCTCAGATAGATGGTTTTCAACAGGCAGAAGAGTTTTTTGTTTGTTTGTTTTTTTATCTCTTGTAGGTTTTTCCACAATAACAAACCCAAGTAAATCACCATCCAACCAGTGACTGGTAAATTTAGTGCAAACTCTTCAATGCTGGTGCCACATTTGGCACCTGGCTTGGATTGATTTGCCGCTGAGTTTTGTAAATATTTCCCTCAGCTTTTAATTCATTCTTTATAAACAATGTTGTTTAAATAAAGGATATTTGTGTTTCTCATTCCGACATTTTCTTTTCAACGTCCACTTGATGAGTATAATGTCTCCTATGAAATTTTTATTTGTAGAATAAATATTCCTTTTTGTCTGGTCTAGTGCATTTTTATTTGAATAATGTATCATCTGAGTAAACATAGCCTTCTGTGCTCTCTAAAACCTTCATCACATTGGAGGGCCCTTAATATATTTATTCAGTTTAAAAACTTGTCTGATGTAAGTAATGTCATTCTGGTTGAAAAGCATTTACAAACAAAACAATGATAAGCCAAGCTTTAATGTTTACAAAGATTAGCCTGGATCTCATAATAGATTATTTATTGTCATTGCATATTCAGTGGTTTTTTTCTGTAAATATTATTGAGATTACACTTTGGAAAAGAAAACATTACTAGTTTTTTGAGTGTTGAATGGAATATTGCCCAACTCAGCAGATCACAATGAAACCTCATGGTTCTTATCAAAATCAACAAATCTGTTGAAATGAATTTAATGCTAATGTTTTTAGTTGCTTTTATTTATCTTTTCTTTCTGCTTTTAATTTCTTATTTGGAGGAGTCTTGGTTCTTTTTTTTTGTTTGTTTGTTTTTTGTTTTTTGAGACAGTCTTGCTCTGTCAGCCAGGATGGAGTGCAGTGGCGTGATCTTGGTTCACTGCAACCTCTGCTTCCCGGGCTCAAGCAATTCTCCTGCCTCAGCCTCCTGAGTAGCTGGGATTACAGGCGCCTGCCACCATGCCTGGCTAATTTTTGTGTTTTTAGTAGAGACGGGGTTTCACCATGTTGGCAGGCTGGTCTTGAACTCCTGACCTCGTGATCCGCCCACCTCAGCCTCCCAAAGTGCTGGGATTACAGGCGTGAGCCACCGCGCCCAGCTGAGTCTTGATTCTTATAATTAAAAAAAAAGTCTTCTGCAGCTATTTTCATTTTCTACATCTTAATTTTTTTGGTGATCATAATTGTTTTTCTTATCATCATGACTTTCTTCGACAGTAATTTTGATTATTTTTATATTTTGAAGCACCTACCATTCTTCTTTCAGACTGAAATTTGACTTCCTAGAATACTTCCTTTTTGGCACATTTGAATTCTGATGTGATTGATAATTTTGAGAAAAAAAAAAAAAAGAAAAAAGACCCAGAAAACAAAAAATCTGAAATTAGATCATACACAAATGCTTTTTGAAATTGCCATGACATTGTATTGGGTGGTGCTGAAAAATTGTGTGATCAGAGTACTCTTTTGCTATCATGATTGATGAATTGATGGGTTGAATGAATGTGTACAGGAATTTAGTCATTGGAGCATCTGCTTCTTGTTCCACTCTTCAGCATCAGAGGGAAATTTTTATGTAACATTTTGCCTGGAACCCCCAGACTCCCTCACGACCGGGCACCTTGTGACATCTTCATCAACAAGTGTCCTCACTCTTTGTAGAACTCCACCAAGTTGGTCTCAAGTGAAACAGGGATGCAGCTAAATTCAAGGTTATAGTTTTCCTGGGATGTTATCATCACAAACACCATGCTAGTGAGTTCATTGCTAACAGAGGAGAACTTGCATCTTGACTAAGCATTAGTGATCATCAAATCCTCTGCTTATGATTTTTAAACTTCTGATCTTCAGAACATTTTTGCACGAGCTAGCTCTGGCTTTGTGCATCTCAAACCTTGTTTCTCTCCCATGGCTTTCATACTTCTGGTGCCCTGAGCTGCAGAATTTATTTCTACTTGATCCACACATTTGGGTATTGATGTAGGGTTAGTACAGCAGGTAGGTTGAGAATTTCTGGAGCCTCCCTCCCTCCCTTCGTTCCGAACTTTCGTTAGTCGAATCATCTGAGAAAGATCTTCCCTGGCTTCGTCTAAAACATGGCCTCTCATTTCATTCTCTCCCTGACAACCCTGACGTAGTTTTCATTTCAGGACTCATCACCCCAACATCCTTTCCTGTTTACAGCCCACCTCCCCTGCTAGAACACAAGCTGAGAGGTGGAAGACCTCTATTGCGGGTTTTGGCGAATCCCCAATCTCTAGCATGGTGTCTGGCATGTGATAGAGATTCAACAAATACTTCAACAAATAATGAATAAAGTTAAATTTTTCCGAGTGCAATCATGCCCCTCCCTTCCTCTGCCAGGGTGGAGGCTGTGCCTGGTTTGCATGGCTTCTGCAGCTCCAGCTCCTTGTACTGAGTCTGGCCAATGATGGAGCTCAGTCCATTTTAATCCCATGAACAAATGCGTGGATGTATGGATGCTGGGATGGATGGATGACACTCCCAGCACGGCAGCTTGCAGGGGACTGGCGATTTCCAGTAAGGTGTGCTAAGACTCAAGGAAGCCCATTTTCTCTTCATCTGCAAGGACCCTGTCTGATAATTCAATTTTTCACACATCAGTGCTGTGCATGAGGTGTTGACAGGGTGGCTGTCTACTGGTTCCTTCCCCCAGCCCATACCATCCTCCAAACAGACTATTTTGTTGTTAGTTGCTCTGCTCTGTTCATCCCTCAAGAGCTCTCACCCTCTGCCATTGCAGGAGCTGTCTCCATGGAAACGGTAGCCAGCATTTCCATGGAGAAAGAGCCGCAGAGTCTGGAATTTTCCAGGTTCTGAAGGTGACTGCAAAAACATCTCAGCACATCTCCAGAACTGGGCTGTCCAACATGGCGGCCACTGGCCACAGGTGGTGACTGACCGCTTGAAATGTGGCCGGTCCCTGTAGAGACATGCTGTCGTGGCAAAGCACACAGTGGATTTTGAGGACTTGGTACAAAAAAAATTTTTTTTATTGAAATATCGCTAATAATTTTTGTATTGATTAGTTTTACCTATCTTTTTCTTTTTAAACAGCAGTTGCTAGAAAACTTAGATTTACATACACGGTTCACATTTGTGGCTGAAATTTTATTTCTGTTGGGTGGCATTCTTCTAGAGTATGCGTAACTGAATACATGAATGAATGACTGATTTTTGGTCAAACTGGGATTATTATCCACAAACCATCACTTTCCTGCTTTTCTTCTTAGATAATTTATTTTTTAAATAGTTCATTAAGTATCTTAGTTGAAAGTTTTTTTTTTTTGAGACGGAGTCTCACTTTGTCACCCAGGCTGGAGTGCAGTGGCATGATCTCGGCTCACGGCAACCTCCACTTCCCAGGTTCAAGCGATTCTTTTGCATCAGCCTCCTGAGTAGCTGGGATTGCAGACATGTGCCACCATGCCTGGCTAATTTTTGTATTTTCAGTAGAGATGGGGTTTGACCATTTTGGCCAGGCTGGCCTTGAACTCCTGACCTCATGTGATCCACTGGCCTCCTAAGGTGCTGGGGTTACAGGCATGAGCCATACACCCGGCTGAAAGGTTTATAGATATAATTTTTAGTATTGAATTAGGCTAGGAGTTAATTACAATTCTTTGAACAGGCATTGAAACACCATTAATTTTTTTTTTTTAAGGAACCATCTCCTCCTGAGTGTAAGATGCTGCATCATACTGCAGATGACGTCTTGTACGTAGATTCTACCCATCAGCTTCCAACATCTTGCTGTCATTCACAATGTTGTCATGGCTCCCGTGTAGATAGGCAAACCTTCCTGATTTTCATGTTGACCAGATGCCCAGAAACAGGATCGCGGAGTCAAAGGGTGTGCTTTGACTACACTCGGTGCTTTGATACCAATGACTCAAATACTTACCAGAAAGACTGTGCCTACCTACTTTCCCACTGGCTTCATCTGAAGGGGTCTGTCTTTATCACAGCAATGATTTTTCATTTTGGTTTTGACTTCCAGATTTTAAAAACATTATGGTGACACACACATAACACAATATTTACCACCTTAGCTACTTAAAAGTGTTCAGTTCAGTGGCCTCAAGCACATTGACATTGTTGTGCAATGGTGGTGTTATCACCGCCACCCATCTCCAGAACTCTTGCAAAACGGACAGAAAGACAAACATGGCATGTTCTCACTTATTTGTGGGATCTAACAGTTGAACTCAAGGGCATAGAGAGTAGAAGGTTGGTTACTAAAGGCTGGGAAGGGTAGTAGGAGCTGGTGGGGAGGTGGAATGGTTAATGAGCACACACACAAAAAATGTTAGCAAGAATAAGACTTACTAAGACCTATTTGATAACACAACAGGATGACTACAGTCGATAGTAATTTAATTGTATGTTTTAAAATAAAGACTGTAATTGGATTGTTTGTAACTCAAAGGATAAATGCTTGAGGGGATGGATAAAAAAAATCTTGCAAAACTGAAACTGTGTACCCATTAAACAGCAACTCCCCATTTTCCCCACCTCAGCCCCTGGCAACCACCACTCTACTTTTTGAATCTATGAATTTGACTGCTTTTGGTAATGGAATCATATAGTATTTGTCCTTTTGTGTCTGGCTTATTTCACTTAGAATAATGTCCTCAGGGTTCATCTATGTTGTAGCCTGTGTCAGAATTTCCTTTCTTTTATTCATTTATTCATTTTTTTGAGACAGGGTCTCACTCTGTCACCCAGTCTGAAGTGTGCAGTGGCGTGAGCACAGCTCACTGCAGCCTCAACCTCCTGGGCTCAAGCCATCCTCCTACCTCAGCCTCCTGAGTAGCTGGGACTACAGGCATGCACTACCATGCCTGGCTAAATGTTGAATTTTTTTTTTTTTTTTTTTTTGAGAGGAGTCTTGCTCTGTCACCCAGACTGGAGTGCAGTGGCACAATCTGAGCTCACTGAAAGCTCTGACTCCTGGGTTCACGCCATTTTCCTGCCTCAGCCTCCCCAGCAGCTGGGACTACAGGCGCCTGCCACCATGCCCAGCTAATTTTTTTGTGTTTTTAGTAAAGATGGGGTTTCACTGTGTTAGCCAGGATGGTCTCGATCTCCTGACATCGTGATCCGCTCGTCTTGGCCTCCCAAAGTGCCAGGATTACAGGCGTGAGCCACTGTGCCCGGCAAATGTTGTATTTTTTATAGATACTGTGTTTCACGGTGTTGCCAGGCTAGAATTTCCTTTCTTTTTAAGACTGGATAATATTCCATTTATGGAGAGACCACATTTTACTCATCCACCCATCCATCATTGGACACTGGGTTTCCCACCACCTTTGGGCTATGGTGAATATTGACTTCCAATTTTGCTTTATCAGAAGATTGGAGCATCTTTTCGTGTTTCTTGAAAGTTTTCGCTGGGTGTGGTGGCTCATGCCTATAATCCCAGCACTTTGGGAGGCTGAGGTAGGTGGATCACTTGAGGTCAGGGGTTCAAGACCAGCCTGGCCGACATGGTGAAACCCCGTCTCTACTAAAAATACAACAACCAGCCAGGCATGGTGATGCATGCCTGTAATCCCAGCTACTCAGGAGGCTGAGGCAGGAGAATCGCTTGAACCCGGGACGCAGAGGTTGCAGTGAGCCAAGATCATGCCTCTGCACTCCAGCCTGGGCGACAGAGCGAGACTCGAAAACAAAAAACCAAAACAAACAGTTTTGCTTTTTCTCTTTCATGAACTCCCTTTTCAGATCCCTTTCTGGCTTTTCCAATGTGATGTTCAGTTTTACCATCTTGACGTGTTAGCACAATTGCTTGACCCGAGCAATTCCTTCGACTTTACACCGCAATGATTTCAACCAGTAGGTTGTTGAATCATGTTTGCGACAGGAGTCTTCATGTTCCTACATTTTTAGTGTTTGGGTGGTCAGATTGAATGCCCTTTTATTTTGTGACTGTTGATGTTTGGATTGTTTTGAATGAGGTATTTCCCATCATGTGATTATAAACATATCCTCCCAAATCATATTTTACTGAATATGATTTCTTCAGAAAAGAACTCTCTTCCTGCTGTGCACACCGTGCCCATCCCTGCACCCAGAAACTCTAGTTCTCATGAAGGCCTCCAGATCCCATTGCTACAGGAGGGATTGGCACCAGATCTGAATTGCACCTAGGGGTCCCTCAGGAGCACATATCTAATTGGAAACGTGTGGTTCTTGGAAAGAAGTCGATTGGATATTGCCTCCTGGCCCAGTCATCAGATTATATTTTAGTTCAAAGACTCACCGTGGTTCATATTAGCTCAGTGCTCGGCTGGAAACCAAACCATACATACATCTCCTCTCTAGCAGGAAGCGGTTGGATTTCTTGGAAACAACTTAATATTGGCCTCTGTGCTGAAGACGTGCGTTTCCGAACCCTGAAAATATCAAACACCAGGCATCTCCTTTCCAGACGACATCCCTCCCTCACCTTCATTAGCTTTTCTCTTAGTTTTCCGGGGTGGAACCTCAGCCTCGTCACTCTTTGATGGACTGGGTGCCTGTGTTGAGTCCTGGCCCAAAGCTGGTGTTTTTGTGTGCACACGGCAGATTTTTAAACAGAATAGCCATCTGATTCTGGATACACTTGGCTAACCCAAATTACACAATGGATTGAAATCCTAGATAGGTCAATGAGAATTTCAGGTTTGTTTTTTTGTGTGTATACACACTCCCACACTCACACTTTCACACACACACATACATGTATAACCAAATATTCGAGGAAACTGTTTTCATTTTCCTAAAGGCATTATTTGAGTCAAAGCATTGTGTAAATGAATCTTACAGGCAGCCTCTCCCCAATCTGAGTGCATCTCACCCCTAGCCCCTCCTGCCTTTGTAGAAATTCTGCACAGCAAACTGCTTGCAAATCATGATGGGGAAGGAAATTTTACTTACAGAGCAAAGGGAATCCACTGAAGTGATTTAAGCACAAGAGAGATGCAGTCATTCTTTCCTTTGAGGCCTATTAATCTCTAGGGGAGGAAATAATTTGTATTTATGTACATATATGTATATGTGTATAGATACATACACACACAACCAATAATTATTGGTCAAAGAGAAAGAACACTTCTAGGGCTCTGGACCTCAAAGATCCAAATGTCTCCCCATAGTCTAACAGCTCCGTGAAAAACATTGCTTAGAGCTTGCTGCATGTCCAGCCTTTTTTTTTTCCATGCTTATCTCCACATAAAGTTTTACATAAAATTGGGATACCTTATCTGCAGTTTTCCATCTTCTTTTTTATTTAATGCATGAACATTTCCACATCAGGAAGTATACTTTAAAATATGCCTTTATTTTGAAAGAGAAAAAGAGCTTGCCTATTTATTTCTTTTCCCCCCCTTTTATATTTTATTTTATTTTTATTAGAGATGGGGGTCTCCCTATATTGACCAGGCTGGTCTTGAACTCCTGGCCTCAAGCGATCCTCACATCTCAGCCTCCCAAAATGTTGAGATTACAGGCATGAGCAGCTGCACCCAGTCTTTATTTTGTTTTATTTTATTTTATTGTGGTAAGAACATTTAGCATGAGATCTACCCTCTTAACAAATTTCCAAGTGTACAATACAGTACTGTTTTGTTTTGTTTTTGAGATGAGATCTTACTCTGTTGCCCAGGCTGGAGTGCAGTGGCATGACCATAGCTCGCTGCAGCCTCAAGCAATCTTCCCACCTCAGCCTCTCTAGTTGTCTAGTAGCTAGGACTACAGGCACACACTATAGGCACATGCCACCATGCCCAGCTAATTGTTAAAATCATGTTTTAGAGATGGGTTTTGCCTTGTTGCCGAGGCTGGGACAATGCAGTACTGCTGACTCCAGGTATAATGTGGAACAGCAGGACTCACAAGTTTATTCATTGTGCTTGACTGAAATGGACTCTGTTTATGATTAGGAAAATGCCACCTGCTCACTGGATTCACCATTCTTGGTGAGGATAGTTTATAGACTTCACTGCAAATGTGCGTATTTTGTAAACACGGCTGCCCAAGTCTCAGTGATAGACATTCTTTGTACATTTGAGTGAGTTTCCATTGAGGATAAATTCCTAGCTATAGAATTAAAAAGTGAGGCAAAGAAATGAAATCAGACACAAATTGACCAATTGCTCACCACCTATAAGGAGGTAGGGGCTAGGATCAACTTGGGTTTTTAAAGGAGGGTCATGGCTGCTTATTGGAGAAGGACCTTGAGGGCTAAGCATGGAAGCCTGGAGACCAGGGTGGGAACGGTCCAGATGGTGGTAGCTTAGACTAGGGCAGTGGCCAAGGGTGCAAAATGAGCAGTGCGACAGGACAAAGCCTTAAATGGGAACAGACCCAGGGATAGTGGGGAGAGATCCTATTTCTTGAATCCCTTAGAGGGTTCCAGGGAACCAGGTCCAGATGTCAGCCAGCATCCTTCCCACCAGGGTATCCCTGATGCATGAGCTAAACAGAGTCCAAATATATCCAGTTAAGTAAGGAAGAGATCAGCCATGGTGGCTCACTCTTGTAATTCTAAAACTGTGGGAGGTCGAGGCAAGAGGATTGTTTGAAGCCAGGAGTTCGAGACCAGCCTGGGCCACATAACAAGACCCTGTCTCTACAAAAAAATAAAAAAATATAAAAATTAGCCAAGGGTGGTGGGGCAGGCCTAGAGTCCCAGCTACTCAGGAGGCTGAGGTTAGAGGATCACTTCAGCCCAGGAGTTAGAAGCTGCAGTAGGCTATAATGGCACCACTGCACTCCAGCCAGGACAACAGAGTGAAACCCTGTCTTTAAAAAAAAAAAAAAGTCAAGGCCAGGCATGGTGGCTCACGCCTGTAATCGCAGCACCTTGGGAGGCTGAGGCGGGTGGATCACCTGAGGTCAGGAGTTTGAGACCAGCCTGGCCAACATGGTGAAACCCCGTCTCTACTAAAAATACAAAAATTATCCAGGCATGGTGTCGGGCACCTGTAATCCCAGCTACTCGGGAGACTGAGGCAGGAGAATCGCTTGAACCCGGGAGGTGGAGGTTGCAGTGAGCCGAGATTGCACCACTGCACTCCAGCCTGGGTGACTCAGCGAGACCCTGTCTAAAAAAAAAAAAAAAAAAAAAAGAGAGAAAAAGCAGATACATGCAGATTCAAAACCCATCCCAGCACAGAGCAGCTGCATCATATATGTCTTTTTGCACAAATGGGTAAGGATACCTCACTGTCCGCCATAATTCTATCAGTAATAGATTGTTTTCGGAGGACAGACAATGTCATCCAGGAAAAACCGCTCCTTTAGTTCTTATGATTTCAATTCTGTTAGTGGCTTTCAAGAGAAATAACTAAGAACAGTGAACAAGAAAGGAAAGAGGATTCTTTCAGCTGGTTGTGAGGACAGTGGGGAGATTGCGCCGCGTGATCACATAGACTGTGACTGGGCGTGGGGCTGCACCGACCGTGCCCAGCCTCCCCTTTAGACGTTTATTCTCCATGCAGTAACTTCTATTCTTTCATTTGCAGTAATGTAGCAATCACGGTGTGAATACATCCTCGTCTTAGTCTGTTCGGGCTGCTATAGCAAAAATACTATCGATTGGGTGGATTAGAAACAACAGATTTTTATTTCTGACAGTTCTGGAGGGAAAATCCAAGGTGCGGCAGATTTAGTGCCTAGGGAAGGGCCACTTCCTGCTGTCTTCTTGAGGGAGCCCTCTGGGGTCTTGTTAAAAATTAATTAATCAATTAGTTTTTAAATTGACAAGTAAAATCATGTATGTTTATGGTGACAACATGATGTTTTGAAATATGTATACATTGTGGAATGGTTATGTTGATCTAATTGATACATGCCTTTCTACCTCCCCTTTTTTTTATGGTGAGAACACTAAAAATCTACTGTTTTAGCAATTTTTACATTGTCATGAACTATAGTCACCACGTTGTGTACAATAGACTTTGTGAGCTCTAGGGCCTCTTGTCTAGGACAATAATCCCATGATGAGCCTCCACCCTCATCATCTAATCCGCTCCCAAAGGTCCCACCTCCTAATACTATCTCATTGGGAGTTAGGATTTAACATCATTTGTGGGGGGAGGTGGGGACGCAAACATTCAATCTATAGCAATCATCATTCCTTTGCTCCATCTCCTCTTGAGGGGCATTCTGGCTGCTCCTCACCCTGATTTTTTATTTTGGGGACCAGAATCACTCTCAATGTCTCAGACAGTGCCTCACACATCACTCTCACCTTGTCAATATTTACTGATTGGTTGAAGGTTGCAATGGAAAACCTTGTGTATGTTCCCTTGCCCACATGATGGAGAATTTCTTCAGGTGACATAGATAGGGGTGGAGCCATGGAGAAAGCATAATTTTTTGTTTGTTTGTTTGAGACGGAGTCTCTCTCTGTCGCCCAGGCTGGAGTGCAGTGTCTCAATCTCAGCTCACTGCAACCTCCACCTCCCAGTTTCAAGCACTTCTGCTGCCTCAGCCTCCCAAGTAGCTGAGATTACAGGCACGCACCACCATGCCTGGCTAATTTTTTGTATTTTTAGTATTTTAGTAGAGATGGGTTTCACCATGTTGGTCAGGCTGGTCTCGAACTCTTGACCTCAAGTAATCTACTGGCCTCCGCCTCCCAAAGGGCAGGGATTACAGATGTGAGCCACCATATTTGTTTGCAAATAGTGCAGAATGTCTTTCTAAAGAGGCATTTTCCTTGTTTTCTCTTGGCAGCTCTGTAAGCAAGGACCTGCTTTACTTTTGCTGTCTGCCATCTCCCCAGCACCTCACACCAAGTCTGGTGCATACAAAGTCCTCTATTTGTCTGTCTCAAATATACATGAGTGAATGAATGAATTATTTTATGCTCCAAATTGGCATTGAGGTGGATAGATATATACTTAGCATGTCTTTCTCATAGAATATGTTATCATGACATTAAATGTTCCTCCAAAAATGTTTGTTTTGGGAAGAATTCGGTTTGTGCATCAAGACTGCAGGATAGAAGGGTACTCATTGTATACACTTGTTGCCAACTTCTTGCTAATGTAGACGAAGATGTGCTAACTCCTCTATACCTTCCTGAATGTTTGTGAATGTCTGCAGACAGCAGATTCCCAGAAGTAGACTGGCTAAGTCAAAGCACACATACTTTTTAAATTTTGGCACCTATCCCCAAAATTTGATCACTAGCATTTGAGAATGTCCATTTTCCTACAACCTTCCTTACTCTAATATTATTCTTGTTTTTGATTTCATTCGTCTGAAATGACTTCTATTTACTTTGAGTGTCTGTTTTGGTATTAGAAGTAGGGTAGACTCACAGCTGTAATCTCAGCACTTTGGGAGGCCAAGGTGGGCCGATCTCTTGAACCCAGGAGTTTGAGATTAGCCTGGGCAACATGGTGAAGTCCTGTCTCTACAAAAATATGTATTTTTTTTTTTTTGTATTTTACCTGGGCGTGGTGTCGCGTGCCTGTAGTCCCTGCTACTTGGGAGGCTGAGGTGGGAGAATTGCTGGACCACAGAAAGTCAAGGCTGCAGTGGGCTGTGATCATGCCACTGCACACTCCAGCCTGGGCGACAGAGCAAGACTCAGTCTAAAAAAAAAAAAAAGTAGTAGTAGGGTGGAATATCTCTTTTATGTTTATTGCACCTGTAAATACTCTCTGGTAAATATTCTACTCATATTCTTTGCCCATGTTTCTATCTTGGTGTTCAACTTTTCCTGACTTTATATTACATTTATTTATGTATATAATTTCTATGTATCTCATATGTTTATGTTAGTGATACAAAGTTCTGGATCATCATCTCTATTTTTACATATTTGACCTGGGCTTGCCATTTAAGTCTTGTTTGTGGTGGACGTTTTCCTTACACACAACACAAATATTTTCAATTTTTGTGAAGTATAGATTTATTATTTTATATTCGTTAACTTTTGTGTCATGTTTAGTACATCTTTCTTCATCCTATAGCTTCAAAAATATTCTCTTCGGTTTTCTTGCCATGACTGCAGAATGGACGCCACGAGCCCACTTCCTTGCCCCAAGCACTGCCCTCCCTACTCAGACGGCATGAGCGCTGCTCCCCCTACTCAGACGGCATGAGCACTGCTCCCCCTGCTCAGACAGCAGGAGAGCTGCCCTCCCTAGTCAGACGTAAGGAGCGCTGCTCCCCCTACTCAGACGGCATGAGCACTGCTTCCCTACTCAGACGGCACAAGCACTGCCCTCCCTACTCAGATGGCACTCTAGGACTGGAATGTCCCACAGAGCAGCCGCAAACCACAGGTGGCTGTTAAGCACTTAATATGTGGCGGCTGTGAATTGAGCCATGCCACACGATGAGTTTCAAAGACTTAGTATTAAAAAAGAATGTAAAATATATTATTACAATTTTTATATCGATTACATGTTGAAATGATAACGTTTTTGAAACATGGGGTTATACAAAATATATTATTAAAATGAATCCCATCTATTTCTTTTAAAAGCTGATAGAAAATAAAAATAGTAAATAGTAACAATGACTTACAAAAAATAGAAATATCTGCCCAGGCTCTGTGGCTCACTCCTGTAATCCCAGCACTTTGGGAGGCCGAGGTGGGTGGATCATGAGGTCAGGAGATCAAGACCATCCTGGCCAACATGGTGAAACCCCATCTCTACTAAAAATACAAAAATTAGCCGGCGTGGCAGCGCACGCTTGTAATCCCAGCTACTCAGGAGGCTGAGGCAGGAGAATCGCTTGAATCTAGGAGGCAGAGGTTGCATTGAGTGAAGATCATGCAACTGCACTCTAGCCTGGGTGACAGAGCGAGACTCTGTCTCAAAATAAATAAATAAATAAAAATAAAAATATATATATTTTATATATATTACGTATATAATAGAACACTTAAAATGATAAAAATGGCTCACATTATAATCTATCAGACTAAGGTCCTGTAAGAAGACCTTGGTTACTGCAGGAAGAATTTGGGCTGAAATAAATAGAAGTTCAGATGGTAGAAATCTTTCTAACTGGAGACTCTTGGACTTTGAGAAGCAGTTTGAATGTCAACATCTCGCCCAGTTGCCAGATAAAACCTTGGTTCAACAACCCACCATGGAATTTTTCCCTGATTAACGAGCTAAATTCTGTACTGGAATCCAAGCAATATATATGTTGCCATCCAACTCAGGAAGAGACTGGCTTTCTCGGAAAGAGCACAACTCACCCAGTGTTCTGGAGACCTCTATTTCCAAACCATAAAAATATTGAATACTAGCCATCTGTTTTGCGGATTGTGTCCCTGATTTCCATCATTCATCAGTTTCTTTTTTCCTCCCTCTCATTTCCTGGGGTGAACATCCTGCCCCCTCATTTTCTGGGTTCCCATCATGAGGGTCTGTTAAGGGACCTGGCATGAAGCTGGTGGTTGTGTGTGATGCATAATACCAGCCTACTTCCACTGAACAAAATTCTGTTATACATTCAGAGCAAAACTAAACAAATGAGAATTCACTAAAATTTAATGACAGCTTTGTTGAGATAGTCACATACTATACAATTCATCGTTTAAAGTACTTATAAGTCAATGGTTTCTAGTATATTCATAGAGTTGTGAAATCATCACCACAATCAATTTTAGAACATTTAGAATTTTAGAACATTTAGATCATCCCCTACCAAAAAAATCCCATGCCCCTTAGTCGTAACTCACCATTTCCTCCCAATGTTCCCCAGCCCCAGGCAGCACATGAATCTGCTTCATGTATCTGTAGATTTTTGCATTTTGAATCATATAATATATGACTTTTGGGTAAGGTTTTTTCACTTAGCTTAATGTTTTTGAGCTCATCCGTGCTGTAACATGTATCAGTACTTAATTCTTGTTTATGGCAGAATAATATTTCATTGTATGGATGTGCCACATTTTATGTATGTATTCATAAGTTGATAGACCTTTGGGCTGTTTTCACTTTTGGCTATTATAACTAATGCTGCTATGAACATTTGTATAGAAGTTTTTGTTTGTGTAGATGTATGTTTTCGTTTCTTTGGGGTATATATCTAAGAGCAGGATTACTGGGTCTCAGGGTAATGCTATATTTAACCTTCTGAGGAACTGCTTTCCAAAACAGCCACACCAGTTTACATCCCCACCAGCATTTATGAGGATTCCAATTTCTCTGTCCTCACCAACACTTGTTATAGTCTATTTTGACTATAGCCATCATAGTGGGTATAAAGTGACATCTTATTGTGGTTTTGACTTGCATTTCGTTGGTGCCTAATGATAGTGAATATCTTTTCATGTGCTTCTTGGGTATCTGTGTATCTCATTTGCCATGATATCCACCGAGATCCTTTGCTGCTTGGTCACGCTACACCCAACCATTTTTGAAACATCTGGGCTATCCACGATAGTTTGGATACTGAGTTTATGCGGGTACAGTGGAATCAGAAAAAAGAAAAGTTACCAGAGAATTCAGTTGGTAATGACAAATCCTTTGGAGAGAACCTTGACAAGACTTGCTAATGGACAACGTTTGCTGTACCTGATTAGGTCAACTTTGAAGTTAACAGAGGCTGAAGTGCCAGAATCAATCCATCCCAGAATGATTTCTAATTAAGGGTGCAATATAAGATCACTCTGGCTACAGGGAAGGAAGCAGAAGAAGGGAAAGGGAAAGACAGGGAGATGCCAGGAGACGTAGCTGGCCACTCACTAAATCTAGATAGAATTAGTTAATTCTTCCAATATACTTTCATTAATTTATTTATAAATGATATAAACAGAAAAATGTTACGTGCAAAATAAAACATGGAAAATTTTTCAGAGGATAAGATAAAAAATAAATGAAAATGGAAGCCCCAATAATTTATTTCCGCGCGTGACCCATTTTGAGACCTCAAAGGGGTCACAACATGCAATGAAGTTGGGCCAGGGCAACGACAGAAGATGGGAAGGTTGGGGAGTTATGTGGGGTGAGTGGAATGGCTGAAGGTAGACTCTGGAGAAGGATTTGATCTGATGTGCTGATGGACTTGGTTTCTCATTGTTGGAAACGACGTGAGACCTATTGATGGCTGTAGTTGAGAAGGAAATGATTTGGAAGGCTCAGGAGGGAAGTCTGGGCTGTCGGTGGAGGGGGAGAAAATCATGGAGAAGTGAGTTGGTGAGTGTGGCCAGGGGACTGGAGGAGACGTCAGTGGTGATGAAAAAAAGCCAAGAGCTAACACAGAGTCCCGAAAGCTCAACCTGGAGACCTGGACGTGACAGGAGAGCCCCCAGGCCTGGGTCTGCAGCTTTCTCTGAGAGCCTGAGATCTACCCAGCACCCTTTCAGCAATACTTCTTATGGATGCCAGCCGCTGCTAGTTTCTGTTGATGCAACTAAGAATTCCAATGCAAACAAAAGGCAGCGGCTCACACGCCCTGCTGTGCTCTCCTCTCTGAGGACCTCATCCAAGAACATATTTTAAGATGTACAGGACCCATGATCTAAGCACGGATGGAGAAAACTGCAGGCCTCAGCCCCTCCCCCTTGCTGCCCCAGGAGCACTGATTTTCTGTGAAGGACAGATGCAGCCTCCAGCGGTTGCCATGGAAACCAGGGCTGCAGAGAGTGAAGTTTTCCAGGCTCTGGAGTCCGTTGTGTGTGGGTGGATGCAAGATCCCAGCCTGGCATACAGCAGGCAACTAATAAATGTCTGTAGAAGGACTGAATGTTTGTCTCCTGGACTCCCACCATGCGTCGGCATTCTGTGCTAGAACAATAATCTTCTTGTGAGCCTGAAATCTGTGAGGTTGAAATTTTGTAAAATCTCCCTAGATTTATTGGGTTATAATTTACATATAATATGATTTACCTATTTTAAATATACGGTTTGATGCATTTTAGTGGTTGTATACACTCATGAAACCACCACCACAATCAATATACGGAGCATTTAATTAGTCTAAAAAGTTTCTTGGCCCGGCAAGGTAGCTCACACCTGTAATCCCAATGCTTTGGGAGTCTGAGGTGGGAGGATTGTTTGAGGCTAGGAGTTCAAGACCAGCCTTGGCAACAAAGCAAGACCCTGTCTTTACAAAAAAAATTAGCTGGGTGGGGTGACACCTGCCTGTAATCTCAGCCGCCTTGGGAGGCTGAGATGGAAGGATCACTTGAGCCTAGGAGGCCAAGGCTTCAGTGAGCTATGATCATGCCACTGCACTCCAGCCTAGGCTACAGAGTGAGACCCTGTCTCAAAAAAAATGTGTATATACATAAATTTTAAAAAAGTTTTTGTATTACTCTGTTCTCACATTGCTATAAAGAACTACCTGAGACTGGGTAATTTATAAAGAAAAGAGGTTTAATTGACTCACGGTTCCGCTGGCTGTACAGGGAGCCTGGCTAGGGAGACCTCAGGAAACTTACAATCATGGCGGAAGGTAAAGGGGACCAGGCATGTCTTACGTGGCAGGGGCAGGAGGAAGGGATGGGGGGAGGTGCCACACACTTTTAAACAACCAGATCTCATGAGAACTCACTCACTATTATGAGAACAGCAAGGGGGACATTCCACCCCCATGATCCAATCACCTCCCACCAGGCCCCACCTCCAACACAGAGAATTACAATTTGACATGAAATGTAGGGAGTGGGGTGGACACAGACCCAAACCATGGCAGATTTTTCTGTGCTAATTTGCCTTCGATCCCTCCTCTCCCTCCATCCCAGCACCACACCACTCCAATCTACTTCCAGTCTCTATTGTTTTGTGACTTTCTAGAATTTTATGTAAATAGAATTATGCAATCTTTTGTTCAACTTTTTTCTCCTAATGTTTTGAGATACACCCATGTTGTTACATATATTGAGATTTTACTGATTAATATTAATTATTAAATAATTATATTTTGTTCTTTTTTACTGCTTAGTGGTATTCCATAATATGGATATATCAGTTTATCTATTTTCCTGTTGGTGACTATTTAAACTGTTTCCAATTTGAGGGGCAGGGGGGCAGTTACAGAATTATGCAGCTATCGACATTCCTTTCTAGCAACATTTTAAGATTTCTCCCAGGTATTTGCAAACCTAAAGAGTTGCACTTTTTTCATAAAAACAATAGATGTTGGCATGGATGTGGTGAAAAGGGATCACTATACACTGCTGATGAGAATGTCAATTAGTACAGCCTCTGTGGAAAACACTATGGAGGTTTCTCAAGTAACTAAAAGCAGACCTACCATTCCTTCCAGCAAGCCCACGATGGGGTATGTACCCGAAGGTGTCTTTCATATAAAAGAGACACCTGCATTCATACGTTTATTACAGCATAATTCACAATTGTGGAGATATGACATCAATCTAAGTGCCCATCAACAGATGAGTGGATAAAGAAAATGTGGTACATATACAGCATGGAATACTACTCAGCCATTGAAAAAGAATGAAATCATGTCCTTTGCAGCAATTTGGATGGAACTGAAGGCCCTTACTCTTTTTTTTTTTTTTTTTTTTTCTGAGACAGGGTCTCGCTCTGTTGCCCAGGCTGGAGTGCAGTGGCGCCATCTCCGCTCACTGCAACCTCAGCCTCCTGGGTTCAGGTGATTCTCTTGCCTCAGCCTCCTGAGTAGCTGGGACTACAGGCGTGCACCACCACGCCTGGCTAATTTTTTGTAATGTTAGTAGAGATAGGGTTTCTCCATGTTGTCCAGGCTGGTCTCGAACTCTTGACCTCATGTGATCCACTCGCCTTGGCCTCCCAGTGTGCTGGGATTACAGGCGTGAGCCCACCGCTAAAGGCCCTTATTCTAAGTGAAGTAACTCAGCAAGAGAAAACCAAATACTGCATGTTCTCACTTATAAGTGGGAGCTAAGCTATGGGTACACAGAGGCAGACAGAGTGGTGTAATGGACAGTGGAGACTCGGAAAGAGGGCAGGAAGGAAGAAAGGGAGGGATAAAAAAACTACATATTGGGTACAATATACATTACTTGGGTGATGGGTGCACTAAAAGCCCGGACACCACCACCATCCAATTCATCCACATCATCAAAAATCACTGGTGCTCACAGAGCTACTCAAATAAAAAGATTTAAAAAACAAAGCATAGACTGGCACACACACAAAATAATGTCTTGTAGTTTTTGTTTCATTCTTGCCAATTGGATAGAAGGAAAATGGTCTCCCTGTTCACATGGCTGTCCAATTTTTGGATTACAAATAAGATGAACAATCCTTCATCTTTCTTTGAATTTACTTTCTCTCTCTCTCGTGTTTTTTGTTTGTTTGTTTTTGTTTGTTTGTTTGTTTTCGAAGTCTTGCTCTGTTGCCAGGCTGGAGTGCAGTGGTGTGATCTCAGCTCACTGCAACCTCCGCCTCCCGGGTTCAAGCAATTCTCCTGCCTCAGCCTCCCGAGTAGCTGGGAGTACAGGTGCACACCACCACACCCGGCTAATTTTTGTATTTTTAGTAGAGATGGGGTTTCACCGTGTTAGCTGGGATGGTCTCAATCTCTTGACCTCATGATCTGCCCACCTTGGCCTCCCAAAGTGTTGGGATTATAGGCGTGAGCCATCGCACCTGACCTCTTTGAGTTATTTTTAAATGTACAAATAAATTATTATTAACTATAGTCACCCAATTGTGCTATCAAATACTAGGTCTTATTCACCCCTTCTAACTATTTTTCTGTGCCCATTTACAACCCCACTTGCCCCCCAACCCCAACCCATACTGCCTTGTGCTGAAGAAGAAGATGAGACCATTGGCCGCTCCCTGGACCAAACACCATTCCCCCATTCCCCCCACATGGAAGCTCCCAGACCTACAGGGAGGCTTTCAGCTCCCGGTGCTGCATGAGGAATTTGGACCAAATCCAAATAGAAAACGGGGTCAGAAGGGAATGACATTTCTAACTGAATAGCCATGGTCCCTGAGAAGAAGCAGTTACAACGTCAGCTGCCAGATAAGACGTCGGGTCAAGGACCCACCGTGGAACGTCCCCTTGGTTCCTGAGCCAAATGCCCCACTGGAATCCCAGCAATACACATGTTGCCTTCAGCAAGGGAATGAGTTTATCATAAACAGCACAGCCTGGCCAAGGTTCCAGAGACCTCTGTTTCTAAGCCATGGAAATATTTCATTCTGGGCCAGGCCCCATGGCTCATGCCTGTAGTCCCAGCACTTTTGGGGGCCGAGGTGGTTGGATCGCTTGAGGCCTGGGCAACATAGAAAGACCTCATCTCTCCAAAAAAATACAAAAATTATCCGGGCATGGTGGCACACCCCTGTGGTCCCAGCTACTCTGGAAGCTGAGGCCAGAGGATCACTTGAGCCTAGCAGGTCAAGGCTGCAGTGAGCTGAGATTGCGCCCCTCGCTCCAAACTGGGCAACAGGGAGAGACACTATCTTTAAAAATATATATAAAATAATAAAACAGACAAACAAATATTTTATTCTGGTTGTCATTTTGCAGATTATATCCCCTGGTCCTGTCAGTAATCATTCTGGGGCAGTTTTTTTGTTGTTGTTTTTTTGGGGGTGGGTGTGAAAATCTTT
Organism: Pongo abelii; assembly: GCF_028885655.2. Taxonomy (NCBI): domain Eukaryota; kingdom Metazoa; phylum Chordata; class Mammalia; order Primates; family Hominidae; genus Pongo; species Pongo abelii. Next base: position 63,683,961 of record NC_072005.2, read on the forward strand.
CTGCTTCATAATATTCCAGCCATCACTGATGTTCAGCCATAACTCCCCCCACCCCTGAATATGCTCATGGAACTAAATTTCCATAACTTGCTGGATTCCGTGAATTACCAAAATCAGTAAGAATGGACTTTTAACACTTCATCTTAGTCTGAATTAAGTTCACACACATAGCTGTCTGCACAGGGTTCGTCTGCCTTTTCCCATAACAATTATGTCAGCACGACCTCACAGCAGAGACCACATTGCTTCCTGTTATGGGCTGAAATGTGTGCCCCTAAACTCACGCTGGAACCCTACCTTCCAGCACCTCAGAATGTGAGCATATTTGAAGATGAGGTCTTTACAGAGGTGATCAAGTTAGAACAAGATCATTAGTATCATCTGTGTCTCCTGATTCAACATGGCTGGAGCAGCCAGGCGCGGTGGCTCATGCCTGTGATCTCAGCACTTTGGGAGGCGGAGGCAGGCAGATCACCTGACATCAGGAATTCGAGACCAGCCTGGCCACCATGGTGAAACCTTGTCTCTACTTTAAAAAATACAAAAAATAGCCAGGCATGATAGTGGGTGCCTGTAATCCCAGCTACTTGGGAGGCTGAGGCAGCAGAATTACTTGAACCCGGAAGGTGGAGGTTGCAGTGAGCCGAGATTATGCCATTGCACTCCAGCCTGGGTGACAGAGCAATACTCCATCTAGAAAAAAAAAAAAAAAAAAAATGGCCGGAGCCCTGATCAGGTGAGGAGATGAGGACAGAGGCACATACAAAGTAATGACCATGTAAGGACACTGGGAGAAGATGACTGTCTCTATACGCTGAGGAAAGAGGCCTAAAGAGAAACCAACCCTGCTGATACCTTGATCTCTCAGCCTTCCAGCCTCCAGAACAGTGCGAAAATGCATTTCTGTTGTTGAAGCCGCCCTGTCTGTGGTGTTCTGTTGTGGCAGTCCTGGCAGCTTAATGCACGTACCCAACGAGAGTGCCCCAAACCCTTCCTACGTAGCAATTCTGGAGCTTAGACAGTCTGTGGGTCATAGCAAGGAACCAGATCTTTATCTGACAGTGACATGAATCTGTTGACATGTTTTAGCCCAGGCAGTGGTCACGGATGCCTTTTCTTTTAAGACACTCCATGTTGGCTCCACTATGGATGAAAGGCAGGGCTGGTGCATGGCAGAGACACACACAGAGGAGACTTGGGGGACACAGGACAGAGAGGATGGGTGCCCAAACGAGGTGGGGCAGGGGGAATGATGGAGACAGAGCTGGCTCAGGGGATGTCCAGGAGGCAGAACTGACGAGGCCTGGACGCTGGTGGGATTTGGTGGGTGGCTCATTTCATGTGTCCACCTGGCCAGGCTCTAATCCCCACAGGTTCCATCAAACCCTCATCCAGCTGTGGCTGCAAGGGTATTTTACAGATGCAGTTAACATCTATGATAGCTGACTTTCAGTGAAGGAGATGATCCTGGAGGATGTGGGTGGGCCTCATCTCATCAGCTGAAGGCCTTATGAGCAAAAACTGAGTTTTCCCTGAGGAAAAAGAAATTCCACCTCAAGGTTGCAGCATTAGTTCCTGCCTGAGTTTCCAGCCCATCGTCGGTCAGCCCCACAGATGCCATGCCTCCCAGACTTCAAAATTGTGTGAGCCATTGCCTTACAATGAGTCTCTTAAAACAGTGGTTTGCAACCTTTTTGGCACCAGGGATCAGTTTTGTGGAAGACAATTCTGTAGACCAGGGTGGAGAGATGGCTTTGAGATGATTCAAGTGCATTACATTTGTTCTGAACTTTATTTCTATTATTATTACACTGTAATATATAATGAAAAAATTATGCAACTCACCAGAATATAGAATTGGTTGGGAGCCCTGAGCTCCTTTTCCTGCATTCTCCCAGCTGGGAGTGGTGGGAGACAGTGACAGATCTTCAGACATTGGATTCTCATAAGGAGCATGCAAACTGGATCCCTCGCACGTGCAGTTCACAACAGGTTTTGTGCTCCTATGAGAATCTAATGCGGCCACTGATCTGACAGGAGGTGGACAGGAGGTTGTAATGTGAGCAGTGGGGAGCGGCTGTAAATACAGGTGAAGCTTCACTCACTCACTCGCTCACCCACCCGCCCTCACTTCCTGCTGTGTGGCCCAGTTCCTAAACAGGCCATAAGCCAGTATGGGTCCATGGCCTGGGGGTTGGGGACACCCATCTTTAAAGACAAAAATTATATATATGACATATGTGATATATATATGATATATATACACACATATATGTGTATAGACCTATTATCAATATCCCCCCACACATATATACATATAAATATGCATGTATTTCACCCCATACACATATATACTTATCCCCGCATGCAAATATGCATATAGATATGCATGTATTCCCCACACACATATATACATGTATCCCTCCCCACAAATATACATATAAATATGCAGTATTTCCCCCCAAAACATATATGCATGTATCCCCCACAGACAAATATACATATAAATATGCAGTATTTTCCCCCCAAAACATATATACATGTATCCCCACAGACAAATATACATATAAATACGCATGTTATATCCTACCTAGTCTGCTAGGGCTGCCATAACAAAGCTCCATGTACCAAGTGGCTGAAACAACAGAAATGTGTTTTTTCACAATTCAGGAGGCTGGAAGTTTGCAATCAGGTGTAAGCAGGGCTGGTTTCCTCGGAGGCCTTTCTCTTTGGAGATCAGACAGCCGCCCTCCTTGTGTCCTCACGTGGTCTTTCCTCCGTGTGTGTCTGTATCCACATTTCCTCTTCTTTTGAGAAAACCAGTCCTATTAGATTGAGGTCCATCCTAGTGACCTCGTTTTAGCTCAGGTGCCTCTGTGAAGACCCTATCCCCAAATACAGTCACATTTTGCGGTGCTGTGGGGTTAGGACATCAACATATGAATTCAGGGAGTCTACAGTTCAGCCCATAGCACTACTGGTTTTGTTTCTCTGGTAGGACCCTGATGGCTACAGGAACAGGCACCATTTCTGCCTTAAGGAACTAGGTGGACACCCTCAGTCCCTGAGAAAGGGAAGGATTTTTGAAAACATAATGGGTTCAACTTAGCTGGGTGGAGACCTCCTAAGAAGAGGTAAGAGTCTTGTTCTGTCTCTGTAAAAGGAAAATGGTTTTCTAACGTTTTACTGTTCCAGAGAAAGACAAAACGCCCAACCTCCATTTACATCTGTCTCAGCACACCTCATTAATTCCCTAGAAAGAACTGCTGGAAGTCGAATTACCGGGTCAGAGGGGTTAAAAGGTCCTCGTGATTTGGTTATATTACTGAGTTTTGTTCCAAGTCAGGCAGCTTGGCCATAATCCCCGTTTATTTATCACTGCATTTCCGTTTAATCATTTTCACTGCACAGATAGCACATCAATTTTTACTTGGAAATTGAAAGTATATATATTTTTACAATTTATCATCCTGTGTTTTCCCTCATGAGGCTGTCCCCATGATGTAAAATGATCCAAAATTTTGATTGCGTTGTCCAGAGGAAAGGCGTTTGTTATTTTCTCTTAATCATTTTAGTACTGACTTTTCATATGCCCTTCTTGTGCTTTATAGTCTTGTTTCCAAGTACTTCATTTTACAAACATGCCGTGATGTTCCCCTTCTATCTGCGCCCTGTGCCTTTGTGTACTGGGACTAATTTTTTGAGGGGAGACAGGGTCTCACTCTATTGCCTAGGCTGATCCTGACTGCTGGCCTCAAACAATCTTCCTGCCTCAGCCTCCCAAAATTTGGGGCTTACAGGCAAGAGCCACGGTGCCCAGCTTGAGTTACAGTCTTTAAAAATCAATTCATTGCATTTGGCCTTAATGGGAAGACCAAAGTGAGATGTATCATGAACTTGAAAACTACAGTATTGGCAACCTGTTTATCAGAAAGGTTCAGAAAACTTCCTCTCCCACCATCAGTATCTCAAACCATTCCCACCTCAACTTTGCTTCCTGGTGGTAATTAGCAAATTCAAAGGTGGTGAACATGAAAGACACATGAAATGTTACAGTGCTGTGGAGATATGGTATTGCTAGTCATTTATTAATCCACCTACCATCATTCATCCATTCCACCCATCCACCCACTATCCATCCATCCATCTATCCATCCATCCTCCATCCATTATCCATCCATCCATCCTCCATCTATCCACCCATCCACTCATCTACCCACCCGTCCACTCATCCTCCAACTATCTAATATCCATCCATCCACCCATCAACAGAGAAGCCACAGAGGGAAGTACTGGGGCTGGTCAGGAAGCAGAGGGAGTGAGGGGAAAATGTGGGCAGGAGCCTTTTCATTATTTCCATGGGAGGGAACGGGTGAAGCAGAGTGGGCAGGCTTAGGATTGGCTCCTCTGAGTAATTTCAGTGGCTCTGGGGCACAGGCACTGTCCTGGTTGTCTGGTTCCCAACCCTGGGTGATGAAGGCAGGCACACAGAGGCCCTGAATGTGGGAGCCCAATGGAGGGGGTGCTGGGTGTGGGCTCTGGATGGGGTGGTTTGCATGTGAAAGGCACCCTCTCAGGGGGGTTGTTTATCATCTTTAGGAAAATGTAAAGAATCAGAGTACAGAAATTTACACAGGCATGGTTGATGCACCGGGGAGCAGAATGGGTCAGCCCAGGCGAGGATGGGGCATCTTGGACAGACGCAGCTGGGTGTGGAGGCAGGACACTGTCAGAAAAGGCTCCTTCTCAAGGCTCCTCTCTCCTTAGTGGCCCTGCCTTCAACTTCTACCCCACTCTGTGCATTCTTCCCCACTCTGAGTCTGATTTCGCGGGTCTGGGTGGTGCCTATTATTCTGCATTTCTTTCTTTTTTTTTTTTTTTTTCAAGACGGAGTCTCGCTCTGTTACCCAACCTGGAGTGCAGTGGTGCCACTGCAACCTCCACCTCCCAGGTTCAAGCGATCCTCTCGCCTCAGCCTCCCAAGTAGCTGGAATTACAGGCACCTGCCACCATGCCCAGCTAATTTTTATATTTTCAGTAGAGACAGGGTTTCACCATGTTGGCCAGGCTGGTCTCAAACTCCTGATCTCAAGTGATCTGCCTGCCTCAGCCTCCCAAAGTGCTGGGATTACAGGCATGAGCCCCCGCACCCAGCCATTCTGCATTTCTAGAAAGCTCCCGGGTGTTGAGAATGACAAACTTTGATGGTTTGCCTGAGATGCTCTCCATTTTAGCAGGGACCCAAGGAGCCCCCAGCCCCGGGCAAACCAGGATGGTTGGTGGCTCCACTGGTGATGCCGCTGGTACTTGTCCTGGACCACACTTTGAGCAGAAATGTTCTGTTGGAGTCTGCCCTTCCCAAGGCAGGAGCTCAGAGAAAAAGGTGAAAATTTTCACTCTGTTCCCTACTCTGCTCAGGCTGACCTTTCCTCCTGGTAAACATCGTGTTTTCTCCTTTACGCAACATGCCCTCAACCCACCTGAGGCCATGTCCAGTGTCTGGACATGATTGGATTTTTTTCCCTGTGGACAGTTCCTGACCTTCTAGATACATTTCAACATGACCTCTGTCTTAGGTCGGGGCTCGCCAGCCGTGCATGTGAAGGCATGTGCTGTCTCTCGGCTGCCCAAGGCATGGTCTTTGCATTCTCTCCGTAGCCTGAACAATCATTAACCATGCAATTGCCCTCTTTTCTGCTCATGATGGGCCCCAAACCCCTCTGTAACCACTGGAGCCCATCACTCTCTGCTCTCCACAAGGCAAAAGGGTGAAATATTTTAATAATCATACAGTGTGAAACATCTCACCGAAAAAAACAAGCAACAACCAACAGATGTGAAAGACAAGACTGATGAATCTGACTCTATATGTACAGAAAATGTCAGCAGCTGGAAAAAATATACCACCAAAAAAAAATTGAACAGAGAAACTGGCAAAAGCAGATATCACAGAGTTAAACTTTACAGGTTAATATATAAAGTGTATAAAGAAGTCAAAAAGACACAAGTGGAAGACCAAAAGTGAAGAGTGGGCAGAGAATGAAAACAGGCTGCTAATAAAAGGGAACATTTAAATGTTTAGGAAAGATGAAAAGATATTCCACTTTATTTATAGTCTAATAAACTTGGCATTGAAAATCAAAATGAGATATCACTTTCTACCACTCAGACAGAACAAAAGTTTATAAAAGAGCATATGGAGTGGGCAAGGTGTGGCATGTGGAAACGGGGTTATCCACTGGCTGGCGGTGAAGGTGTGGATTGGCACATTTCTGATGCGTATTTTAGCAATAAATCTGCAAACGAGCCAGTCAACAGAGTCCCTTCCAGCAGAACAAACATAGGGAAACTGCCTTCCTAGTGGGCACTTCAGGTTAGTAATCGGAGAAAAGCAAACAAGCACGAAAGAAATAGAAGAGCGATTTGGCATTATCTGGAAAAGCTACTATCGGTGGCTCTCCATTGTGGGATGATTTCACCTCCTCCACTCCAGGAAATATTCGGAAATGTGTAGAGACTAGAGACTTTTTTTACTGTCACATTTGGGGCATGAGTAGGGCGTGAGCTACTAGCATCCAGTGGGTAGAGACCAAAGAGGCTGCTAAGCATCCTGCAATGCACAGCACAGCCCTCCCCAACAATAAAGAGTTACCAGCCCAAAATGTCAATCACATCAAAGCTGAGGAGGCTGCCCTATTGCCCAGCAATTCCGCTCCAAGATATATGTCCCAGGGGAGCTCCCTCCATTTCCACAAGGACCAAGCATAATCGTGCTCATTGCAGTACTCACTCACTCAGTGCATATCTGTTAAATGTGAACTGTAGCCCAGTCACTTTGCAGTGATGGGAGCTATTCACAGTTTTGTTTTCTTTTTTTTTTTTGAGACAGGGTCTCACTCTGTCACCCAGGGTGGAGTGCAGGGGTACAAGCCTGGCTCACTGCAGCCTCCACCTCTGAGCTCAAGAGATCCCCCCACCTCAGCCTCCCAAGTACCTAAGATTACAGGTGTGCGCCACCATGCCCGGCCAATTTTGTCTATCTTTTTAGAGATGAGGTCTTGCTGTGTTGCCCAGGCTGGTCTCAAACTCCTGGGCTCAAGCATTCCTCCTGTTCTTGGCCTCCTGAAGTGCAGGGATTACAGGTGTGAGCCACTGCACCTGGTCTATTCATATTCTTTGTAGTGAAAAAAAGTGGGATGGTGGGAGAGGAACAACTGAAATGTCTGTTGACAAGAGAATGGATAAATAAATTGTGGTGTACTCGTAAAGTGGACTGCAATACAGAAGGTTAAAGAATGAGATGTACATGTGTCCCTGTGGATAGAGCTCAATGGAAAAGAGCAAGTTGCATTTGATAGAACATCCACCCTTTAGCCTGGTGTGGTGGGGCTTGCCTGTGCTCCCAGCTACTTGGGACACTGAGGTGGAAGGATCACTTGAGCCCAGGAGTTGGAGGCCACAGTGAGCCATGATTGCACCACTGCACTCCTCCCTGGGTGACAGAGTGACACCCTATCTCAAATAAACAAACAAACAAATTGACAAGAAAAGAAGGAAGGGAGGAAGGAAGGAAGGAAGGAAGGAAGGGGAGAAAGAAAGAAAAGAAAAGAGGAAAGGAAAGGAAAGGAAAGCAAAGGAAAGGAAAGGAAAAAGGAAGAAAGACACTCACCCTGTTACCAGCCACCCTCCCAGATCTATCTGTTGGGTTGCACTGATCCCTTGCAGGGAATCATCTTACTTTGTGAGTTTACAGCTCTGTGTCATTATTCGGAGTTACTGTAACAATGCAATTCACGAGACGCCCTGAATGAATGCAGTTGTGGCTACCATCAAATGTTGACACAGCGTTCAACCCCATCAAGAGGAGATGCATTACTCAAGACATCTGTAGACAGGAATGGAGGACTGGAAGAATGAATGAAGTCATTCATTCTTTCAACAAACCTGAAGCACCTGAGGGGTGCTTGTCTGGCACTTTGAACCCCCTCCTTTCCACCCCCAAACATGCACACACACACACACAAACACACACACTGATATCAGAGCCCGGAAAATTCCAGTCTCCGCAGCTCCTTCTTCAGCCCTCCCCTTCCCACCTCCAGCTGCTGTGTCCATGGTGATGGTCTGAGCAGGCCTGGGTTGCCGCCGAACAGGTGATTGCTCTTGAAGGAAAACAACACCAAGCCACTCGGGGGATGGGAGGCAGCAGAGATGGCTCAAACCCTGGCCCCACAACAGTGGCCTGTGCAGGACTCGCGTGTCCCTGAAAATGCATCCTTGAGAGCTTTGCAGAAGATCATGAAATCGGCCATGAGGGCCTCCCTGACCCTGTCAGAGATAATACATCTCTTAAGCATGAGTGACATTGGCATTAGCTTTTTTTCTACTTGTTCATTTATTCATATATTCAACAACTATGAACTGACTGTCCTGGGAGCTGGTGATACAAGAATAAAACAAATAGACAAACAGGAGGCACACTCTAGTCTGATAGAGACATTTGCTCCTTCAAATAAGATTTTTTTCATTCATTCTGGATGAACTTACGGAAGAGCCGCTGCATGCTGGGGCCATGCTGGGCACACAGGATGCATCACAAAGAGAGACAGAGAGAGAGAGAGAGGAAGAGAGGAAGGGAGGAAGGGGGGAAAGGGGAAAGGAGGGAAGGAGGGAAGGAAGGAAGGAAGGAAGGAAGGAAGGAAGGAAGGAAGAGAGTCAAACAAAGTCCTTGCTTTCTGTTAAAGAACAAAGCATTAGATGAGACTTGTTAAAGCATGGGAAGGAACAAGATTTAGGACCATAGTGATGGGCATAGACAGACTGCGACAAGGGGATTTTGCAGTAGGAGAGAGAAACAGGGCGCTCAGCTCTGAATGCAGCATGGGCAAGAGAAAATCTGTAGCCGAGGAGCAGGGTGGGAGTCAGTGGATGGAAAATTACTGAGAGGAACACTCTGGCTGAGAACTGACCTAACAGGATTCTTGTTGAAGACAGGCTCAGGGTGAGTTGCCTGGGGGAGGTTGAGGATAAGGGATGTGAAAGAACCTGTCACTCCACAGGGCTTGCCGTCTAGTTGGGGAGAGACATGGTAAATCAGTATATATTTTTGGTTTTTTTCTGTATCCTCACTGCCTAGCAGAATGCTTGGGATCTAGTAGGATCTTCACAATCATTTTTCAGACTGTGAACGAATGAACAAATAAATGGGTTCTGTGAAGTTCACAATTCAAATTCTGGTGCCTTTATTCACGTACCACGTTCATAGCATCCTTTCTCCTGAGAGTACCCAAGGTTCCTTTCTTGGGTGGATGGGGAGTTGGCTGGATATGGGGCATCCCGGACAAAAATGTAACCCACCTTTGCAAAAACTATATCAGTGAGAAAATTCTGACCGTGAAAGAGATCTGAGCTAACCCACCTTCCATCTTGCCTTTCCCTTAGTTATTCCTGGGCTATTGGGCCAAGCTGACTTTGGAAGACATTTGCACTATAGTGTAAAAGGATAATAGGATTTGCCCAAAACTCAACTGCTGTTGTAAAGCTAATGGGAGGCTGGCTAGTGTGGTGACTCATGCCTGTAATCCCAACGCTTTGGGAGGCTGAGGCAAGAGAATTGCTTGAGCCCAGGAGTTGGAGGCCAACTTGGGCAGCATAGTAAGACCTTGTCTCTACAAAAAAATATAAAAATAATCCAGACATGGTGGTGTGCCCCTGTGGTCCCAGATACTCAGGAGGCTGAGGTGGGAGGATAACTTGAGCCCAGGAGGTTGAGGCTGCAGTGAGCTGAGATCGTGCCACTGCACTCCAGCCTGAGCAACAGAGTGAGCCCTTGTCTTAAATAAATAAATAAATAAATAAATAAATAAATAAATAAATAAATAAAATAAAAATAAAAAGCTAATGAGAGGTCATCCGGTCTCCCTGTGTTGCCCAGGATGGTCTCTAACTCCTGGGCTCGAGGAATCCTCCTGCCTCGGCTTCCAAACTGCCAAGATTACAGGCATGAACCACGGCTCGCAGCCTCAGGCAGAAAATTCTTGAAGCAATATCTGAACATTCATCTCTCTTTCTTAAAAAACCTCAACGGGCCTGGTGCAGTGGCTCACACCTGTAATCCCAGCACTTTGGGAGGCCTAGGCGGGTGGATCTCCTGAGGTCAGGAGTTCAAGACTGGCCTGGTTAACATGGGGAAACCCTGTCTCTACTAAAAATTCAAAAATTAGCCGGGTGTGGTGGCGGGCACCTGTAATCCCAGCTACACAGGAGGCTGAGGCAGGAGAATCACTTGAACCCAGGAGGCAGAGGTTGCAGTGAGCTGAGATTGCACCACTGCACTCCAGCCTGAGCAACAGAGGGAGACTCCTTCTCAAAAAAAAAAAGAAAAAAAAACTCAACATATTCCATTGCTCTTTAGCTTAAAAACTTAATTCTTAATCAAGACCTACCAGAAGTTGCAGCTCCAGAATTCCCACATGGAAGGGACGTGGAGGGAAGTTTTGGGTCAGAGTGGAGGCCACTGTGGGGTTTGCTGTGTTCACAGTGCCATTCATTTGAATCAACGCTGTCTGCCATGAAAAGTTACAAGAAAGTGAAGGCATAAAGAAATCAATGTCCAACTGGCATTGACTTCTTTTTATTTCAAATTAGTGTAAGAAATAGGCCAAGAAACACATTAGGAAACAGAGGATATGATGGTTAATTTTAGATATCCACTTGGCCAGGCTGTGGTGCTGTGTGGTTTGATCAGGCACCAGTCTAGATGCTGTAGGTACTCTGTTGATGTAATTAGCATTTACAGTCAGTTGACTTCAAGTAAAGACTAGCCTCCATCGCTTTGACGGGCCTTATGCAATCAGTTGGAGATAGATTGTTTTTTCCAAGAAAAAAGAATTCTGCCTCAAGACTTTAACGTAGAAACCCTGCCTGAAGTTCTAGCTTGCTGGCCTGCCCTGCAGATTTCAGACCCAGGCAGCAACATCCACTGTTCCCTCAGTCCCCAGCATGCTGCCCTGCCCATCGGGCTTGCCAGGCCCAGCAATTGCAGGAGCTAATTCCCTAAAATAGATTCCTCCCCTCCCCTCCTTTCCCTTCCCCTCCCTTCCCCTCCCCCTTCCCCTCTTCCCCCTCCCCTCCCCTCCCTTCCACTCCCCTCCCCTCCCTTCCACTCCCCTCTCCTCTCCTCCTCTCCTCTCCTCCCCTCTCCTCTCCTCTCTTCCTCCTCTCCGCTCTCCTCTCCTCCCCTCTCCTCCCCTCCCCTCCTCTCCTCTCCACTTCTCCCCTCTCCTTTCCTTTTCTCCTCTCCCCTCCTCTTCTCCTCTCCCCTCCTCTTCTCCTCTCCTCCTCTCTCCTCTCTCCAATCTCCTCTCCTCTCCCCTCCTCTCCTCTCCTTCCCTCCCCTCCCCTCTCCTCTCCTCATCTCTCCTCTCATCTCCTCTGCTCTCCTCCTCTCTTTTCTCCTCCTGTCTTCTCTCCTTGCCTCTCCCCTCCCCTCTCTTCTCTTCTGTCTCTCCCATGCATGTCTCCTCTTCTCTCTATACTTCCCCATCTTCCTTTGTCTCTGTCCCTCTCCCTCGCTACCTTCCTCCGTATCTCTCTGTGACTCTGTCTCTCTCTATCTCTCTTTCTCACACACACACACACACACACTCTGTTGGTTCTGCTTCTCTGAAGAACCCTAGCACAGAAGGGTATTGTGCACACAAGCTGACAACATAGATACACCAACATCTGCTGCCTGCCAGGCCCTCAGGACAGGAGACCAGACCAGTCTGTAGATATCAAGGGAGTGAGACCCACCCCAAAATGTGGAGAAAACTGGTTAACAAGCTGATACATGGATGTGGATGTCAGCAGAATGGCTGGTAGTCAATATTCTTAAACTCTTTGTATGATTCAGAAACAAACATCTCTAAAGCTCTATCTGTATTGTGATGTTTCTGAGAAAATTGTTCCCTCCTTGTACCCTGGGCTCTTGTTGAACATACCATGGTGGATCTTTGAGCTGAAACTTTGTTTGGGTCCTGGGCCAGATATGAACATTTTAGCCCCTTCTTCTTCACCACCAGGAGCATCCCCGTGGCAATATCTGTCCCATCCAAACCCTCTTTGGCCCTCATCCCTCCCTTGGCATTGGTGCTGTGGTCCCCGGATGGCTTAGACTCTATCAGAGGAGGAGAAGGGGGCACATCCTTAGGACAGGGAGACAGCTGGTGGCCTCAGCTTCCCTCCCACACCAGGACACTCAGGAGAATAGTTTCATAATTTGGGTGGAGAAAGGCTTAGTGAGCACAATTCTTAAAAGCTTACAATCATTAAAGATAAGATAAATTAAACTGACTCCATAAGAGCTGAAAAAGGCCCAGCACGGTGGCTCACACCTGCAATCCCAGCACTTTGGGAGTCTGAGGTAGGTGGATCACCTGAGATCAGGAGTTCAAGACCAGCCTGACCAATATGTATGGTGAAATCCTGTCTCTATCAAAAATACAAAAATTAGCTGGGTGTGGTGGTGGGCGACTATAGTCCCAGCTACTTAGGAGGCTGAGACAGGAGAATCGCTTGAACCCGGGAGATGGAGGCTGCGGTGAGCCGAGATCACACCACTGCACTGCAGCCTTGGCGACAGAGCAAGACTCTGTCAAAAAAAAAAAAAAAGGCTGAAAAAGTAGGCACAGAAGAACAAAAATGTAAACCTGAAGAAAAGATAAAAATGGGTAAAACTATTTTCAACCTAATGAGATTCAAAGAAACTATATATTTTACATGTGAATTGTGTTTACAAGAAAAGAATTTAAAATATGGGGTAACATAAACTTTAAAATCCATCAAAAGAGCAACAGGTAGGAACAGAAAAGCCTTAAAAGATAAAATAGAATGTGCCAAATAAGGAAAACGATGTTTCGACCTTTCTTGTACTCCAAGAAAATGAATACGCAAACCTTACTGGGAAGTCACTCTTTCTCTTGTCAGATGGACAATAAGGAAACAGACAAGCAGAGTTGGCTATGGAGTGAGAGCGGGCGCCTTCTCAGGCTGCTGGGGAGAGGCAGTTGCTGTGACCTTTCTGGCAAGATCTTTTGGCAGTAGACTTCAAAGTTTAATATCTGCATGCCCTTTGACCCAGCAAATCCACTTCTGGGAACCCACCTCCCCACAGACATACGCAAAAGCACACCCCCCCCACACACACATGGTCATGGCAGCCTGGCCGGAGCACGATCAGCCGAAAAGTCCATAGAACGTGCATCTGGGTTGTGTGAAGCTCAACACTGATGCAGAATTTTACAGTCCAAAGACATCAGCCCCTTGTTAGACAAATGAGCCGTGTTTTGAAGGTCATCTAATGTTAGGATGTATATTACATAAGCAAAAGCTGGATTAAAAAACAAAAATGCATCATTATCAAAGTTTGAGCAACTGTAATACATTCATGCATCCATTTATTTATTCAGCTTCTAAAAACCATTGATGCTGGGCGTGGTTGGCTCATGCCTGTAATCCCAGTACTTTGGGAGGGTGAGGTGGGCAAATCTCTTGAACCCAGGAGTTTGAGACCAGCCTGGGCAACAACAGAAAAAAAAAAAAATACAAAAATTAGCTGGGTGTGATGGAGCCTGTGGTCCCAGGTACTTGGGGAGGCTGTGGGGGGAGGATCACCTGAGCCAGGGAAGGTTAAGGCTGCAGTTGGAGGTTGAGGATCACCTGAGCCTGCGAGGTTGAGGCTGCAGTGAGCCATGGGGATGCCACTGCACTCCAGCCTGGGTGACAGAGTGAGACCCCGTCTCAATTAAACACACACACACAAAAACAAACAAACAGAAAAACCATTGAACACTCACTATGTGCCAGATATTCTATCAGGGAGAGAGGATGCGGTGGAGCTAAAAGAAAACAGGGTGTGCCCGCTTTCACCCAACATCCATTTCACTGGGCAAAAACCACAGAAGAATATAAGTACAAGACCATTTTGGAGAGCAATCTGCCGGTATCTAAGAATGCTGACCCTGTGTGTTCCCCTATCGCCCAGAAATTCCAGTTTGAGATTTGTGCCCTAGAGCAACTCTCACACATAGAACAAGGAGGTAAGTTCAAAGATGTTCATTGTGACTTTCATTCATTTGGCAGATATTGATTGAGCAGAAACTGTGGACTGGGCACTGCTCTGGGCTCTGGGGAGATCTAGCATTGCTTGTAATGGCCAGGAAAGCAGGAGGAGAGGTTACATCCCAAGCGCCTGCCAATGCGAGAATGGGTGAATAAACTGAGTGGAACATGAAGAGCGAAGAGAGATTGGGATCAAGTTGTAGAAGGATCAGTGTCCACAGAACAGTCCCGCGCAGACCCTCTCTCAGAGACGTAGTTAGGGTTAGGGTTTGTGGACCTCTCAACTCTCTGAAATTATTTCTGTCCTCTCCTTTTTTCCCAATTTTTAAAATTGTGGTAAAATACACATAAGCAGGCCGGGTGCAGTGACTCATACCTGTAATCCCAGCATTTTGGGAAGGAGAGGCAGGAAGATTATTTGGGCCCAGGGGTTTAAGACCAGCCTGGGCAACATAGTGAGACCATATCTCTAAAAAAAAAAAAAATTTTTTTTTTAAATTAGCCAGGCAGGGTGGCACGTGCGTGTAGTCCCAGCTACTCAGAAAGCTGAGGTGGGAGGATCGATTAAGCCCAGGAGTTTGAGACTGCAGTGAGCTATGATCACACCACACACTCCAGCTTGGGCAACACAGCAAGATCTTGTCTTAAAAAAAAAAAAAAAGCCATAATATAAAATTTGCCATTTTAACCATTTTTGAGTGTACAACTCAGTGGTATTAAATACATTTATAATGTTGTGCAACCATCACCACCATCCATCCCCAGAGCTTGTTTCATTTGTAAAACTGAAGCTCTGTCCCTGTTGAACATAACTCCACCATCCCCCTTCCCCAGCCCCTGGCAACCTCTGTTCTGCTTTCTGTGTCTCTGTTATTTGCCTACCCTAGGTACCTCATAGAAGTGAAATCCTACAAGATTTGTCTTTTGTGTGTGTGTGTGTGTGTGTGTGTGTGTGTGGCAGAGACTCTCTCTGTCTCCCAGGCTAGAATGCAATGGCGCAATCTCGGCTCACTGCAACCTCCACCTCCCAGGTTCAAGCGATTCTCCCACCTCAGCCACCCGAGTAGCTGGAATTACAGGCATGCGCCACCATGCCTGACTAATTTTTGTATTTTTAGTAGAGATGGGGTTTCCCATGTTGGCCAGGCTGGTCTCAAACTCCTGACCTCAGGTGATCTGCCCACCTTGGCCGCCTCCCAACGTGCTGCTAATAGAGGCGTGAGCTACCGCACCTGGCCGGATTTTCCCTTGTGTGACTGGCTTATTTCACTTAGCCTAATGTCCTCAAGCGTCATCCACGTTGCAGCACGTGTCAGAACTTCTTTCCTTTTCAAGGCTGAATAATAGCCCCCGTTCCGTTTGCCCATCGTTCCTTGGTGGACACCGGGGCTATTTCCACGTTTTAGCAATCGTGAATACTGCTGCTGCGGGTGGGGCAGAGCTGTCTGTCTGAGACTCTGGTTTCAACTCTTTGGGGTACGTGGTGACTCCAGTTTTAATTTTTTCCAGCTTTCCCTTCTCTTTGTGCCTTCAGCTGGAGTCATTTTGGATCCAACTAAGATAACTCATCTGAGCAGGTGGACTGACTGTGTGTGGCTCCCACGGACACAGTCACAAGGAGAAAGTTCTCTTGGCTCAGATAGAGGTGGGGAGGGGGTGCAGAGCTGTTCGTTTTCTCGGAAAACTTGTAGGAAGCACCTGCGTTGCACTAGGCGGGCATTTTGATCTCAACACAGTTCCAGCTCCAGACCTGGACATTTGCAGCCTCCTGGGCCTTCACTCTGGTTCCTCAGCCCCTACCGTCCTCTTTGGCTACGGTTTCCATGGCAACAGCCTTGGCCCGGGCCTGCCTGGGGCCTGCACATCAAGAGGACAGTGCTTGAGGGAAAACGTATAACAACAGCCCCCCCTCTTCCAAAGACCAAGACCGGCTGGTGGGGCGTGGACTTGCGGGGCAGGGGGCTCACGCTGCAGCTCCGCCTCCCCCATAGCTGGGTCAGTCTGACCCCGTTAGCTCTTTCCTGAATCCTGAGAGGCGGTCCCTGAGAAGCGAAAGCCTCCTGCAAGAGCCGGTGATGTCAGTCTCAGCTCTTCCACACCCCTTGGTTCATTCCACACATCCACTGAGCGCCACTGAGTACCTGACGCTGGTCCTGAAAACAGGGGCGCAATGCTGGGTGTTCTCAGCCTGAGGCTTTGACATCCCAGACATTTGTCCGCCAGAAACGTGCATTGAATCACTCGACCAATACGGACTGAGGGCTCAGCAGGGCAAGGGTGGGTGCCACAGGAACCAGCCCTAGGCAGAGATCCCTGCCTCCTTGGGGTTTCCATTCTAGTGGGGAGTACATATGGTGAGCACAGAACACATAAAGTCACAGCACGATGAGCGTGGCCAAGAAACACCAATCAGAGGGAGAGACGGAGTGACCCGGGCAGGCTGTTTTAGCTAGGCATCCGGGAGGGCCTCCAGACCATGATAAGTGAGGGAAGGGAGCGGAGGGAGGAGCATTCCAGGAGAGGAACCAGCAAGGCCAAGAGCTTGGAGGTGGGAGTTTGTGGGGACATGCCTGTGTGTGAGGGAAGCCAGTGGCCCCTGGCAGCAAGGGCTCACAGGAGGTGAAGGCTGAGTCAGCAAGGTGCAAAGGGCATCCTCCTCTTCCTCCTCCCTGCTTTTCCTCCTTTCCCTGCCTTTCTTCCTCCTCCTCCCCTTCTTCCTCCCCCTCTTCCTCTTCCTCCTCTTTCTCTTCCTCCCCTTCCCCTCCTCCTCATTTTCCTACTCCATATCCTAATCTTCCTCCCCTTCCCCCTCTTCTGCCTGCCCCCTCTTCCTCCTCCTTCTCCTCCCGCCATCCTCCTCCTCTTCCTCCCCCTCCTCCTCATTTTCCTTCTCCTCCTCCTAATCTTCCTCCCCCTTCTGCCCCCCTTCCTCCTACTGACCTTCTTCTTCCTCTTCTTATTCCTCCTCCTCTTCCTCTTCTTCCTCTTTCTCCCCTTCCTCCTTCTCCTCCCTCCTCATCCTCCTCTTTGTCCTCTCCTTTTTCTAAAAAACCTTTTAACTTGCCTGGCCAACACGGTGAAAACCTGTCTTTACTGAAACTACAAAAATACAAAAATTAGCCAGGTGTTGGGCGGGGAGGTGCCTGTAATCCCAGCTACCCGGGAGGCTGAGGCAGGAGAATCACTTGAGCCCGGGAGGCAGAGGTTGCAGTGAGCCAGGATCACTCCCCTGCACTCCAGCCTGGGTGACAGAGAGAGACTCTGCCTCAAAACAATAAATAAATAAATCCTTTAAAATGTGAAAAGCATTCTTAGCACTCTAACCACCACGGTTTTCACACTCCTGAACTACAGTATGATTCCAATAGCATGTAGTACATTTTATGTATGTATATATGTATATTTACAAGGCCGAGAAAATAAATAGCAAAATAAAAATATGATTACTTCCAGACTGTCTGAATATGAAGTAAAAACTGGTATTTTAAATTAACACCTTTTATTCTCTTGGATCCAATAATTCTACATCCAATCTTTTTATCTTTTTCATTCCTCTCTGAGGATTTCATATGATGTGGTCAAGTTAGTGTATAAGGCTGTTGTTCCACCTTTCTGTAGAATAGTGAAATACTGACAACCTTATTCTCTCTTCCCAGAAGGACACCATGGCTTAATCAAAAACTTCTTGGCTGGGCACAGTGGCTCACGCCTATAATCCCAGCACTTTGGGAGGCCGAGGTGGGGGGATCACGAGGTCAGGAGTTCAAGACCAGCCTGACCAACATAGTGAAACCCCATATCTACCAAAAATACAAAAAATTAGCTAGGCGTATTGGCGGGCACCTGTAATCCCAGCTACTCGGGAGGCTGAGGCAGGAGTATTGCCTGGACCCAGGAGGTGGAGCTTGCAGTGAGCGGAGATCGTGCCATTGTGCCCTCCAGCCCGGGCAACAGTGCGAGACTCTGTCTCAAAAAAAAAAAAAAAAAATTCTTTCATAGGAGGAACTTCCAGAAAACCAACACCCAGTGTACATTTAAATATTCCTCCCGGCTGGGCATAGAGGCTCACACCTGTAATCCCAACACTTTGGGAGGCCAAGGCAAGTGGATCACCTGAGGTCAGAAGTTTGAGACCAGCCTGGCCAACATGGTGAAACCCCATCTCTACTAAATTCAAAAAATTAGTCGGGTGCAGTGGCAGGCACCTGTCATCCCAGCTACTCAGGAGGCTGAGGCAGGAGAATGGCTTGAACCCGGGAGGTGGAGGTTGCAGTGAGCTGAGATCGAGCCACTGCACTCTAGACTGGGCAAAAAGAGTGAAACTCTGCCTCAAAAGAAAAAAAATTTATATATATTATATATATATATATATATATTCCTCTTCTCAGGGAAAGAAGCCCCCACCACCCAGTTCCCTGAGACAGAACCTGGGGAATCCCTGACTCCCTGTCATACCTTGGACATCCGGCTGCCGGGGCTGCCAGGTACTTCTCCGGGTGGCTCTGAGTCAGCTGAGACTCAGGAGTGTGGTTCTCCCTCTGCCCGCCCCTCGTGCTCTTCCCTCCGGGACCCACTTCCCGCCACCTGCACCCACTATGCTTGACTATCATCAGTTGTCCACACAGAACACGGACTGGAATTTCTTACAGGAAAATCTGAACCGTGGCCCTCCCTTGCCTAAAACACCACAAAGAGTACACTTTGCATTTTATATAAATACTCAAATTCTTCTCAACATTCACAAGTTGTTGGAGCTCTAGAATTTCTACATGGGAGGGAGTTAGAGTAGCAATTGAGCCAGAATAGGGATGCTTGGAGGCTTGCCTTGAAGCTGTGTTCGCAAAATGTTGTCACCAGTTGTGGAAGGAAGGAAGGAAGGAAGGAAGGAGGGAGGGAGAAGGGGAGGGGAGGGAGGGGAGAAAAAAGAAGCT
Organism: Pongo abelii; assembly: GCF_028885655.2. Lineage (NCBI taxonomy): Eukaryota > Metazoa > Chordata > Mammalia > Primates > Hominidae > Pongo > Pongo abelii. The sequence continues at coordinate 63,702,995 of NC_072005.2, forward strand.
GAAAAAAAGAAAAGGAAGGAAGGAAGGAAAGGAGGGGGAAGGAGGGAAAACGGCTTCTTTTACAGCATGTTTCTGTGGGTACACACACAGAAAGCAAGGTTATGAAATCATAAAGGTTATTCTTACATTTTATATCTCACTTATACACATGTTATATGTCTCATTTATTTTAATCCTCATTCATTTTTACTTTAATTCAACACTATATAGAATTTTGGAAATGGGTTTGCAAGGCCCCCATAAAGTCACTTAGTACAGGAACTAAAACCAATAGAAATTAGAGCCAAGGTTTTTTAACCCCAGGAAAGGAGAGAGAAACTCATTTACAACTGGAGCCAGGGACATAATCTAGGAAACAGACACCTAGTATTAAATATGTTTATGAACATATTGAAAATGAACAGGCCCAGAATCCTGGCCACGTTTTACTCTTTCCGAGAAAGCCATTCCCTTCCTGAGTGAGAAGGCGAGAGAGGGAGATTTAGGGAGACTTTGGGCTTCACCCTGGCATTCGGGACATCAATCAGGGAAAATTCCAAGTAGGTTGATTTATCTGGCACTTGGCTGAATGTTGACATTCTTACAGCCTCGTCCAAAAAGCCGTGAGATTCCGAGAGAAACTTCCCTCTCATGGGAGCCCTCTTTTCAGTTTAAGTCTGGCCCAGATTCCTCTGTGAGCAACTGGAGCCAGGACCCTGCCGAACAGAGTTTCTCTGTGGGCACAAAGTGCACTCACCATTGACTTTTCTCAGCTTGGTGTGAGAGGGTGTAAGTGTTCTTATCGTCACAGACAAGTAAGACATTCCATTTTTAAAAGGTAAAAAGCATTCTTAGCACTCTAACTGCCTTGGTTTTCACACTCCTGAACTACAGTATAATTCCAATAGCACGTACATTTTATGTATGCATATAGGCATATTTATAAAGCCAAGAAAATAAATAGCAAAATAAAAATATGATGATTTCCAGACTGAATATGAAGTAAAAACTGGTATTTTAAATTAAAAGCCTTAACAACTTTTATTCTCTTGGATCCAATAATTCTACATCCAATCAAGCATGAAAGAAAAGGTACATGCATCTTACCACACAGAGACAATCAGATACCACCTTGGACCCACAGGCATGGCTACTGTCAAAACAAACCAACCAACTAACAAACAAACCCAGAAAATAGCAAGTGTTGGTGAGGGTGTGGAGAACCTGGAACCCTGTGCCTGGCAGGTGGGACTGCGCTTCTAAGAGGGTATTCATAAAGCAGAAAAATTCCAGTGCCTGGGCAACATCCACAGAGGTCTCACTTCACTTGTAATCCAAAAACTAGATGCCAGACCAGGTGTGGTGGCTCATACCTGTAATCCCAGCACTTTGAGAGGCTGAGGCAGGCGGATTGCTTGAGCAGAGGAGTTCGAGACCAGCCTGGGCAACATAGTGAAGCCCCATCTCTACAAAAAATACAAAAATTAGCCGGGCATGATGGTGCTCACCTGTGGTCCCAGCTACTTAGGAGGCTGAGGTGGAAGGATCAGCCTAGGAGTTTGAGGCTGCAGTGAGCCAAGATTATACCACTGCACTCCAGCCTGGGCAACAGAGTGAGACCCTATCTCAAAAAAAAAAAAAAAAAAGAAAAGAAAAGAGGATGCCCAAACCGAATTGAGCCACAGTTTCCATTGTATCCTATGGGTGAAGATGAAAATGTAGTTGGCAGGGGCTGGGGCAGGCACGTGTGTGACATACCCCATCTGTTCAGCATTTTGGGGAATGAGTTCAGAGTTTAAAATATGTTCACTCTTTGACCCAGCGGTTCTGCCTCTGGAATGCACAGAACCCCTAGTCCCTGCCTTGTGGTCATTACAGCGATGTTTATGAGGCAACTCATTAAAAGAAGGGATGTCGTGGCTGGCAGCCAACAGAAGAAAGCACTTTTGTATAAAACAAAGTATGTTTCTTCAGCATCCTGAACGCCATGGGTCGGGGTCCCCAGGGGCACCCCCAAGTTTCATGACTCACTAGAAGGACTCACAGCAAAAGAATGAAAAGCAAAGTCAGCAAGGGGGAAAGGCACCGAGAGCCCTCTTCGCGGGAGTCACACAGGAGGCACCAATTCCTCCAGCAAGGAGTTGCAACAACACCTGTGAAATGTCATCTGCTGCGGAACTCATTAGAGACTCGATGCCCGGGGCACTTACTGGGGGCTGGTCACACAGGCACCTGCTGCCTGGCATGTATCAGAATTCCAGACGCCCAGTAGGAAGGCGACTATTTAGCATAAACCATGCTATTTGCATAAACAGTGTAGACACAGTGAGACACCAGCCAAGGGCCAACCTGCTACATAAAATCTTTCATTGCCCACCTTAATAGCAAGATAAACCAGGATAAAGACTTATGTATAGACTTATATCCCAACGCTGAGTAAAAATATTCCATTTACTCATTTTTTTCTTCACAATCTAGTGATGCTTGATGATGGTAACATGAAGAGGAGCAAACATAGTGGATGCCCCTGCCTTCCTGAAACCTCCCTTATTTATTTATTTATTTATTTATTTATTTATTTATTTATTTAGAGACGGAGTCACGCTCTGTCACCAGGCTGGAGTGCAGTGGCACGATCTCAGCTCACTGCAACCTCCACCTCCTGGGTTCAAGCGATTCTCCTGCCTCAGCCTCCCGAGTAGCTGAGATTACAGGCGCCCGCCACCACATCCGGCTAATTTTTGTATTTTTAGTACAGACAGGGTTTCACCATGTTGGTCAGGATGGTCTTGATCTGTTGACCTGAAGTGATCCACCCGCCTCAGCCTCCTAAAGTGCTGGGATTACAGGCATGAGCCAGCGTGCCCGGCCTGAAACCTCCCTTTCAAACCGCAACTTAGGAAAGCAATTTGGCCCCATCTAGAAGACTGTTTATGGTTTGAAAATGCACGTACCCAGAATCCTGGCCACATTTTACTCTTTCTGAGAAAGCCATTCCCTTCCTGAGTGAGAAGGCGAGAGAGAGATTTAGAGAGACTGTGGGCTTCACTCTAGCATGCGGGTCATTAATCAGGGAAATTCCGAGTAGGTTATAAATCTGTGCTTTTCCTCTCCCCCAGCAGCTCCATTCCTAGAAGTTTCACCAGAGCAAAGTCTCCCACGTTTGAGCGAAGGAGAGAAGTACATGTAGCAAGCACCAGCTCTGTGCTGTTTCAGGGTTGTTTGTAAAAGCAGAAAATCCTGGGGCCATCGACAGAAGAGATGAGTGGATCGTGCTGTGTTCCCCTAGTGGGATACTCTGTAGCCATTTAAATGGATGACTGAGCGCCATGTGCGCCCGCACGGATACGCATCAAGGCAGTGATGATGTTCGAGGATGACACGTCTCAATGCCGTGCAGCTGGTCTCACTCACCACCTGGTCACTCTCTGTCTCAGTCGACTCAGGCTGGGTCTCAATCTGTTTGTGCTAACAAAATACCACAGACTGGGTAATTTATGAAGAACAGGGATTTATTTCTCACAGTTCTAGAGGCTGGAAGTCCCAGATCGAGGTGCCAGTGGCTCAGTCCCTGGTGGGGGCTCTCCTCCTGGCTTGTGGACGGCCTCCTTCTCCCTGTGTCCTCACGTGGTGGGAGAGACTTAGTGTCTGGAGAACTCACTTCCCCTTCTCATAGAGACATGAATCCTATCATGGGCCCTACCCTGGTGGCCTCATTTAAATCTAATCATTGGCCAGGCACTGTGGCTCATGCCTATAATCCCAGCGCTTTGGGAGGCCGAGGCGGGTGGGTCTCCTGAGGTCAGGAGTTCAAGACTGGCCTGGTTAACATGGTGAAGCCCTGTTTCTACTAAAAATACAAAAATTAGCCAGGTGTGATGGTGGGCGCCTGTAATCTCAGCTACTCAGGAGGATGAGGCAGGAGAATCACTTGAACCCGGGAGGCAGAGGTTGCAGTGACCCGAGATCGCGCCACTGCACTCCAGCCTGGGTGACAGAGCAAGACCCTATAAAAGAAGAAGAAGGAGGAGGAGGAGGAGGAGGAGGAGGAGGAGGAGGAGGAGGAGGAGGAGGAGGAGGAGAGTGGAGGTGGGGATTGGAAACACGTTTTGTTCTTTTCCTGAGCTCATATTGTGTTCCTTGTATGCTGGGACATTTTCAAACCCATGCACGCTCACCTCTGGAGCCTGGACATTGCCCGGCCCTGAGCCTCTCTCAGCAGCCCTTTCCTGGCTCCCACACAAGCTGCAGTTTCCATGGCAACAGGCAGAGCCGGCCTTTGTCCTTGGAGCCTCCCGGTGAGAGGTCTTTAGGGAAAACAGGCTGGAGCAATGGACAACAAAATTAAACAGCATGGGGCCCTGAGGCGTGTTCTTTCCTGTAATTAAACTGCACCCTTGGACGTTTGTAGAATGCCATAAATTGGCTGTACCCTGCTCAGCATTCCAAGTCGCCTGCAAGCATCATAATCAACCATTATCTGCTTTCATCATTTGTTTCTTCATTTGTCCATGCATTAACTATTGATTTTACCTCAACAATAATAGCAGACACGCTTCTAGAAAATGGAGATCTTGTAGAGGTTTCTAACGGGGGCCATTTTGCTTACAAAGAGGCATTTGGAAATACTTTCAGTTGGCACAACTGGAAGGGGTGGGTTCTATTAGCATTGAGTGGGTAGAAGCCAGGGATGCTGCTAAACATCCATAATGTACAGAACAGCCAACCCCTCCCCACCCCGACACACAAGGAGGAATGTTCTGGCCCCACAAGTCAGGAGTGCCCTGGCTAAGAAACCCTAGGATACAGCGACTTGCAAGAACCCACAATGAAAACCCTTGAGGCACGTATGCTCTAGGGAAGGAGACAGCTCATGAAATATAATGCATGTGTCATAATGAAGAATCAGAGACAGTAGGAGAGAGAGCAACTGGGGCAAAGGTGTTGGAGCAGCCAGGGCCGTCTTCTCCCAGGCTGTGATAAGAGAGACGAGTAAGGGGAGGAAGCAGTCCTGGGGAAAGAACACTGGGGAGTGGGCACAGCAGGTGCCAAGGCCATGGGGCAGAAACACAGGGAGTGCATTCTGGGAAGGATGAGGAGACCAAGATGGCTGAAGACCTGTTAGGGAGAGTCAAGGAGAGAAGGAAGGGATGTTGGATCAAGAAGGTCCTTGTAGGTGGTAAGGACTTGGGATTTATAATTTAGCTGTTAAAATTATGAATTATGAGCATCATCAATATTAACTGAGCATTTACTCCATGCCGGGCTTTCTGTAGAGCACTGAGATTCCTAGGGCCTGGAAGCTGGCTTAGCTAATGGGAGAGAGTGGAGGAGGTCAAACAGACAGTCACGTAGAGATAAACTTCAAAGAGAACAAATACTTTGTCCAGGGACACTCTGGGCTGTGTGGCCACTAGGGCAGGGGTGGACATGAGAGGAGGCTACGATTAGGGCACTAGCCAGGAAGAGAGGCAGCGGTGGACGTGTTTTGGATGGTGGAACTGTTAACTGAGATGAAAGATTTTTGTATTTTTAGAATCAGCAGTTTCAAATTTAGGATGGGGCCAGGGGTTGCCAGTAGATACACCATCAACATTATCATTACAATCATTACTTATTTTTATTTTATTTATTTATTTATTTATTTATTAGAGGCAGGGTCTTTCTCTGTCACCCGGGCTGGAGTGCAGGGCTGTGATCATAGCTCACTGCAGCCTCAAACTCATGGGCTCAAGCCATCCTCCCACCTCATCAGGACTATGATAATGAGGTAATTAATACGTATTATGCTTGTTCTGCACTTAGCTTTCTACTGGATGCCCGTGGCATGGCATATCTGCAGGGCAGGTGTGATCACCTTCCCACATTCCTGATGAGGCCTCTGAGGCACAGAGAGGAAAGGGGTGGCCTCCTCTCATTCTGTCTGACCATGGAATCAGACTAGCCTGGACAGAATCCATCACACCACAGCCACCTAATCCTCTGAGCCACAGCTTCCTCATTTGTAAAAAAAAAAAAAAAAAAAAAAAAAAAAGAAGACCTCGCTCCCAGGGTCGGCATGAGAATTAAATGAACAAAGGAATAATGGCCACACAGCAAGCTCAATAAGCAACAGCACAAAACACTCAGTCATCAAGATAAACAATATTTTCATGTGGTATTTGAAAAAAAATTCATGTACAAAAACAACGTGATAAACAAAATATTAAAAATTTTAATAAAGACAGGACTCTATGAGACTGTGCTGAGCTACATCAGACCCTGAGGCAAAAGGAAAAGTGTGTATGACTCTAGGCACGTTGCTACCTTTTTTTTTTTTTGAGACGAAGTCTCTGTTGCCAGGCTGGAGTGCAGTGGCGCAATCTTGGCTCACTGCAACCTGCAACTCCCTGGTTCAAGCGATTCTCCTGCCTCAGCCTCCCTGTTACGTATTTTTTAATGGTTAATTATTTTCCAGAAATAGATTTTGAAAATATTATTGATGAGTCTGCTTCCATTGAGGCCAGGAAAATAAAATTATAATAAATTCTATTTTTAACACATAAAATTAACATAAGATAATGTGAGTTTAATATAGCTATTTTTCCTTTTTTTCAACATTTTTAAAACTAATATTCTGTGGGGGTGGGGAATGAACCATTAAATAATTACAGGCTGCATGAGAGAGCTCACACCTGTAATACCAGCACGTTGGAAGGCTGAGGCAGGTGGATTACTTGAGACCAGGAGTTCAAGACCAGACTAGGCAATAGAGAAAGACTCTATCTCTACAAAAAAAAAAAAAAAGCCAGAAATGGTGTTGCACATCTGTAGTCCCAGCTACTTTGGAAGCTGAAATGGGAGGATTGCTTGAGGCCAGGAGGTCGAGGCTGAAGCGAACTTCAAGAACAAATATTTGCTCAGGGACTTCTCTGATCTGTGTGGCCACTAGGTCAAGAGTGGGCTGTGGACACGATGGGAGGCTACGATTAGGGTAATAGCCAAGGACAGAGGCAGGAATGGATGAATTTTGGATGGTAATACTATTAACCGAGTCACCACTGCACTCCAGCCTGGGCAACAGAGCGAAACCCAGCCTCTACCAAAAAAAAAAAAAAAAAAAAAAAAAAAATTGCACAAAACACGTATATAGGGAATCACATTTTTTTTTTTTTTTGGCTTCGGGCTTCAGTGTACAGCTCAGCACACACTGGGTTTTATTTAAATTTTGGGTATTTGTTCATCCATTATGGAGGGTTGCTTTCTGCGTTCATTTTGGTTTTCAAAACCATTGTGTTAAATATTATTTATCTTAAATAAAATTAACCATAGTCACCATGTGGTATAATCCCTGGAACGTATTTCTCCTTCATGACTGAAATTTTGTGTCTTTGGACCAACATCTCCTGTCCCTGACCCCCTCATCTTTCTTGATGACTGTGCACCTCCATAAGCCTCTCCCTAATCCCCAGGTCTGCCTTTGAGGATATGACCTTTGAGCTGAAACGTGAAGACTGGGAAAGAAACAGCCATGGGGACTGTGGGGAAAGGAAACTCCAATTAGAGGAAAGGCAAGAGTGAAGGTCGTGGGGCAGGAAGGTTTTTCAGGGACAGTGAGGACAGCATGGCCAGGGGGTGCTGGGTAAGGAAAGCAGCAGACAAGGGCCAGGTTGCCACAGACCTTGTGGGCCAACCACAGGTAGCTTCCCTTTCAATCCGCGTGTTCTAGACACCGATCTGGGCTCAGTTGGCATGGAAGGTAGGTGGGAGAATGACATTATCTGACTCATTTGCAGAAGGTCTGGAGCTTGATTTTTTTTGGAGGATAGACTTATCAGGGGGACAGGAGTGACCCTCATCATCAAGATGTCATAGTTATCTAGGGAGAGGTGTTGGTACCTGGACAAAGGTAAACAGAAGTGGATTGAATCTCATTACGTCCTGAGAATGAGAAGAGCAGAGGATGACGTCTATGTTTCAAGTTTGGGCTCTTGCAGGCTGGGTGGTGCCTTTTATAGAGACTGGGGAGACTTGGGGGTGAGGAGTAGAATTTTCAGGGGGACTGACAATTTTGAGGTGAATGCATTGGCTGAAGATGTCAATTTGACATCCATGGAGAGATGTCAAGGAGACAGGAGTTCGATCAAGGGCCAAATGCCTGGCTGGAGACCAAGTACAACATTCCTCACCACCAAACTTGACAGAGTGGAGCAGGTGTCCTCAGAATGGGACCTGTCCCGAAGCCTCACATTGCTAAACCCCAGAAAATATGTTTTACCAGCCCAATAGATAACATCAGGGGATTCTGTTTTTTGCATGTTTTCTCCTCAAGAGTCCAGGGATAACCCACTGAGTCCACTCCTGATCTGAACCTCTAAGGTATTGCCAGGCCTGGTGTCCTAAACATCAGCCAACGAAGAAATCAGCCCTGGGCCCTTTACCACCAACACAAGGTCATGTTCTGTATCCCCAAAACATGCAAAAGTCTCATGAACATGTGCATCCTCTGTGCTTCCCTCCCCTGAACCACCCTCATCCTCCTTTCTAGGTCCTTACTGCCACGCACGCGTGCAGTCTCATGAAAAGGGGGAATAATGTGACCGCCCCTGTTTCCAAACGGATATTGGGCCTCTTTTCAAGCGTACGTTTTCAGTTTACACTTTCAGAGTTTGTTGATTTGTGAGTTCAAGGCCCTCTCTGCCCTGCGGAGAGCACGGCAATTCCTGGAACTGGGGGCGTGTGTGAAGGGGGACGTTGTCAACGCCAGGACAGAGAAGAAAGCCACTCATTTTGATGTGTCAGAGCAGTCGGGGGTGGGGCTTCCAGCCCCTGGCATCTCAGCCCTATCCTTCCTTCCTGCACTGTGCTTCTCACAAACAGCAGGGGCTTGTGTTACTTTGAGTCGACAGCCTCATTCATGACACTCTCACAGAACAGCGGCCGTCTGTGCTCAGCACATTCCGGTAAAACGGGATTCCCCAAACACGTCCATAGGTAACTGTAAATCATTTAGAAGAATCTAAAGTGTGAATTTTGTAAACTGAAGCTATGCACATGTATACACACGTGTGTGTGTTTGTATATAATATATACACATTAATAGTTATTATTATTATTTGCAATACGCAGCATTGCATAGTAGGTGAGATAATGCAGATGCCACTCCAAGCCAATGACCCCATCGGTCATAAGCTTACCTCTGTAGGGAAGAGAAAGTTTCTTTTTGGCAGTGGTTTGTTTGTTTGTTTGTTTGTTTGTTTGTTTTGAGACAGGGTCTTATTCTGTGGCACAGGTTGGAATGCAGTGGTGCAGTCACTGAAGCCTCAACCTCCTGGGCTCAAGTGATCTTCCCACCTCAGCCTCCCAAGTAGCTGGGACTACAGACACGCATCACTACACCCAGTTAATTTTTGTATTTCTTGTACAGATGGGGTTTTGCCATATTGCCTAGGCTGATCTGTAACTCCTGAGCTCAAGCGATCTGCCTGCCTCAGCCTTCCAAAGTGCTGGGATTACAGGCATGGGCCACCGTGCCTGGCCTCTTTTTCCTCACCAATTGCTAGGTTCATGACTGAGGCCCCTGTGAGACAAGACAGATTAACAACAACAAGAAAAATACATATTTATTTAATATAAGTTTTATGTGACACAGGAGCCTTCCACAAGGAAATAAAGACCCAAAGAAACAGGGAAACGTGTATATTTGATGCTGGTTTGATGAAGAAGTGGATGGCTGTGGAGAAGTATTTGACAAAGGCAGTGTGCTCTCATGCTACAAGAGTGAGAGAGTGAGGGGAGCTTTTCAAGGCCTGTTTGTTCAGATTCAGTGTCTTCAGAGATAAGGATGCTCCTCTCCTCCGGGTACAGGGAGGGCATGCTGGAATGACAGTCTTACGATTGCTTCAGAGAGAAGGACGAGGAAAGCCGAGAGAGGCATTTCTGCTCGTGCTGTTTTCTCAAATGCCAACATGCCGTATTTCAGGGTACCAAGTCTCGAGCCCCACCATCTCCTAGGCAGGAATTCAGGATTTTGATGTTTGTCCTACTAGTAACGGGAACCCAACAGGAAGGGAATTCCAAATGTGAGAATTCCAGCCAAAGCCCAGGGCATTCCAGGGACCCCTCAGTAAGCTGTTGCAACACTCGGAACCAGGAGATGCTGGTGGCTGGTACGGGGTGGTGGCCAGGACCTTAGATGGATGGGCCACCCTCAGGGGAGGTTCTGTAGGCCACCTCGTGGGACTCCATGACAGACGTTAAGCTGGAGCCTGGAGAGGAGGACCTTAGGTGGAGGCCCTGGTCCCGTCTTTACAAATAGGTGGAAAGGGCTTCCGTCTACTGAGACCGGGGTCTTGCTCAATCTCACTCACATGGATGCTCCAGAAAGAAGGAGTCCACCCTTCCCACAGAGAAAAGAAAGATGGCTGGGCATGGTGGCTCATGCCTGTATTCTCAGCACTTAGGGAGGCCAAGGCGGGAGGATCACCTGAGGTCAGGAGTTCGAGACCAGCCTGGGCAACATGGTGAAACCCCATCTCTACTAAAAATACAAAAATTAGCCAGGCATGGTGGCAGGGGCCTGTAATTCTCCTGTCTCAGCCTCCCAAGTAGCTGGGATTACAGGTGCCCACCACCACAGCCGGCTAAATTTTGTATTTTTAGTAGACACAGGGTTTCACCAGGTTGGCCAGGCTGCTCTAAAACTCCTGACCTCAGGTGATTCACCCACCTCAGCCTCCAAAAGTGCTGGGATTACAGGTGTGAGCCACCGTGCCCGGCCTAAAATACATTTTATAGCCTATAAGAGTGTCTCATTTCAAGCACAGACCACAGGCCTGGTATGCAGTAGGTGCTTACTACAGCCTTGTCATCTGAATTCTATCAGCTCCTCTCAACAGTTCTATAAAGCAAGAACAATGGGTGTTCAGGACTCTAAGCTTCCTTACAAATTCTCTGGACATCCCCTCCCAGCAAGGTGCTGTTCCCACCCCTCCAGAAAAACATTCTGTAGCTCCTACTGATTATGGGCCATGAGAAGGAGTGGGAGTTTTATTCTGAGAAAATAGTAAGAAGTGATGGCAGAGTTAGGCACGGGAGGCGGATGCTCCGATTTTCCTTTGAAAAGGATCAGGGCCTTTCGAAAAGCAATTACGGACTTTCAAGGTCAGACGATCTCTGGTCACAGGGTTGTTTGTGCAGCGGGGCCTTCAGGACGAGATGGATGGGACGTGTGGGCTGCGGGGCAAGGCCGAGCCAGGCTGACGTCGCGGAAAGCAGAGAGCTGATGAATGGAGGCTGGCTGTCTTCCTTGAGACCGGGATCGTATTTTCAAGTGTTTGGGTGGCAGAGGCATTTTAGAGGGAGAGAGAGCCAAGAATAACCAGTTCATGGGCAGAGAAAAGGGCAATTCCAGAAAGGGAGGGATAACAAGCTCATACACACAGAGCTGGGAGTGGTGCCCAGACGCCTCTCCCATCCTGGACCCTGAGTTGTCTTTTTTTTTCTTTGTTTTTTTTGTTTTTTTGTTTTGAGGCAGGGTCTTGCTCTGTTGCTCAGGCTGGAGTACAGTGGTGCAGTCACAGCTCACTGTAGCCTCTGACGCCCAGGCTCAAGCGATCCTCCCACCTCAGCCTCCTGAGTAGCGGGGACCACGGACACATGCTGCCACAACCGGTTAACTTTCTACATATTGTTGGTAGACACATGGTCTCACCATGTTACCCAGACTGGTCTCGAACTCCTGGACTCAAAAGCGATCCTCCTGCCTCGGCCTCACAAAGAGCTGGGGTACAGGTGTGAGCCACCCACCAGCCCTCAGTTGTCTCATCCATCTCATCCTGAAGGCCCCGTTGCACAAACAACCCTGTGACCAGAGAAAGTCTGTCCTTGAAATTCCGCAGTTGCTTTTCGAAAGGCCCCGATCCTTTTCAAAGGAAAATCGGAGCATCCTCCTCCCGTGCCTAACTCTGCAATCAGTTCTTATTATTTTCTCAGAATAAAACTCCCACTCCTTCTCATGGCCCATAATCAGTAGGAGCTACAGAATGTTTTTCTGGAGGGGCTTGGAACAGCAGCCTTGCTGGAAAGGGACGTCCGGAGAATTTGTATTAGCGCTTAGAGTCCTGAACACCAGTTGTTCTTGCTGTATAGAAACGTTGAGAAAAGCTGATAGAATTCAGATCGACAAGGCTGTAGTAAGCACCTACTGTATACCAGGTGGGAATGTAAAATGATGCAGCTACTGTGGAAAACAGTTTGCAGTTCCTAAAAAATTAAGTGGAAAATTGCCGTATGACCCAGCAACCTTGCCTCTGCATAGAGACCCCAAACACTTGGAAGCAAGGACTCAACTCAGACTGATATGTGTACACCCATGTCCACAACAGCATCATTTACAAGAGCCAAAAGGTAGGAGCAGCCCAAATGTCCATCCACGGATGAAGAGAAACAAAATGTGGTCTGTACACAGCAGAATGTACAAGTTGAGCATCCCTCATCAGAAAATCTAAAATCCGTAATGCTCCAAAGTCTGAAAACTTTTTGAGTGCCAACACACAGCTCAACGGTCGTGCTCAAAGGAAATGCTCATTGAAACATTTTGGATTTTGGATTTTCAGATTAGGGATGCTCCACCAGTAAGTATAAATGTAAATAATCTGGCCAGGGGCCGTGGCTCACCCCTGTAATCCCAGCACTTTGGGAGGCCGAGGTGGGTGGATCACTTGAGGTCAGGGTTTCGAGACCAGCCTGGCCAACATGGTGAAACCCTGTCTCTACTAAAAATACAAAAATTAGCTGGGAATGGTGGCGCATGCCTGTAATCCCAGCTACTCAGGAGGCTGAGGCAGGAGAATCACTTGAACCAGGGAGGTGGAGGTTGCACTGAGCCGAGATCACACCACTACACTCCAGCCTGGGTGACAGAGCGAGGCCGACTCCATCCCAAAATAAATAAATAAATGTAAATAATCTGAAACCTGAAAAAATCTGAAATCCAAAACACTCCTGGCCCTGAGCATTTTAGGTAAGGGATACTCAACCTGTAGTTCAGATGTAAAAAGGAAGGAAATTCTGACACATGCTACAGCGTGGGGGAAACTTGAGGACATCATGCTAACTTAAATTAGGCAGTCATAAAAATACAAAGACTGTATGATCCTAGTTATATGAGGTCCCTAGAGGAGGCAACTTCACAGAGACAGAAAGAAGGTGGCATGGTGGTGGCCAGGGGCTTGGGGGAGACGGGATGGAGAGTTCATGTTTGATGGATGCAGAGTTTCAGTTGGGAAAACGAAGGCATTCTGGAGATGGATTCACTCACCCATGTGAATGTATTTAACCCCACAGAACTCTACACTTTGAAATGGTTCATTTTATGTTACCTATTTTTTACCACAATGAAAAAATTAAAAACAAAGATGTACATGAACCAGTGATGAGGTCTCTGCAGCGTTAATCGTCTTCGTCTCCGCTTCCTTGCGGGTCTGACATCAGTAGTGCTTCCATTTCCACTCAGCAACATTTACCTGGTTTTTCATTATAAAGGGCTTAGGTTGTTGCCATGGAAACTGCAGCAAGACTGGGAAAGGGGAGGGGGCTGCGAGGGAGCAAAGAGAGAGCTTGGAGACTGGAATTTTCCAGGCTCTGAGCTCACACTGTATGCTTCCTTTGTGATAAGTCACTGAGTAAAAATGTGGGTCTTTGTCCACAATAGCATGGTCACTCTTCCTTCCTCAGTGAGACTCTCTCATGGAGGTGATGCACACACAGCAGTCAGCCCAGCGCCAAATCTCCTAAGAGCCAGGTTTCTCTGTGGGTCCCCTCTGGATTGACACTTGCCTATGGACCTTGGGAAAGAGATTCTCATTTCTTCTTGTTATTAACTTTTATTTCAGGTTCAGGGGTACGTGTGCTGGTTTGTTATAGAAGTACATTGTGTGTTGTGGGGGTTTGGTGTACAGATTATTTCATCACCAAGATAATGAGCATCATACCCGACAGGTAGCTTTTTGATTCGCTCCCTCCTCCCATCTTCCACCCTCAAACAGGCCCCGGTGTCTTCTTTTCCCTTCTCTGTGTCCATATGCACTCACTGTTTAGCCCTCACGTATAAGTGAGAACACGTGGTATTTGGTTTTCTGTTCCTGTGTTAGTTCGATAAGGATAATGACCTCCAGTTCTATCCATGTTACTGCAAAGGACACAATCTCTTTTTCATGGCTGTGTAGTATTCCATAGTGTATCTATGCTACATTTTCTTTCTCCAGTCCACCGTTGATGGCCATCTAGATTGATTACATGTCTTTGCTATTGTTAATAGTTCTGTGATGAACATACACATGCATGTGTCTTTATGATGGAATGATTTATATTCCTTTGGGTATATACCTCATAACGGGATTGCTGAGCCAAATGGTACTTCAGTTTTAAGTTATTTGAGAAATCTCAAAACTGTTTTCCACAATGGCTGAACTAATTTACATTCCCACCAGCAGTGTGTAAGTGGTCCTTTTTCTCCCCAGCCTCGCCAGCATCTGTTATTTTTTGACTTTTTAATAATAGTCATTCTGACTGGAGTGAAATGGTATGTCATTGTGGTTTTGATTTGCATCTAACAACCCCTTTCAGAAGTGCTTAAAGGATATGAACAGATATTTTTTCAAAAGAAGACACGCAGAGCTGGGCGTGGTGGCTCAGGCCTGTAATCTCAGCACTCTAGGAGGCTGAGGCAGGCTGAGGTCAGGAGTTCGAGACCAGGCTGGCCAACATGGTGAAACCCCATCTCTACTAAAAATACAAAATTAGCCGGGCGTGGTGGCGGGCGCCTGTAATCCTAGATAATCATGAGGCTGAGGCAGCAGAATCACTTGAACCTGGGATATGGAGGTTGCAGTGAGCCGAGATCCTGCCATTGCACTCAAGCCTGGGCAAAAAGAGTGAAACTTCATCAAAAAAAAAAAAAAAAATAGAAGAAGAAGAAGACACACATATGACCAACAAGCACATGAAAAAGACATCCTTATTTAAGGCAGACTCTCTCCAATTATTTTCTTTAAGTTTGAAAGTCTTTACAAAAGGAGCAAAACCATTTCTACTCTCCTTCTTAGCATGCTGACTTCTAAAAACAGGCTTTGTGCCACTGAAACGTGAGTCAAGTACAGTTTTGGGCTAATTGTTTACTAGCTGGTTTATATAACCGTAACTCTAACTGTGGACCAGCAACCACAACAACAAAAAGCACTTGCTGGGCTTAATGACTTACACCTATAATCCCAGCTCTTTGGGAGGCCGAGGCAGGCAGATCGCTGGAGCTCCAGAGTTTGAGACCAGCCTGGGCACCATAGTGAAACCCTGTCTCTACAAAAAAATACAAAAAAATTAGCCAGGCATGGTGGCATGCACCTGCAGTCCCAGCTACTTGGGAGGCTGAGGTGGGAGGATGGCTTGAACCTGGGAGAGAGCGGTTGCAGTGAGCTGAGATTGTGCCATTATGCTCCAGCGCAGGCAACAGAGTGAGAGCCTGTTTCAAAAAAACAAAAAGAAATTATTCATTCAGCCAGTCACTTGATGTATGAGTTATCTATTGCTGTGTAACAAATCATCTGAACTTAGTGGTGGAAACTACACATGTTAACAGAGACTCTGTGTGTCTCATGAGGCTGGAGTCAAGACCTCAGCTGGGCAGTTCCTTTCAGGAGCTCAGAGTCCTCCTCCAAGTTAACCAGTTGTTGGCAGAATTCAGTCATTTAAGGCTGTAGGACTGAGGTCCCACATTTTTGTCAGTAGTTTCTTGCTGTGTGGCCTTCTTGCAACATGGCGGTTCACTTCGTCATGTGCTGATCATTGCCTTTTAAAAAATCATTTGTAGCTTGCACAATGGTGCACAGCTGCAGTCCCACATACTCGGGAGGCTGAGGTGGGAGGAGCGCTTGAGCCCAGGAGCTCAAGGTTTCTGTGAGCTATGATCGCACCTATGAATAGCCACTGCACTGCAGCCTGGCCAACATAGTGAGACCTCTGTTTCAAAATGATTACTTAATTAAAAAATCATTTGTGGAGATTCTTTTCGGCATAGGATGAAGTCCACCCACACCTTTATAAATAGTCCCTTTGAAAATAAAATCTCCTCCAGCTGATTTTGAAATATGCCATCTGATTCTTTTCTTATTGCAATAAAATATACACAATATCCACAATTTTGACCATTTTTTAGTGTACAATTCAGTGGCATTAGGTACAGTCACATTGCTGTGCAACCATCACCGCCATCCATCTCCAGAACTTTTTCATCTTCCCAAATGGAAACTCTGTCTCTGTTAAACACTCATTCCTCTTTCCTCCTCCCCCAGGTCTTGGCAACCACCTTTCTACTTTCTCTCTATGAATTCAGCAACTCTAGGTACCTTGTATCAGCAGAATCATACGATATTTGATTTTTTGTGTGTCTGGTTTATGTCACTTGGCACAGTGTCCTCAAGGTTCCTGACTGACACAGGAGCCTAATTTCTGGCCAATGTCCTTCTCCAGGGGAGGATGGCAGCTATCGGGTCTAGAGTAGACCATGGATGAAGAGAACTAGAATGACTTAAGATTGATCCAGATGGTGGGAGATGCTCAAAGCTTTTGTGAGAATGAGAAGGAAAGCACAGGGAGGAAGAATACTGTAACTGAAGCTGGTGCACTCTGAAAACAAGAGTCACAATGTGAGCATAGCACCCGCCCCGCCAAGTGCCCTCCTGATTCATGAGTAAAATGCCCAACTAAGCCCAAGAGCTATGAACTGAACCATCAATCAAAGAGACTTGATGGTTTTCTTGGAAGCAGCTCAGCATAGCCAATGATGTTGAGACACCCATTTCCAATATATTAAAAGGCGTCAAATGTTCAGTCTTTTTGGCAGATAGTGTCTCTGGAACATTCTTTAACAAGCTGTCTGCTAATTTTAAGAGCATCTGCTCTTGTTCTCATGGTTTGGGGCATGGTAGCCACGGTTGGGAATGGCCATCACTGTGCCTGGCTCAGCAAACATCACCTCGGGTGGCGCCGCAGCTGGTTCTCACATTTCAAGTCTATGAGACCCTCTCTCACCACTTGCATGAAAATATCTCCCTACTCCAATCCTCCACATTAATTTGGGACTTAAGTTTTCCCACCTTCTGACATTTTTTTTTCCTGTTTCTGTCCCTAGAATGAAGCCTTCGGGAGGGCATGGGCTCACCAGAATCCTGTGTGTAGCAGGATGCCTAGCACAGAGTGGTCATGCTAAATACTTGTTAAAGGAGTGAATGAATATTTGGAAGGAATGAATGACTCTCCTGATTGCCTAAGTCCTGGAGGAGTTAGAGATGGTGCCCGTTTTAACTTCTCTGTTATCCTGCATGCTTAGAACAGCATCTGATGCACAACTGGTGTCTGTTGACTGACTGAATGAGTGAATGAGGGAACAAGTAATGTTTAGACCACAGGAGCCTGCAGTAGAGTAGTGGGTCCGGAGACGTCCACAGGGCCAGTGGGGCCGCTTCCCCGACCCCACTCCCATTCTGCAATGTTCCTTTGTATTTGAACATAAATGAAGTAGGGGCGAGGGCCTGCAGGCTGGAGAGCCTCCCCTGGTCCTTTCATCCCCTCCTATCCCAGGCTGGGTTAACGACAGCGGCCCCATCTTGGTCCCTCCTCGGGGCTCTTGTTTCTTAGCAACCCAGGCAAACTCCATCTGTTACCATGGAAACTGCAGCCAGGATGAGGAAGTGGAGGTGGCTGAAAATCAATAGACAGAACCTCAGAGGATGGAATATTCTGGAATCTTGTATCAGACTGAGTGTGCACTTAAAATTTTTAGCTTGGAACCCACTCGTTTCTCATTTATTTTTGTGAATAAATAAAACTGTGTGTTCTTGGGCAGGTGTTTCCATCTCTCCGAGGCCACCTTGGTGAGCCACCAAGCCCGGCCAATTTTTTTTTGAGATAGGGTCTTGCTCTGTCACCCAGGTTGGAGTGCAGTGGCATGATCAGAGCTCGCTGCAGCCTCAGCCTCCTGGGCTCAAGTGAGCCTTATGCCTCAGCCTCCTGAGTAGCTGGGACTACAGGCACACGCCACCACTCCTGGCTAATATTTAAAGTTTTTGTTGAGATGGAGTCTTGCTATGTTGCTCAGGCTGGTCTCAAACTCCTGGCCTCAAGCAATCTTCCCGCCTTGGCCTCCCTAAGTGCTGGGTTCACAGGTGTGAGCCACCGTGCCCAGCCTACCTGGGATTACAGGCATGAGCCACCATACCCAGCCGACTAATTCAGTTTCTGAGGACCCCACCCTCATGATCTAATCGCCTCCAAAGGATCCACTTCTAAACACCATCGCACTTGGGGTTAAGGCTTTGACACATGAATTTTGGGGGCACATTCAGACCATAGCAAACCCTCAGCTCGGGATCCGTTCTCGATACGTGTTAATGATTTTGAACTTCATTAAGATGAAAATAAGAGAAGACGCAATGAAGGCAGCTGTCGCTGGTCTCAGTGTTCACTGTCCTGGGATCTGCCCAGCCAAGGGGCTTAATTACTCATCGGAGAGAAAAGTGAGTGGGGGACTCCCACTCCTTGGGGCTCAGTCCTTTATTCTTTCAATAAACGCTTCATACAGGTCTACTGTGTGAGAGGCCATGATTAAGAACCAACTCCAAAGACTGGAAAATTCCAGTTTCCGGGGCCCTCCCGGCCCCTTCCTCAGCTCCCCCCACCTTTCTGTCCTCCAGCTGCAGTTTCCGTGGTGATAGTCTGAGCCTCCCTCTGTTGCTAAGGGCAGATAAACGGTCAGGAGAGGGAGCAGGTCACATAGGTTGATTAATCTCCCTGAGAGATGGTGATGGGCACAGGAAGGGAGGGGAAGGAGGGAGGGAGAGAGACCCAAGGGGCTCAAGTCTGCAACCCCCAATCTATCATTCATGCACAGCCTTTGCGTGCCTTTGAATAGGGGTTTGCAGAAGAAGAGAAATGTGCCTGTGGAGAGAATATTTAAAATGTATTCTCTGAACCGGTCGGGGTGGCTCACGCCTGTAATCCCAGCACTTTGGGAGGCCGAGGCAGGTGGGTCACCTGAGGTCAGGAGTTCGAGAACAGCCTGGCCAACATGGTGAAACCCCGTCTCTACTAAAAATACAAAAATTAGCCGGGGGCGGTTGTGGGCACCTGTAATCTCAGCTACTAGGGAGGCTGAGGCAGGAGAATTGCTTGAACTGGGAAGCAGAGGTTGTGGTGAGCCAAGATCACCCCACTGCATTCCAGCCTGGGTGACAGAGTGAGACCCTGCCTCAAAAAATAAATAAGTAATAAATAAAATATATAAAATAAAATAAATAAAAAATAAAATGTATTCTCTTAGCAATTTGAAAACACACAATACATTGTGTGAGGTGATAGCTGTGTTAATTAGCTTGAGTTCATCATTCCACAATGCACATGTATATTAAAACATCACATCATACTCCATAAATATGTACAATAAGTATTTACCTATTAAAAATAATTTTTTAAAAAGATCTCACATACATACAAACAAACAAACAAAAAAAACCCCATGCATGTGAGGGTCTCTGCAGAGTCAGTTAGAAATCACGTATCTCCTGCATCTTCTGGTAATAACAGCATTATCTATCCTCAGAATTCAAGTTATTTGATAAACATTGACTGAGACTTTCTGCAGGTCAAGCCCTTGTCTGTGGGCAGAAAATAAATGTCCGGCAAATGGGGCCAAGCCTGCCTTCCTGTGCTCTGTTTGTGTGGGAGGTGGATCCATTCATTCCAAAAGTTAGATCATTTATTTTTAAAAGATGTTGATTTTCTTCTAGGAGGCAGGTATCATGCTAGACATTGGGGAAACAGCAAGGAATAAGACAGGTCTTGCAAGGGCTGCCTTGCAGCAGAGGAGACAGAAAATGAACTCACGTATTTCACGTATTATACCATCAGAAAGTCCATTAGGCCTACGAAGAAAAATACAGCAGGGAATCCAAAGATATTAACACGGCAGAACTGCTTTAGAGGCAGGATGCTAAGGAAGTGGTGATGCCTGAGCAGAAAGTTGAGTGACGGAGAGAGTCACATTCTCAGAACTCTCTGGGGTAGGAGGACGGGGACAGATGGGAGTGCAAAGGCCCCGAGGCAGGAACAGGCAAAGCAGGTGCAAGGAATTCCAAGGCAAGGAATTCTTTGTACAAGAACTTAAAACAGAACTACCATTCCACCCAGCAATCCCATTGTTGGGCATATATCCCCAAAGGAATACGAATTGTCCTACCACAAAGACACATGTGTGTATACACGCGCATGTGAACAGCACTGTTCACAATAGCAAAGACGTGGAGTCAACCTAGCGGCCCATCAGTGGTGGACTGGGTAAAGAAAGTATGGTACCTGTGCACCATGGAATAGTATGCAGCCATAAAAAAGAATGAAATCATGGCCTTTTGCAGCAACACGGATGGTGCTGGAGGCCATTATCCCAAGCAAATTAACAGAGGAACAGAAAATCAAACACCACATGTTCTCACTTATAAGTGGGAACTAAACATTGGGTACTCATGGACATAAAGATTAGAAAAATAGACACTGTGGACTACTAGAGGGAGGAGGGAGGGGGTAAGGATTGAAAAACTATCTATTAGGTACTACGCTCAGTGCTTGAGTGACAGGTTCAGTCATACCCCAAACCTCAGTGTCATGCAGTAATAGACCTGCACATACTTGTTTTTCTGATTTCACCAGTTTTTTTCCTCGATGTATCATTCTATGAAAGTTTATCTCATTCATGTGACTATCATCATATCTGAATACAGAACTGTTCTATCACCACATATACAAACAAAAAATAAAAACAGGCTGGGTGTGGTGGCTCACAACTGTAACCCCAGCACTTTGGGAGGCCAAGGTGGGTAGATCGCCCAAGGTCAGGAGATCAAGACCAGCCTGGCCAACATAGTGAAACTCCATCTCTACTAAAAATATAAAAAATTAGCCGGGCTTGGTGGCGGGCGCCTGTAGTCCCAACTACTCGGGAGGCTGAGGCAGGAGAATGGCGTGAACCCAGGAGATGGAGCTTGCAGTGAGCCAAGATTGTGCCACTGCACTCCAGCCTGGGCGACAGAGCGAGACTCTGTCTCAAAATATATATAATAAAATAATAAATAAATAAGGAGAGAGAAAAATGGATTAGTGCCCTTATAAAGACAGCCTAGATAGAAAATCCGTTTCTCTACCACGTGAGGACACAGTAAGAGGATGATGATGACCTGCAAACCAGGAAGAGGCCTCACCAGAACCAGACCATGCTGGCATCCTGATCTCAGAATTCCAGCCTCCCAAACTGTGAGGAGTAAACTTCTGTTGTTGATAAGCCATCCAGTCTGTGGCATTTTGTTACGGCAGCAGCCCAAACAGACTAAGAGCTTTCACGGATTTTCTCAATTAGTCATTCCACCAACCCTATGGCGTATGCTATAATTATCTCCATTTAACAGATAAGGAAACTGAGGCTTGGTTGGGAGGTCCAAGGTCAGACAGCTTGAGAACGGCAGCTCCTGGAGTCAGATCCAGGATGGTGGCATCCGAGGCAGAGGATGAGAACTGGAGGCCATGGGGAGAGCTTCTGTGGATTCTGGATGGGAGAGAGGAGCGGTGACAGTCTGTGCTGCAGGGCGAGCCTTGCCTGACCTCCCTTGGATGCCTCAATCTGCTTCTGCCTGCTGCTTGCTCTCTCATTTTATCCTCTATAAAATAGGATGCAGCAGCTACACCACTTTTTTTTTCTTTTTTTAGGCAGGGTCTTGCTCTGTCTCTCAGGCTGAAGTGCAGTGGCACGATCTGCTCACTGCAACCTCCACTTCCTGGGCTCAAGTGATCCTCCTGACTCATCCTCCTGAGTAGCTGGGACTACAGGTGTGTACCACCACACCACACCACACCAGCCTAATCTTTTTTTTTTTTTTTTTTTGACTCAGGGTTTCACCATTGTTGCCTACATTGGTCTCAAACTCCCAGGCTCAAGCAATTCACCAACTTTGGCCTCCCAAAGTGCTGGGATTACAGGCATGAGCTACCACCCCTGGCCAGTGATACCACTTCTGTATGGAAGTGTATTTCTTACAAAGTTTACAGGAGTATATTTGTTGCAAGGTTTGCAAAAGTGTATTACAGAAGTGTATTTGTTGCAAAGTGTGCAGAAGTGTATTCATTGCGAGGGGTTACAGGAGTGCATTTGTTTCCTAGCACTGCTGTGAGGAAGTACTACAGACTGGATGGTTTAAAGCAACAGAAATGTATTCTGTCATCGTTCTGGAGGCCAGAAGTCTGAAATCAAGTTGTTGGCAGGGCTGGTTCCTCCTGAGGACTTTGAGGGAGACTCTTTTCATTTCTTGCTTTTTCCCTAGCTTCTGGTGGTTTGCTGGCTTGTAGATACATCATCCCAATCCCCCATCTTTACAGTGTGCCTGCGTTCACCTGGCTGTCTTCTCCTAAAGGCATCTGTCCTGTGGAATCAGGGGCCCAGCCTACTACAGGAGGACCTCATTGTAACTAATTGTATCAGCAGTGACCCTTTTTTCACATTCTAAGGTACTAGTGGTCAGGACTTCAACATATGTTTTTGTGGGATATGAAATCCAACCCATAACGAGGAGGTAGAGTGTGCGCCAGTGTTCATCACTGTTTGCAGCACATGTAATAGTAAACGCCCCATGAAAGCTCCATGGTAGGCTCAGAAGGGCCCTGAGGACACCACGATTATACACATTCATTTGTTTTTATTTTGTGGTCCTGATGAAGGAACCGGACACCCTTGCCCCAGCCTCCAGTGCTGTCTGCCCAGACGGAAGGATGGGAAGAGTGTGGACATGAAAGTTGAGTCTCAGAAAAGGTAGAACCCAGGCTGGGCACGGTGGCTTACCCTCCCGTAATCCCAGCACTTTGGGAGGCTGAGGTGGGCGGATCACCTGAGGTCAGGAGTTCAAGACCAGCCTGGCCAACATGGTGAAACCCCATCTGTACTAAAAATACAAAAGTTAAACAGACGTGGTGGCAGGTGCCTCTAGTCCCAGCTACTTGGGAGGCTGAGGCAGGAGAATCACTTGAACTGGGAGGCGGAGGTTGCAGTGAGCTGAGATCTCACCACTGCACTCCAGCCTGGGTGACAGAGCAAGACTCCATCTCAAAAAAAGGAAAGGGGGCTGGGTGCGGTGGCTCACGCCTGTAATCCCAGCACTTTGGGAGGCCAAGGCGGGCAGATCACGAGGTCAGGAGATTGAGACCATCCTGGCTAACATGGTGAAACCCCATCTCTACTAAAAACACACAAAAAAATTAGCCGGGCGTGGTGACGGGCGCCTGTAGTCCCAGCTCCTCGGGAGGCTGAGGCAGGAGAACGGCGTGAACCCGGGAGGCGGAGCTTACAGTGAGCCGAGATCACGCCACTGCACCCCAGCCTGAGTGACAGAGTGAAACTCTGTCTCAAAAAAAAAAAAAGAAAAGAAAAGAAGGTCTTTACAGGAGGTAGCCACATTAACATCAAGTCAGTTGGGCAGGCTTTAACCTGACATGACTGATATCCTCATAAGAAGAAGAGAGGACTCAGACAGAGAAGGAAGACCATGGTAGACGGAGGCAGACATTGGAGTGATGTGGCCACATGCCAAGGGGCACTGGGAACTGCCAGGTGCTAGAAGATGCCAGAAAGGATTCTCCCTTCAAGCCCTCGCAGGGAGCATAGACTGGCAACGCCTTGGTTTCACAGTTTGAGCTTCCAGGACTGTGAGAGAACAAATGTCCACTGTTTTAAGGTGTCTGGTCTGTGATGCTTTGTTATGAGAGCTGCGGAAAACGCATGTGGGTGGGTGTCCAGGAGAAGGAGCGTAGGATTCTCCCAGGGGACGGAGTGGTCAGAGAACAGGTTACATTAGGTGGCAAAGGGAATTAAGGATACAGGTGGGATTAAGGTTGCTAATCAATAGACCTTAAAATCGGGAGATGATCCTGGATTATCCAGGTGGAACCATTGTCATCACAAAAGTTTGTTTAAAAGGCGTTAAAGAAGCCAGAGGGATGGATGTGAGAAGGACTCAGCCAACCACGCTGGCCTTGAAGAGGGAGGCTGGAGCCCTGAACCAGGGAATGTGAGTGGGGCGGTCTCCACAAGCTGGAAAAGGAAAGGAGGCGGATTCTCCCCCTACACCAGAGCCTCCAGAAGGAACGCAGCTCTATGGACACCTTGATTTTAGCCCAGTGAGACCCAGGCGGGATTTCTGACCTCCAGGACTGTAGGATAGCGAAGGGGTATTGTTTTTAATGTCCGAGTCTGTGGCGATTTGTTCCAGCTGGGACAGGAAGCCCACAGCGGCATAAGCAATGCTGCATGGTTTCCACGACTGGGTCAGAAATGGGATAAAACCACGTCCAGACTGTCCTGGGAATGTTCCTTTGCAGCTGGGGTAAGACATCCAGCTGGGCAGAAGTGGCCATGCAGGAAAGGCTGTTTGGGAGGACCACCCAGAGGTAGAGGTGCCGGGTGTCTGGCCATCTCAGTACTCAGTGCCCAGTGCCCACCTCCTCCCAGGTCGGGCATGACACGTGGGCGCAGACGCCTTCAAAAGGACTCAGCCCTGAGCGTCATCACTGACCGCAGCCACTGGAGAGGGCATGAGTGAGAACAGAGGTAGCTGAGCCCAGCCACAACCAAGAAACAGAGAGAATAGCAGATGGTGACTGTTGCCTTAAGCCAGGGTGCGAGCTGAGGGCTGGCTGCTTTTTGCAATTTAAATTTTTATTTAATTTTAATTATAGTTTTTTTTTTTTTGAGACAGAGTTTTGCTCTTGTGTCCCAGGCTAGAGTGCAATGGCACAATCTCGGCTCACTGCAGCCTCTGCCTCCCAGGTTCAAGCGATTCTCCTGCCGCAGCCTCCGGAGTAGCTGGGATTACAGGCGCGCCCCACCATGCTTGGCTAATTTTTGTATTTGTAGTAGAGATGGGGTTTCACCATGTTGGTCAGGCTGGTCTCGAACTCCTGACCTCAGGTGATCCACCCGTCTCGGCTTCCAAAAGTGCTGGGATTATAGGTGTGAGCCACTGCACCCAGCCTAAAATTTTATTTTTAATTGACAAATTGAAACTGAAGGGTTAATTTGACCAGGTCTGCCAGCCCAGCTTGCTTTCAGGCATTTGTTTTCTGTTATTTTTTGTTCCTCTTTCCACAAAGCTGAAGGCCATAGTAGCTGAAGGCTGCACCACTGACTGCTCAGATTTAACCTTCACTGGCTATTGGATAGATAACATTCATTGGTCACCATGGTAATGGTTGCTTCTGTTGTTCAGGAACCTGGGAAATCTCCCATCAAGTTCAAACCGGTTGAGACCACCAGCCCTCCAACTGGGCCCCTGCAAATGCCTAAGAGATGGCCGGGGTTTTTTTTTGTTTTTTGTTTTTTTTTAATTTTTATTTCAGTAGCTTTTGAGGTACAAGTGGTTTTTTGTTACATGTATCAATTATATAGTGGTGAATTCTGAGATTTTAGTGCACCTGTCACTCAAGTCGTGTATATTGTACCTAATATGTAGTTTTTTTATCCCTAGCCCCACTCCCACCCTCTTCCTCCTGAGTTTCTTTTCTTTCTTTCCTTTTCTTTCTTTCTTCTTTCTTTCTTTTTCTTTCTTTTCTTTCTTTCCTTTCTTTCTTTTTTCCTTTCTTTCTTTCTTTCTTTTCTTTTCTTTCTTTTTTTATTGAGACAGAGTCTCGCTCTGTGGCCCAGGCTGGAGTGCAGTGGTGCAGTCTCGGCTCACTGCAACTTCTGCCTCCCGGGTTCAAGCGATTATCCTGCCTCAGCCTCCAGAGTAGCCGGGATTACAGGCACACACCACACACCCGGCTCATTTTGTATTTTTATTTTTAGTAGAGACGGGGCTTCATCATGTTGGCCAGGCTGGTCTCGAACTCCTGACCTCAGGTGATCCACCCACCTCGGCCTCCCAAAGTGCTGGGGTTACAGGCGTGAGCCACCGCGCCCGGCCTCCTGAGTCTCTAAAGCCCATTTCATCACTCTGTATGCCTTTGCAGACTCCTAGCTTAGCTCCCACTTACAAGAGACAACGCACACTTTTTGGTTTTCCATGATGTGGGGAAAGGGAGTGTGAATACACTGCTGGAGAGATGGCCTTTTGACCTAAGAGGCCAAAAACTCCACCCTCAGATCATGCCAGCACTGCCATTTCCAGTACACGTGTCCTATAAAATGCCATGAAGCCCGACAATGCTTGTGCTATACACACCGGTCACTTCATTTTCTCCACTGTCAATAACCTTTCCGCATGCCTCAGGCCACTCCACTCCCCCAACCCATACCTCTCCCAAAGCCTCACCTTCAAGGATGCAGATCTGAGAGATGTTCTCCCACCTCCTTCCTTGGTGCTCTTGCAAATAAATCTTTTCTCTTTTGCAAGGCCTGTGTCAGTGATTGATTTACTGTGTGTGCACAGAGCGGACCTGGACCTGACTGGTAACAGAACGAAACGTGTGTGTGTGTGTGTGTGTGTTACAATATGATGTTCTGATCTAGGTATACATTGTGGAATGGTTATATCAAGCTAATTATCCATCACCTCACCTACTTACCATTTTTGTGATGAGAACATTTAAAATCTACTCTTAGCAATTTTAAAATATTCCATACAGGCCGGGTGCGGTGGCTCACGCCTGTAATCCCAGTACTTTGGGAGGCTGAGGTGGGCGGATCACCTGAGTTCAGGAGTTCAAGACTAGCCTGGCCAATATAGTGAAACCCCGTCTCGACTAAAAATACAAAAATTAGCCAGGCATCGTGGCGGACACCTGTAATCCCAGCTACTCAGGGGATGAGGTATGAGAATTGCTTGAACCCAGGAAGCGGAGGCTGCCGTGAGCCAAGATCGTGCCACTGCACTCCAGCCTGGGTGACAGAGCAAGACTCCGTCTCAATTAAAAAAAAAAAAAAGAAAAAGAGAAAGAAAAAAAAAGGTTGATCAAAGGGTACAAAGTTTCACTTAGACAGGAGAAGTAAGTTTTAGTGATCTACCATACAGCATAGTAGCTGTAGTGAATAATAACATATCATGTATTTCAAAACTAGAATAGTAGATTTTAAATGTTTTCGCCACAAAAAATGATAAGTAGGTGAAGTGATGGATATGTTAATTAGCTTGATTTAATCATTCCACAATGTATACATATATCAAAACATCACATTGTACCCAATAAATACATACAATTATTACATGTCAATTTAAACATTTAAGAAATCTAATCTAAAATGCTGTGGAATATTTCTCCCTAACAGTAATAATCAATTGGTATTACTCAAATGTCTATATTAAATATCTCGTTCATTTGTTATTTTTCCCCTTTTTTTTTTGTTGAGGCCATGGATTTTTTTTTTTTTTTTGAGATTTGATTCTTGCTCTGTCACCCAGGCTGGAGTGCAGTGGCGTGATCTCGGCACACTGCAAGCTCCACCTCCTGGGTTCATGCCATTTTCCTGCCTCAGCCTCCCGAGTAGCTGGGACTACAGGCGCCCGCCACCACGGCTGGCAAATTTTTTTTTTGTATTTTTAGTAGAGACAGGGTTTCACCCCCGTGTTAGCCAGGATGGTCTCGATCTCTTGACCTCGTGATCCGCCCGTCTCGGCCTCCCAAAGTGCTGGGATTACAGGCGTGAGCCACCGCGCCCAGCCGAGGCCATGGATTTTTAAGATGCATATTATTTGAGGCAACATGATAAAAGAAAAATGCTGTTTACTAAATTATGGCAAACGTTTTAAAATCTAAAAAATATGTCTTAGAATAAATGAGATCCATTATTCTCTTCCTCAAACACCTGTTGCTTCTTTCTTTGTTCCTTGTCTAGAACCTTATTCTGTGGTGTTGGTGATGTCTTTGTTTGGAAAATCCATCCCAGACTCACTGCAGGGCCTGCGGTTTAGCAGGAACTCACAGATTCCGGACTCACTGCAGGGCCTGCGATTTAGCAGGAACTCACAGATTCCGGACTCACCGCAGGGCCTGCGGTTTAGCAGGAACTCACAGATTCCGGACTCACTGCAGGGCCTGCGGTTTAGCAGGAACTCACAGATTCCGGACTCACTGCAGGGCCTGCGATTTAGCAGAACTCACAGATTCCGGACTCACTGCAGGGCCTGCGGTTTAGCAGGAACTCACAGATTCCGGACTCACTGCAGGGCCTGCGGTTTAGCAGAACTCATAGATAACTGCTGAATGAGCAAATGCACAAGGGAATGCATTTCACTTCTGAAAAACATGGATCATCATGTTTACAATGTCTGGCCTCCTACCTCTTTTAGAAAAATTTTAAAACTTAAAAATTTAAATTAGGAGTCGAGCGCGGTGGCTCACGCCTGTCATCTCAGCACTTTGGGAGGCCGAGGCAGGTGGATCACCTGAGGTCAGGAGATCAAGACAAATCTGGCCAGCATGGTGAAACCCCGTCTCTACTAAAAATACAAAAATTAACCATGCATGGTGGCAGGTGCCTGTAATCCCAGCTACTCAGGAGGCTGAGGCAGGATAATCAAACCCAGAAGGCGGAGGTTGCAGTGAACTAAGATTGCACCACTGCACTCCAGCCGAGTGACAGAGTGAGACTGTCTCAAAAAAAAAAAAAAAAAAGAAAGAAAGAAAGAAAAAAATTTAAATTACAACTTAAAAATTATATTATAAGCATGTCGCAGAACATCAGCTCACCTGGTACTTAGCAAGCATTTAAGAAACACTTGCCACTATTATTAATACTGTTCTTGCCACTTTTTAAAGTCACCAGATTGAGCAAATAAAAATGCAGGCTGCCCAGTAAAATTCAAATTTCAGATAAACAACAAATACTTTTTGTGAGATTGCATAGTTTACTGCCCATTGCCAACATGGATGCATAGACTTGATGTTTAAAGGTATGCAAAATTTTTATACTACCAATATTTACATAAGTATTTTGTCAAAAGCAACAACAAATTCTTGAATTAATTTCTGAAGAGTCTACTTACACAGGCACGAAAACTTATTTTAAATGTCTTCAGAGTATAGGAATACAACAATTTAAGAATAATTTTACCACAAGAGAAGGTATAAATATATCAAACAATTTCCTTGCACAGAGTAGTAACATTTTAACAACACACAACATTTTTAAAACAAAGATTGTCTTAAGTGGCAACCCAATTATGATAATTAGAGAGATAAATCTGTAATAAATTAAATCATAAATAATTTTTGAACACAGAGTGCTGATTTTCTTTTTATCATGGTTTTTTTTTTTTACATAAAAGAAATTTCTTTACATTTTCCTACCATTGACAATGTATGTACTTGGGAATGAGCTTGTTTAAAAAAACAAAAATAAAGAATATTTGCCATGAATCAAATCCGAGTAACCTGGAAAAAAATCTGAAAACTTGTAATCAATATATTTTTACTTCTATGATTTTAGACTATAGTAAAAACCTTATGTATTCTGCAATAGGCATCTTGTCCATTCCTACAAGAAATGATTGTTACATTTGGATAAACACAAAATATCTCTCATAATCAGTTCAAATACAGTCTAATATTATATATTATGAAAAGTAGGACGTATGGTGAGCAAAGCTAGTACAGTTCTTTTTCAAACCGCAGGCAAGCTGAACAAAAGCTTTTAACCTCAGAGTAACGAAGGACAGGCATCAGTTTCATAAAATGATAGACGGCTGTGACAAGCAAAGATTTGTGCAATTTTTTTGTTTCATTTAAGAATGTAGTGCAATATTAAAGTTTAAAGTTTGTTCAAAATGACAGATCATCTGGAAACTAAATTGTAGCAATTGACATCTTTTAGCTGGAAACACTTAGCAAAAATCAGGTTTGCTTGTTTTTAGTTGAAAATGTCAAGATTAACAGCCATGGAGACATTGGATGAATCTGGAGGTCAGTGTGCCCTCAGGATGTGTCTTTATGAGCAATTGTTCAAGATTAAAAGAAAATTTATGCTAGAAAATTGTGTTTTTCTCGGACTAAAAATACTACATCCTCAATTTATAAGCTTCCTATACAGGCTGGAAGACCCTGATGGGCTGAAGCCCTCCCCTGCCCCATCTGCTCCTATCCCTTTGCATCGCATTGAAGATCTCAGGCCCTCCTGTTGGATGGAGCAGGAGTCAGGCTAGACATGTCCCCATCATCCCCCACCCCCACCCACTGAACCCTGGAACATCAGGCAGGGTACGGTGGCTCACGCCTATAATCCAGCACTTTGGGAGGCTGAGGAGAGAGGATGACCTGAGGTCAGGAGATCAAGACCAACCTGGCCAACATGGCACAACCCTGTCTCTACTAAAAATACAAAAATTAGCCAGGCATAGTGGTATGCACCTGTAATCCCAGCTACTCGGGAGGCTGAGGCAGGAGAATCGCTTGAACCCGGGAGGCAGAGATGGCAGTGAACTGAGATTGCACCACTGCACTCCTGCCTGGGTGACAGAGGGGACTCTGTCTCAAAAAAGAGAAGAATAATTTTAAATTATAATTTAAAAAATTATATTATAAGCATGGCGCAGAGCATTAGCTGTCCTGGTACTCTGTAAGCACTTAAGAAATATTTGCCACTATTATTAATAATGTTCTTGCCACTCATTAAAGTCACCAGATTTAGCAAATAAAAGTACAGACTGCCCAGTAAAGTTTTTTTTTTTTTTTTTAGACGGAGTCTTGCTCTGTCTCCCAGGCTGGAGTGCAGTGGTGCAATCTCAGTTCACTGCAAGCTCCGCCTTCCAGGTTCAAGCGATTCTCCTACCTCAGCCTCCCGAGTAGCTGGGACTACAGATGCCCGCCACCATACTCAGCTAATTTTTGTATTTTTAGTAGAGATGGGGTTTTGCCACGTTGGCCAGGCTGGACTTGAACTCCTGACCTCAGGCGATCCATCCTCCTCAGCCTCCCAAAGTGCTGGGGTTACAGGCATGAGCCACCGGGCCTGGCTGTGCCCAGTTAAATTTGAATTTCAGATAAACAACAAATACTGCTTTTGAGATTGCATAATTTACTGCCCATTGCTAAGATGGACGCATAGACTTGATGCTTAAAGGTATGCAAAATTTTTACAGTACCAATATTTACATAAGTATTTGTCAAAAGCAACAACAAATTCTTGAATTAACTTCTGAAGAGTCTACCTACACAGGCACGAAAACTTATTTTAAATGTCTTCAGAGTATAGGAATACAACAATTTAAGAATAAAAATTTTACAAGAGAAGGTATAAATATATCAAACAATTTCCTTGCACAGAGTAATAACATTTTAAAAACACACAAAATTTTTAAAACAAAGATTGTCTTAAGTGGCAACCCAATTATGATAATTAGAGAGATAATTCTGTAATAAATTAATTCATAATTTTTGAACACAGAGTGCTGATTTTCTTTTTATCATGGTATTTTTTTTTTTTACATAAAAGAAATTCCTTTACATTTTCCCACCACTGACAATTTATATACTTGGGAACGAGCCTGTTTAATAAAACAAAAATAAAGAATATTTGCCATGAATCAAATCTGAGTAACCTGGAAAAAGATCTGAAAACTTGTAATCAATATATTTTTACTTCTATTATTTTAGACTATGGTAAAAACCTTATGCATTCTGCAATAGGCATCTTGTCCATTCCTACAAGAAATGATTGTTACATTTGGATAAACACAAAATATCTCTCATAATCAGTTCAAATACAGTCTAATATTATATATTATGAAAAGTAGGACGTATGGTGAGCAAAGCTAGTACAGTTCTTTTTCAAACCTCAGGCAAGCTGAACAAAAGCTTTTAACCACAGAGTAATGAAGGACAGGCATCAGTTTCATAAAATGATAGACGGCTGTGACAAGCAAAGATTTGTGCAATTTTTTTGTTTCATTTAAGAATGTAGTACAATATTAAAGTTTAAAGTTTGTTCAAAATGACAGATCATCTGGAAACTAAATTGTAGCAATTGACATCTTTTAGCTGGAAACACTTAGCAAAAATCAGGTTTGCTTGTTTTTAGTTGAAAATGTCAAGATTAACAGCCATGGAGACATTGGATGAATCTGGAGGTCAGTGTGCCCTCAGGATGTGTCTTTATGAGCAATTGTTCAAGATTAAAAGAAAATTTATGCTAGAAAATTGTGTTTTTCTCGGACTAAAAATACTACATCAGGATGGGCACAGTGGCTTTCCCCTGTAATCCTAGCACTTTGGGAGGCCAAGGCGGGCAGGTCACTTGAGGTCAGGAGTTCGAGACCAGCCTGACCAACATGGTGAAACCCCATCTCTACTAAAAATACAAAAATGAGCTGGATGTGGTGGTGCATGGCTGTAATCCCAGCTACTGGGGAGGTTGAGGCAGGAGAATTGCTTGAACCCAGGAGGTGGAGGTTGTGGTGAACTGAGATCATGCCTCTGCACTTCAACCTGGATGACAGCGAGACTCCATGTCAAAAAACAAACAAACAAAAAAACTACCACCTCAGTTTATAAGCTTCCTGTACAAGCTGGAAGACCCTGCTGGGCTGTATCCCTCCCCTGCCCCATCTGCTCCTCTCCCTCTCTGCATTGTTGCTTTGCATCGCATTGAAGATCTCAGGCCCTCCTGTAGGATGGAACAGGAAAGATTCAGGCTAGACATGTCCCCATCAACCCCCACCCCTACCCACTGAACCCTGGAACTATGAGCAGAAACCACACTGCTCCTTCCCCAACAGAGGTTTCCTGCTGCTATGTGGCCAAAAGAGAGTGGGGAGGAATTCCCAGGACACCCAGAGCTGGTACAGTCCAACCTGACCACAGGGACGGAACCCCGGCCCACACCTGCCCTGCCCGGGTGAGTGTGTAGAGGGGGGTGAGAAGGAGGTGGTCCAAGTCCTCCCTGATTCAAGAAAGCTCTGAATTTCCCCTGCAATAAGCTTAGTAGAATTCAGAGACCTACCTGTGACAATAGAGACTCAGAGTGCTCTGAGAAGCTCTCCATTCATTCATGCCATTGATATTTACCTTGCTAGGCACTGGGAGTACGTGGGTAAAGACAGAAGAAGTGTCCCACCCTCATGGGGCTTCTATTCCAGCAGATGAGAAGCCGACCAGAACAAAAATCAATCAGACTCATTGCTAATAGCAGTCACTCACTACACACCATTCGACATGTGAAGCAAGCTGACATGATAGTGGTTGTGGGAGAGGTGGGGAGAATTTCTCTAAGGAGGTGACACTTCAGCAAACCTTTGAATATCAAGAATGACCTATCAGGAGAATCCAGGCCTGGGAAAATCCAGAGAGAGCGACACAGGGGAGGGAAACGGCAAACTGCCAAGGTTCAGAGGTGGGAACGAGCGGGTACATCCAAAGGACTGGGCGAAGGCCGGTACCTCTGGGGAGCAGGGTTACATGGGGAGGGTCAGGGGCCGGAGCTGGAAAGATTGACTGGAGCCCGGTAGGTGCTATGTGTGTTTACAGACTGCACTAGAGAATTTTTTTCTTTTTTTTTTTTTTTGAGACGGAGTTTCTCTCTTGTTGCCCCGGCTGGAATGCAATGGCATGATCTCAGCTCACTGCAACCTCTGCCTCCCCGGTTCAAGTGATTCTCCTGCCTCAGCCTCCCGAGTAGCTGGGATTACAGGCATGCACCACCACACCCGGCTCACTTTGTATTTTTTTAGTAGAGATGGGGGTTTCTCCATGTTGGTCAGGCTGGTCTCGAACTCCCGACCCCAGGTGGTCCACCAACCCCAGGTGATCTGCCGGCTTCGGCTTCCCAAAGTGCTGGGATTACAGGCATGAACCACTGCACCCAGCCTTTTTTTTTTTTTTCTTTAATCAAGATCCCTGTCCCACAAGACTCCCATGGGAACGTGGGCTGTATGAATTTTCCAGGGGCTGACATAGCAAAGCACTACATGCTGGGAGGCTTCAACGGCACGGATTTGTTTTCTCTCACAGTTCTGGAGGCTGGAAATTCAAGGTCAAGGTGTAGCACTGTTGGTTTCCCCTGAGGCCTCCCTCCTTGGCTGGTGCACAGGGTCGTCCCTCTGTGTGTGTCTGTGTCCTAATCTCCTCTTCTTATAAGGACACACACCTGTTGAAAGAGGGCCCACACATAAGTCCTCATTTTAAGGTAATCACCTCTTTAAAAACCCAGCCCCAAATACAATCTCATTCTGAGATACTGAGGGTCAGGGCTTTAACATACGGATTTCTTTTGAGGGAGTAGGACACGATTCAGCCCAGAACAAGGACAGAGCTGGCTTGCATTTGACGATCATTGCGTTCTGCGTACCTTGAACCGTTCCTGGCAGAAGGCAAGGACTCCAGCAATACATGGAGTGGGCGGGTGGAGAGAGCAGATAATACTGATTTCAGTACCACTCAAAGGGCACTGTGACTGCCAACCATTTGCAGAGGCGTGCGCAACTGTAATTCTTACCCCTCTGCAGATCTTGGTTCAGGATGTGTTTTAGTGTGCCTGGAAGAGGCGCCTGTGTCCCCGGCTGAGGCACAGCAGGCCTGGGCTCTCATTCCTCCTCTGCCATCCGTCCACCCTGTCCTCCCCTAGAGAGCACCTACTGGTGGGACCACTGAGGCGGGCTCGAGGTGTCACCAGGGAAACCGCAGCAGGGTGTGGAAGGCGAGGGGGTTGAGGAATGAACAGAGGAAGTCCCCAAAACCAGACTTGGAGGGTGGGGACTCAAAACTTCAGCTTGGCACACGGTAGGTACTTAAAAAACATTTGTTGAAGAAAGCAATAAGTACCTTTCAAAGCATTACCTGTCCCAAGTGTGTCTGGACTGAAACAAGAACGTCTTTTGTTGCAAAGCAAAATGCTCTGTGACCAGCTCGTACGGATGCCAGGAGAATGGGGATCTTGTCTGTTCTCTGCCA
Source organism: Pongo abelii (assembly GCF_028885655.2). NCBI lineage: Eukaryota > Metazoa > Chordata > Mammalia > Primates > Hominidae > Pongo > Pongo abelii. Next base: position 63,737,912 of record NC_072005.2, read on the forward strand.
ATTGAAATTTATTAGTGAAAGTAAGACTTTAAAACCTCAGCACTAAGTGGTTTCGGCATTGACTGAGTGCCCAGCAGCTGTTTGAGCCACGTGGATGTGCTCGTTTTATTCTTAGTTACTGTGTGTGCATTCTGGGAGGCCAGAGGGGAAGTTTCCAGAAATTGTAAGAAGGGAATGGCGAAATAGACGGCTTAGGAACACAGGCAACACCTCGTCTGAGTTTGAGGCCACGGTCCCTGGCTCCGGAGCTCAGCGTCCAGCCAGGATGCTGGACTGCAGAATATGCCAACCTTCTTCTAGACCCATTTCCAGTGTTTTAAATGCTGATAGTACACGCTACCTCCTACTCCCTACATGTCCTAGATGGGTATTCATAGGTACATACCATAAAATAAAAAATAAATATCATGAAATTAAAAATCATACAACAAATCATAAACTAAAAATAACATTAATAATAATAAGACCCACGTGCAAAGAGGGGGGAAAGCCTTCCCGCAGGGTCCTTGTTCATTGCTTCCTCCCACGTGACCCCAGACGAGCCGCCTCACTTCTCTGAGCCTCTTTCCACTTCTGATGCAGACAATGACGCCACGCGTCCCACCCCACAGGGCGGCTGGAAAAAGGAAATGAATCCGTGTGTGTGGAAACGCTTGGGATAGTGGCAACACATGCTCCTTATGACATCGTGTCAGAGAGGCCTTTGCACATCAAGCTCACCCAAATCTTCACTCCTGTTTTCAGCAGAGCTGCGCAAACCTCAAGATGGTCCTTCCTTCCCCTCCTCCTCTTGCAGCCCCTGCATTGCATCCCTGACTCTTCTGCCAGCTGCAGCAGGGAGGATTCGGGCCGTACACATGAAGGAGCAAGGCTACCCCTGGAGCCAAGGCCACCCCTCTCCCACCCCCCTCTCCCACCCGGGTAGCTGTCACTGCCGCAGAGCAGGGGGAGCCTGTCCCAGGTCACTGCACCCTCTAATGTGTAGGGACTGGGGTCATTTCTGACCAAACATCTTTCTCTAGGGCCTGAGATTCAGTGTCCTGGGGGACTGAGTCTGAATCCTTCCCCGGCAGGGCTCACCAACAGAATTCAGATGGAAACTGTACAGTGCTGTCAGCAGGGGTGTGCTGGAGCCGGCTTCTGCTGGAGGACAGGAGCCAACGCGTCAACTCGCAGGAAGTTTGTGGGATGTTTATTAAGCACATCGTTTAGTAAACAGGACATTCCATGCACTTTCAAAATTAAATAAATAATGTAAGCCGGGCGCGGTGGCTCACGCCTGTAATCCCAGCACTTTGGGAGGCTGAGGTGGGCGAATCACCTGAGATCGGGAGTTCGAGACCAGCCTGACCAAAATGGAGAAACCCCGTCTCTACTAAAAAATACAAAAATTAGCTGGGCGTGGTGGCGCATGTTTGTAATCCCAGCTACTCGGGAGGCTGAGGTAGGAGGAGGATCGCTTGAACCTGGGAGGCGGAGGTTGCGGTGAGCCGAGATTGCGCCATTGCACTGCAGCCTGGGCAACAAGAGCGAAACTCCGTCTCAAAAAAAAAAAAAAAAAAAAAAAAAAAAAGATGTAAAGAACAAAGGTAGGAAACATACGCTTTTCTAGTTATTTAAATACATTTTACTAGAATCTGTGTTTGGGGGTGATTGACATCCATTGTGTCTGCAGTAGATGCGGGGGCTGCTGACCTCCTCCCACCTCCATGCCCAGCGAGCAGGCCAGCTCCTGCAGCTGCCCATGTTGGGGAGGCATTTGCACCATGGAAGCTGGCAAACACCACCAGGCCCACCACCCCGGCCTCCAGAGTTGGCTGTCCAGCATTCACCAGCTCTCCACTGGCTGCAGGAATCCAGTTCTTTACTCTTTTGGGTGTAAGTGCTTATTTAGGAAGCCCTCCTGCAGGCTGGTCTGTGCTCCAGGCATCGGGGTACAACGGTGAGCGGAACTGCAAAGAGCCTGTCTTTCTGCATCTTCCATTTTGTGAGAATAGAAAGAAAATAAATATAAAACTCAACCCAGGAAGAAGATAATTTCAAAAGATTCTAAGTGCAAGAAAGAAACAGAGTGAGGTGATACTAACAGCGGCAAATGTTACTTTCTTTTTTTTATTATTATACTTTAAGTTTTAGGGTACATGTGCACAACGTGCAGGTTTGTTATATGTATACATGTGCCATGTTGGTGTGCTGCACCCATTAACTCGTCATTTACATTAGGTATATCTCCTAATGCTATCCCTCCCCCCTCCCCATACAACAGGCCCCAGGGTGTGATGTTCCCCTTCCTGTGTCCAAGTGTTCTCATTGTTCAATTCCCACCTATGAGTGAGAACATGCGTTGTTTGGTTTTTTGTCCTTGCGATAGTTTGCTGAGAATGATGGTTTCCAGCTTCATCCATGTCCCTACAAAGGACATGAACTCATCATTTTTTATGGCTGCATAGTATTCCATGGTGTATATGTGCCACATTTTCTTAATCCAGTCTATCATTGTTGGACATTTGGGTTGGTTCCAAGTCTTTGCTATTATAAATAGTGCCACAATAAACATACATGTGCGTGTGTCTTTATAGCAGCATGATTTATAATCCTTTGGGTATATACCCAGTAATGGGATGGCTGGGTCAAATGGTATTTCTAGTTCTAGATCCCTGAGGAATCACCACACTGACTTTCACAATGGTTGAACTAGTTTACAGTCCCACCAACAGTGTAAAAGTGTTCCTATTTCTCCACATCCTCTCCAGCACCTGTTGTTTCCTGACTTTTTAATGATCACCATTCTAACTGGTGTGAGATGGTATCTCATTGTGGTTTTGATTTGCATTTCTCTGATGGCCAGTGATGATGAGCATTTTTTCATGTGTCTTTTGGCTGCATAAATGTCTTCTTTTGAGAAGTGTCTGTTCATATCCTTTGCCCACTTTTTGATGGGGTTGTTTGTTTTTTTCTTGAAATTTGTCTGAGTTCTTTGTAGATTCTGGATATTAGCCCTTTGTCAATAGGAAGAATCAATATTGTGAAAATGGCCATACTGCACAAATGTTACTTTCAAAAGGAGGTCAGGAAGACTTCCTGGAGGAGGCGAATGCACAGTAGCACTCACTCCCAAGGGGTCAGAAGTACCCAGTGATGGGAAGATCTGGGGAAGAAGGTTGTGGGCAGGTGCAAAGTCAGGAAGAAGCCTGAGGTGTCCAGAGAACCCAGCGGCACGTAATGAGTGGTGGGGAGAGAGATAGGAGGGGAGGCTGCTGGGTGCTCAGCAGAGACTGCGTTACAGACGGGCCCTGAAGATGGGGGTGAGGAGACTTGATGGCTTGATACTGTTTGATAGCACTGACAGCTATTGGAGGGTGATGATTCAGGAACTTCCCTCACCAATAAGCATTTCTTAAAAAAAATTACTCTGACTCTACAAATATATATATATATAATTTAACTACATTTTACTAGCATCTATGTTTGGGGGTTATTGACATCTCTCTCTCTCTATCTATTTATCTATATATTTGGAGGATCAGAGTAATTTTTTAAAGAAGTGTCTGTATATATAATGTATATAAATAAATAATATATAATATATAAATAAATACCTATATATAGAAAGTAATTATGTTTTTATATTTTTATTTATATATTTCATTTAAAATGTACATTTTTAAATATATATGTTTTGTTTTGTTTTCTTTGAGGGAGTCTTGCTCTGTCACCTTGGCTGGAGTGCAGTGGTACCATCTCGGCTCACTGCAACCTCCGCCTCCCAGGTTCAAGAGATTCTCCTGCTTCAGCCTCCCAAGTAGCTGGGATTACAGGCACCTGCCACCATGCCCAGCTATTTTTTGTTTTTTCTGTATTTTAGTAGAGACAGGGTTTCACCATGTTGGCCAGGCTGGTCTAGAACTCCTGACCTCAGGTGATCCACCCACCTCAGCCTCCCGAAGTGCTGGGATTACAGGCGTGAGCCACTGCGCCTGGCTGAACCGACCTTTGGAACTTTGCGAGTGTCTCGCCCTAAGTGCCTGTCAGCTGGGGCACTTCCTCTGTGCTCCACAAATGTTCCTCAAACTGGCCGGGCGCGGTGGCTCATGCCTGTAACCTCAGCACTTTGGGAGCCCGAGGCAGGTGGATCACGAGGTCAGGAGATCGAGACCATCCTGGCTAACATGGTGAAACCCCATGTCTACTAAAAATACAAAAAAGTAGCTGGGCGTGGTGGTGGGTGCCTGTAGTCCCAGCTGCTCAGGAGGCTGAGGCAGGAGAATGGCATGAAGCTGGGAGGCGGAGGTTGCAGTGAGCTGAGATCACACTACTGCACTCCAGCCTGGGCGACAGAGCAAGACTCCGTTAAAAAAAAAAAAAAAAAAAAAAAAAAAGTTCCTCAAACTGAAATTCTTTAGAACAATGCAGGAAGAATCCTATGCAATAGCATAAAGCACTGTAAACTATTTCACTTTTATTACTCCGGAAATTTCTATTGCTTTTTATTTTCTGTAACGTGAAGATATATGTGCTAGTTCCTTGGGACTGGGACATTAAGAAAAGTTGTGTGGTCCTTCCTTCCAACACAGCTACCACCCTGGGCTCCTCCACTGGGCACACTGTGGGCGCCTGCTGCTCGCAAACAGTGGTAAGGAAGGAGCTGTTTATTCTAAGATCACTGAGATCCATTAAGGGCTCCGCAGGAGAAAGACAGAACTTCTCTTTAGGATGATGAAAGATGAGGGTGTCACTGGTGGTGACTCAAACAACAATTGAGAGGCAAAGGGGTCTGAACTCATCTGCGAATAAATATCATTTGAATGAATGAACGAGTGTATCCAGGGGTGAAGCTGGAACAGAAGTCATGGTGAACTGCTGACAAGAGGACGGTGGTGGGAACCCTTCCTGCGCTATAAAGGCAGAGTTGAGTTGCTGTAGCCTATACTGTAAGGAATCCCTTTTCCACATCAGGTGACACTCACTGGTTCTAGATACTAAGATGTGGATATCATTGGGGGGCCTTCATTCAGCCCACCACAGATGGGTGAGTACAGAGGTTAATGGATGGAAGGATGGTAGGTGGAAGGATGGATAGTAGAGTAGATGGATGAATAGTAAGGTGGATAATTGGATGGAAGAGTGAATGGATAGATGGGTATACAGATTGATGGGTGGTGGGTGGATGATTCCTGTGATCCCTGCCTCGCTTTTCAGCTAAGCTACTCTGACGTCCATCACTCTGACCTGTCCCCTCACAGACATCTCACTTGGTACAGACCTCGGAAGCAGGCTCTGCTGGTCACCATGGAAACGCGATTGGATGAGGAAGGTAAGGAGCTGAGGAGTGGGCAGAGAGACTCTCAGATGCTGGAAATTTCCAGACTCTGGAGTGAAATTGAGGTGTGTAAAAGGGACTATAGGGGAGGGGCAAGAGTGAGACCATGGAGGAGGACGTGGCAATCATCCAGGGATCATGGTGGTGGGGGTCACTAGGGTTTTGCAGCAGACGCTGAAAGAAAAAGAAAATGGCTCCTGACAAAGGAGGGGGAAATAGCAGGAACAGATAGGAAAGGCATTTCTGACTGGAGACCTTATATACACTACAAAACCACAAACATACCTTTAAATACTGGGCACAGTGTCTCACGCCTCCAATCCCTGCACTTTAGGAGGCCAGGGAGGGAGGATCACTTGAAGCAGGAGTTCGATACCAGCCTGGACTAGAAAGTGAGATCCCATTTCTACAAAAATAAAAATTAGCTGGGCTCAGCTAAGTGGGGTGGCACATGCCTGTAGTCCCAGCTACTCAAGAAGCTGAGGCGTGAGGCTCGCTTGAGCCCAGGATTTGGGGGATGCAATGAGCTATGATTGTGCAACTGCACTCCAGCCTGGGCAACAGAGTGAGGCCCTGTCTCAAAAATACACACACATACCCACACACACACACAACACACACACTTAAAAAACAAAAGGTTGAAAATGAAACACATAGTGAAATAAAAGTTCTGATAGTATCTTCCCAATTGCTCCACCTCACTTTAGAGTCAGGTGAGGGAGGATGGTGGCAGAGGCTGCAACACGGTGGCTGAAACATCGCTTTCAGCGTGTCGCCCTGAGGTCTCCCAGGGAGGGTGTGGAGAAAACAGAGTGCCCAGGACAGAGCCTGAGAAACCTCGCCGGGAAGATGGAGCATAACTAGGAAAGCGTTACTCAACCTTTCTGTGTCACTGAAGGGTGTATGCAATTAGCCCATCTGCTGCTCACACTCCTCATTCACCAACCCCTATTCCAAGAAGTTTAAATGCTGAAGATAGGACTTCCCACCAGTGGGAGGTGTTGGCAACCAACACACAGGAGCAGCTCCAGAATCCAGGGAGTTTGTTTGAAATAAAACTGACCTATAACAAAGACAGACAAGTGTCTCTTCAATCCCTACCATCCCTCCACCTACCAACCCATCCATCCACCCATCCACGTATCCACACTTCCATCTAACTATACAACTGTCCATCCATTCAGCCACCCATGCAACAACCCACTTAATGCATTCATTCTGTCATTCTTCCAATTATCACCACCCACCCATCACTTCATACACCCATCCACCCACCACCCATCCATCCACATATCCCCATCCATTCATCCACCACCCACCCATCACTTAATACACCCATCCACCCACCACCCATCCATCCACATACCCCCATCCATCCGTGCTTCTATCCAATCATGCACCCTACACCTATCCACCAACACATCACTTCATACACCCATCCACCCACCACCCACTACCCATCCATCCACATACCCCCATCCATCCACCCACCACCCATCCATCCACATACCCCCATCCATCCACCCACTACCCATCCATCCACATAACCCCATCCATTCACGCTTCCATCCAATCATCCACCCTATACCTATCCACCCACCCATCATTCCATACATCCATCCACCCACCACCCATCAATCTGTATACCCATCTATTCATTCACTCTTCCATCCAATCATCCACCTTACCGTTAATCCATCTACTCTACTATCCATCCTTCCACCCACCATCCTTCCATCCATTAACCTATCTACTCATCCATCTGTGGTAAGCTGAATGATGACCCCCCACGTCTTAGTTTCCAGAATCTCTGAGTGTCACCTGATGTGGCAAAAGGGATTACCTGCAGTCTAGGTTACAGCAACTCAACTCTGCCTTTATAGCACAAAAGTGGTCCTAGACAAAACACAAATGATGGATGTGTCTATGTTCCAGCACAACTGTATTGTACAAAAACAGGCAGGCCATAGTTTGGCAATCAGCTATCTTGTTCTGAATGATCAGGCCCCTACTTCACTTTCCGACAAATCTCTATCCACTTTTTCCCTTGCTCCCTCCACCGTAGCCACACTGGCTTCCTCGATGGTCCTCAGTCTAGGCAGTCATCAGCCTCATGGCTTTTCAAGGCATACATTCTTCTGTCTGGACTGTTTTTCTTCTTGATATTCCCATAACTGTTCCCTCCCTCCATTGAGATTCAAATATCACCACCTCCAAGAAGGCATCCTTGACTCCCAATCTAAAACACCCCACCCCTCCTCTTTGAATCTGACTTATTGTTCCTGATAACACTCGCCATCACCTGAAATCTTACCTATGTTCCCATGTATCACCCCTGCTAGAATACTCATGTCCCAGCATGTGAATATGTCCGTTGAGTTCTCTGCTGCACCCACCACGCTTGGCCAGGGTATATCACTAAGTATGCACTCAGTAAATACCAGCTGAAAGACAGGATGGATGGATGCGTAAATGAAAGCATGAACAGCTGTCTGTCCTAACAGTCCCCGGCTCCAGGAGGGCAGAGACCTGGCTCCTTTTTTCACATTATTTTACTCTCTGTGTCTAGAGCAGTGTCTGGAGGGATGGGAGGGGGCTCAATCGATACGTCTGACTGAATAAGGATGTGAAATGCTGCTGCTTAGAAGATAATTGGGATTTCTGTCCACATCCACAGTGGCCCCTGAAGCCAGTTTTCTACGTTTTGTGGAGACGCTGCTGCTGCTGACGCATTTCGATGTGTGCAAAATACGCACATGAACAGCCGATACGGACACTTTTGACGTCCGTCCCTCTGCCCTGTTCCCTGCTCGCTCGGTGCTCCCACCTTCTTGCGAATGGTGCAGGAGCTCAGGTTGTTGCTATGGAAACCCCAGCTGGAAGGGGGGAGGCAAGTGCGTGGGTAAGGTGTCGAGAGATCTGCAGAGGATGGAATTTTCCAGACCCTGCAGTAAGATGTGAGCTCCACATTGAAGGCCTGGACCAATCATCTGGCCTCACCCACATCTCTACTGACCTCAGGACTCTCTGTGTCCGTTGCCCCTTTGGGTCTCTTCATACTCTTTGGCAGTCTGGAGTCCCGGGTCTATTTCTCCTTTGAGTCCCTTAGAAAGGCTGTCTGCTCCTTGCATCTCTCTCGCTCTCGCTCTCTATCTCTCTCTCTCTTCCCTCTCTCTTTCCTCTCCTCTTCTTCTTCTTCTTCTTCTTCTTCTTCCTCTTCCTCTTCCCCTTCCTCTTCTTCTTCTTCTTCTTCTTCTTCTTCTTCTTCTTCTTCTTCTTTCTTCTTCTTCTCCTTCTTCTCCTTCTTCTTCTTCTTCTCGATCTCTGCTCACTGCAACCTTCACCTCCCAGGTTCAAGCAATTCTCCTGCCTCGGCCTCCCGAGTAGCTGGGATTACAGGTGCCCACCACCATGCCTAGCTAACTTCTTTGTATTTTTAGTAGACATGGGGTTTCACCATATTGCCCAGGCTGCTCTTGAACTCCTGACCTCAGGTAATCCACCCAAAGTGCACCCTCGCCCCTCCCAAAGTGCTGGGATTACAGGCGTAAGCCACTGCGTCTGGCCCTCCTCTCTTCTTTCTCTCTCTTTTCCTCCTCTCTCTCCTCTCTCTCCCTTTCACTTCTCTTGCCTTTCTCTCTCTCTTTCCTCTCCCTTCTTCTTTCTCTTTCCTCTCTTCCCCCCTCTCTCCTCTCTCTCTTTCTCTTCTCTTCTCTCTCTCTCTCTCTCTCTCTCTTATTCCCCTCTCTCCTCTCACCCTCTCTCTCACACACTCCCTCGGGCAAAATAACAACCCTGGATCACTCCAGTTCCCACTGCCCCAGATCCTCATTTTTGTTTCAGCTCTTACAGTCAGTCCAGGGGGTCCATGTGCGGGTTTGTTAAGTGGTTATATTACATGACACTTAGGTTTGAGGTATAATTGGCCATCAGCACTGTACCCAATAGGTGGCTTTTCGCCTCCTGCCCCCTCCCTCCCTCTCCCCTCTAGAAGTCCCCAGTGTTTATTGGTCCCATGTTTATGTCCGTGAGTACCCAATATTTAGCTCCCACTCATAAGAGAGAACATGTTGTATTTGGTGTTCTGTTCCTGTGTTACTTCGCTGAGGACAGTGGGCAGCCTTGTGCTTTTAACCATAATCAGCAACTTGATTGGAATGAATTTCCAGCTGGGTCCCTTATCATAGGAGGGCTCGTGGTACCTTCTGGGAAACATTCCTGCATGCCTGTCTGTTCCCATGTCTGCCAAAGTTGAGTCCACTCCGTGATCTTAAAAATTATGTATTATGTTACTTTAATAAACAGTATTATAGCACTTACTCTGTACCATTCAGTCACTGAGGCTCATTTGAGGTATGTTTTAATATTATCTCAATTTTCATATGAGGAAATGGAAGGACAGGAAAGGCAGTAAGTTGTGCACCTTCACCCAGCTGGTCAGCAGCAGATCTGGGGTTCAATGTCAGGCAGCAATCCCTCATAGTCTGTGCTTTAAAAAGACCACGGCTGTGCCCTTACATGACACATCTCTGAGGGTGGTCCATGCTCTGATGTCCGTTTTAGAGATGAGGCAGCTGAGATACCAGCCTATGACCTTAGAAACGAGTTAGTCATTCTCTGACTCCATTTCACTCAACTATTTTAGTAATAACAATTTCAACAGAGTCTTCAAGGAGGGTTAGCTAGTTATTTGTAAATTGCATGCTACTGCAGCAATGTGACACACACACACGCGCGTAAGAAATACATCATTTTTAAAGATAAAATTTTAAAAATAGAAATAATTTTCACACAATGTCCCACTTCGGACCCCATTGGGCCAGGCAAGAGGGAGTGGTGGCTTAAAACAGGATGGTGACAATGGAGATTGAGGAACTGGGGATGATTTGAAACATGTGGGTAAGAGCTGACCTGTGCAAAATGTATCTTGGGATTCTTGACCTGTGGGTGATGGACTGGGTTTGCTGGCAGTTCGATCAGCTCTGACTTGCACTGTCTGTACTAGATGCTGTCCCACGGGAGCAGCGGATGGGTGGATATCTGTTTCTGGAGCTCATGAGGGAGTCTGGGCTGGGGATGGAGATTTGGGGACCCATCGACACAGGGGGTCATTGGAGATCAGATCACAGTGTTGTGCACTGCACAACTCCAGGGGGCACCATCCAGGGGCACCATCCATGGGGCACAACTCCAGGTGGCACCATCCAGGGAATACCATCTGGGGGCACCATCCAGGGGATACCATCCAGGGGGCATCATCCAGGGGATACCATCCAGGGGGCACCATCCAGGGGGCACCATCCAGGGGATACCATCCAGGGGGCACCATCCAGGGGGCACCATCCAGGGGATACCATCCAGGGGGCACCATCCAGGGGGCACCATCCAGGGGATACCATCCAGGGGACACCATCCAGGGGGCACCATCCAGGGGATACCATCCAGGGAGCACCATCCAGGGGATACCATCCAGAGGGCACCTTCCAGGGGGCACCATCCTTGTGGATGACGTTATGAGTGGGACCTCACCAAGATTGCCCTGGGAGTGCATGGGGAGAAGGAGGAGCATTCAGGACTTGATTAACTAATCAGAAAGATGAGAATTGATGATGAAAATATCACTCAACCTCCCCCAGGTCTTGGGAGCCCACCCCTTGCATGAGTGTGCCCTGGATGTGGAACAAGGAGTCAAATGAGATTATTTTGGAGCTTTAAGATTTAGTGACTGCCCTACTGGGTTTTGGATTTGCATGGGGCCTGTGGCCCCTTTCTTTTGGCCAATGTCTCCCTTTTGGAATGGGAATATTCCCAAGACCTGTACCCCCATTGTATCTTAGAAGTAACTAACTTGTTTTTTATTTTACAGGCTAATAGGTGGAAGGAACTTGCCTTGTCTCAGATGAGACTTGGGACTCTGGCCTTTTGAGTGAATGAGTTAAGACTTTGGGGACTTTTGGGAAGGCATGATTGTATCTTGCAATGTAAGAAGGACATGAGATTTGGGGGGCCAGGAGCAGAATGAAATGGCTTGGATCTGTGTCCCCACCAAATCTCGTGTCAAATTGTCATCCCCAGTATTGGAGGTGGGGCCTGGCGGGAGGTGACTTGATCATGAGGATGGATTTCTCATGAAGGGTTTAACACCATCCCCTTGGGCTGTTCTCGTGAAAGTGAGTTTTCACAAGATCTGGTCATTTAAAAGTGTGTAGCCCCTCCCCACTCTCTCATTCCTGCTCTGGCCATGTGATGTGCCCGTTCCTGCTTCACCTTCCACCATGATTGTAAGCGTCCTGAGGCCTCCCCAGAAGGTGAGCGGACGCCAGCACCATGCTTTCTGTATGGCCTGCAGAACTGTGAGCCAATTAAACTTCTTTTCTTTATAAATTACCCAGTCTCCAGTATTTCCTCTTTTTTTTTTTTTTTTAATGGAATTTCACTCTTGTTGCCCAGCCTGGAGTGCAATAGTGCGATCTCAGCTCACCGCAACCTCCACCTCCCGGGTTCAGGCGATTCTCCTGCCTCAGCCTCCCGATTAGCTGAGATTACAGGCATATGCCACCATGCCCAGCTAATTTTGTATTTTTAGTAGAGATGGGGTTTCTCCATGTTGGTCAGGCTGGTCTCGAGCTCCTGACCTCAGGTGATCCACCCGCCTAGGCTTCCCAAAGTGCTGGGATTACAGGCGTGAGCCACTGTGCCTGGCCTCAGGTATTTCTTTATAGCAATTTGAGAATGGACTAATACAAAACCCCACAAGTGTTTTCATATAAAAAGGAGGCCATCTTTTGTAAAATGTCCATCCCAGAAAATAACCATCAATTATCCTTGTAGATTCACTATTACTTCCAAATATCTGTGTGTGTATGTGTGTATGTGTGTATGTGTATATGTGTGTGTATCCCAAAGTCATGATATTCACATGGGGGTGGTGTAGGCAGAAAACAGGGACTACTAGAATTCAAAATTAACCCTAACACTTGGAGAAGAAAAAAGGTGTCTATTCTATTTGTAGTATTCATCCAACCAACCATCTAAACATTTATTTACACATCCACACATCTATTCACCCCACGTCGATCCATCTGCCCACCCACCCATCCTTCCACATAGTCACCCATCCATGAATCCATTCAACCACCCATCAATTGATCCATCCACCCATCCATTCATCCAGCAAAGAAAGAAAATATATCTCCAAGAAAAAAATGGTGAGCTCTGTAGTGATACATTTTTTCATGTATTTATTCGCTAAATGTAAGCTGAAAGTCACTTCCCAGCCCCTCTCTGAATTCGCCTCCACCCATTCTCTTCCTTGCTCACTCCTCTTCAGACACTGTGGCCTCTTGTGCTGTTCAAGCAGGACAAAAATCTTCATCTCCAGGTGTTTCCAGGCTTTGTTCCCTCTGCCCAGAATGGTTACTTCCCTGGTAATCCAAAGTTTCCCGCCCTCCTTTCACTCAGGTTGACTCAAATGCCGCCACCTCCAGGAAGACCTCCTTGACCGGCTGCTCTGAAAGATCCCGCCTTCACTCCACATCTCACCTGCTTACACTTTGTAGAACTTATCACGATCTGTTATTTTAAGTTAAACTTATTGACTGATAAACCCCCAAAGATAAAGGATTCATAAGGGGAGAATTTGTCTTGGGTTCAACCCTATCCATCACATTTAACTCAGTGCCGACCCAGAGTGGGATGTCAGTAAATATCTGCAGAATATACATACATCACTTTTTCTTCTTTTTGTTTTTCTTTTTGAGACAGAGTCTCACCCTGCCACCCAGGCTGGAGTGCCATGGCATGATCTAAGCTCACTGCAACCTCCACCTCCTGGGTACAAGTGATTCTCCTGCCTCAGCCTCTGAGTAGCTGTAATTACAGGCGCCCACCATCACACACTGCTAATTTTCATATTTTTAGTAGAGATGGGGTTTCACCATGTTGGCCAGGCTGGTCTCAAACTCGAGACCTCAGGTTATCCACCCACCTCGGCCTCCCAAAGTGCTGGGATTACAGGCGTGAGCCACTGCGCCCGGCCCACATGTATTTTTGAATGAAGAAAGGAATGAATGAATAATCTACCTGAGCACAGAGACTGAGCGTTTATTTATTTATATTTATTCTATGGTTTTGTTTCCCAGATGGAGATGGAGCGTGTAAAACAGAAAGTGGCTCCATGGAGGCTGCTAGGTCTGCGCACCTGTGTCATGATCCACACGCACTCACAGCGCATACGGACTGAGTCAGTGCACGCTAGAACATAAACTGCTTCTGCTGCTGGTGCCCAGAATAGATTCATGATTTTACTCTGAGTCAGTGAAAGGTCTCGCAGCCGCTGGTAAATTTGTTTTTCTCCTTCTGCAAAGATGGGTAGCAATGACGCACTTCGGCGCACACAAGATCCGCAGACGCACGGCTGAGGTTGAGACGGCGCCAGGCAGGCCGCGTCCCGCAGTGATGCGAATCCGACGCCCCCCGACCGCTGCCCTCCCACGCAGGACCCCGCGATCTGCGGGGACAGAGGCGGCGCAGGCTGCTGCCATGGAAACCGAAGCTGGAGGAGGAAGGTGGGGGATGCAGAAGGGCCTCACAGCCCCTTAGGGGCCCGAATGTCCACCCCTCTGCAGTCAGGTTGTACCCAGTCACTAATCCCAGCCTGGCACACAGTAGGCCTGCAACATAGAGTGGAAAGCCACAGTCTGCGCCCCCGCCCCCGATCACCCCGGGGGAGGGGGCTCCCTCCAGCATCCTGGAGCCTGGTCTTCCTTGCATCCGTTTTCGGAAGGCGTTTCTATCTCAGGCCCCACGTCGCGGGGTGGCGCAATGTGAGCCATGTATACAAAGCACCTCCTGGGCTGCTTTGTGGAAAACAGACTGGGCAGGCAGCATTGCTGAGAACAGAGGCTGAGGCTTCTGCGGACACCCAGGAAAAAGCCAGAGTGGCTTGGATGGCGTTGAGGATGAGGAGGATGGACAGAGTGATATGAAAATTGTGGATGGAAATAGTTATGCCGAGGCAGAAAAGAGAGACATCCTGCCCACGCAGCGCCAGCCTGTCCTGTTTTATTATTTGAATTTTATCTGAACCCAGAAGAGCAGAAGCTAATCACTACTCAGCCTTGAGTGCCGCGTGTTAGTCCTGCCACACAGATAATCTCCATGCATCCTCACAACTCCCCACAGCTGAGTGCGGCATCGTAGTCACCACCAAAGAACAAATAAGGAAACTGAGTCTCAAAGAGGTGAAGGCACCTGTCCTAAATCAGAGGACTGGAAAACACGGAGCTGGATTTAACCCCAAATCTGACACCTTCAGAGCATAAACGTGGTGCACCCACATCGTTAAAGCTTGAAGTTGAGTTGGGTAATCTATTCAAACAGAAAGACACTTAAAATATTGTGGTGGCCCTTGGACCACTTCTCTTCTCTCTTTCCCTCTCCTCCCTTCTGTTCCCTTCTCCTCCCTTCAATTCCCTTCTCTTCCCCTCCTTTGCCTCTTCTTTCCCCTTCTCTCCTCATCCTCTCTTCTCCCTCCTCCTCCCTCCTCTCCTCATCCTCTCTTCTCCCTCCTCCTCCCTCCTCTCCTCATCCTCTCTTCTCTGTCCTCTTCCCTCCCCTCTCAGCCCCTCTTCTCCCTCCCCTTCTTCCCCTCTCATCTCTTCTCCCTCCACCTCCCTCCCCTCTTTATCCCCTCATCTCCCTCCTCTTCCCTTCCCTCCTCATCCCCCTTCTCCCTCTGCTTCCCTCCCCTCTCCTCCCCTCATCTCCCTCCCCTTCCCTCCTCTCATCTCTTCTCCCTCCACCTCCCTCCCCTCCTCATCCCCTCTTCTCCCTCTCCTTCCCGCCCCTCCTCATCCCCTGTTCTCCCTCCCCTTCTCTCCCCTCTCATCCCCCATCTCCCTCACCTTCCCTCCCTCTCATCCCCTCTTATCCCTCCACTTCCCTCCCTCTCACCTCCTCTTATCCCTCCCCTTCCCTCACCTCTCATCCCCTCTTCTCCCTCCCCTTCCCTCCCTCTCATCCCCTTCTATCCCTCCCCTTCCCTCCATCTCATCCCCTCTTCTCCCTCCCCTTCCCTCCATCTCATCTCCTCTTCTCCCTCCCCTTCCCTCCATCTCATCTCCTCTTCTCCCTCCCCTTCCCTCCATCTCATCTCCTCTTCTACATCCACACTCCTTGGTGCTGTCTTCCAATCTCATAGGTTTAAATGGCATCCATACACTGATGACTGTAAAATCTGTACCCGCAGAGTCCTGACACTAACCTGAATCCACTGTCTCACCTTCCCAATCCTGACTCACCTGAATCTTCTCCCTTCCCTTCCCAGTCCTGACACTCACCTGAATCTTCTCCCTCCCCTTCCCAGTCCTGACACTCACCTGAATCTTCTCCCTCCCCTTCCCAGTCCTGACACTCACCTGAATCTTCTCCCTCCCCTTCCCAGTCCTGACACTCACCTGAATCCACCGCCTCCCCTTCCCAATCCTGACACTCACCTGAATTTTCTCCTTCCCCTTCCCAATCCTGACACTCACCTGAATCCACCACCCCCACTTCCCAGTCCTGACACTCACCTGAATCTTCTCCCTCCCCTTCCCAGTCCTGACACTCCCCTGAATCTTCTCCCTCCCCTTCCCAGTCCTGACACTCACCTGAATCTTCTCCCTCCCCTTCCCAGTCCTGACACTCACCTGAATCTGCTCCCTCCACTTCCCGGTCCTGACACTCCCCTGAATCTTCTCCCTCCCCTTCCCAGTCCTGACACTCACCTGAATCCACCACCTCCCCTTCCCAGTCCTGACACTCACCTGAATCCACTGCCTCCCCTTCCCAGTCCTGACACTTACCTGAATCCACTACCTCCCATTCCCAGCCCTGACACTCACCTGAATCTGCTGCCTCCCCTTCCCAAGCATCTCACAGCTTTCTCAAACTCAACTAATATTCCCTGAGTTTGTATATGCACCAAGCACTCTTCTAATTGTTTTACAGGCATTAACATATTTAATTCCTTCGACAGCTGTAGCTCCCATTTTACAGATGAGAAATCTATGGCCCAGTTTACCAAAGGAACTCACCAGAGGAAGCAGTGAGTGGCAGACTCTGGTTTACATGGAGCTCCTCCATGATGCCTGGTCTCCGCCTTCCCTGTGCCACCTCCCTCGTTCCAGGGTCCTTATGAGGCTCTGTTGTCCTCTGGACCTTTGCACATATTGTTCCCCTGCCTTGAACACTGTTCCCTGAGCTTGATTCCAGGCTCTTCATCATCAACCTTCCCCACCGAGGGCAAGTTAGTAAACTCCCCTCATCTCCCTCCCTTCCCCCTTCTGTGTTTCATCAGTCACTGATGTTGGGCATCTGTGTTTCATCAGTCACTGATGTTGGGCATCTTAGGACATATCTCATAAAGGTATTGTGAAAACTAATTACAACCATATGAGCGCGGTGGCTCACACCTGTAATCCCAGCATTTTGGGAGGCCAAGGTGGGTGGATCCTTTTCTTGTTAAATTGATAGCTAGATTGATTGATAGATTGATGACAGATGGATGGAAGATGGATGGATCGATGGGTACATGGCAGAACAGTCAGGTGGATGTGTGGATGAATGGATTGGGTGAGTGGAAGGATGGGTTGATGGTGGATAAATGGATGCATTTGTGGATGAATAGATGGTCGGATATATAGATGGACATGTGGATGGATGAATGCTTGGTTGAGTGGATGCCCCACATAAACGCTTTTCTTTACCAAGGGTGAGCTTTGAGTTCTAGAACTTCCCCTTGTTTTCTGTCTACGCTAACCACATGTGAATTTCATGACATTGGGACACACACATCCCCACTCAGAAATAAAGTAGCAGAGGGTGAATGAGGAAAATGGAAAGATGGCCTCCTGTTTCCCTGCTAACACCTGTGGAGTTGAATGAGGCTTTCATCATCAATTTCCATCTTTCTGATTCATTAGTCAAGTCTCTCTTCCTATACTCTCCTGACTATCTCGGTGAGATTTGCATTCACAACATCATACACAAGGATGGTGTCTCTGAGTTCATCTGGACCAGAGACGTCTGTAGAGTAGCTGGTACACTCATCTCTACCTACACTTTTTTATTTCATGAGACAGGGTTTTGCTCTGTCACCCAGGCTGGAGTGCATTGGCGTGATCTTGGCTCACTCCAGCTTCGACCTCCTGGGCTCAAACAATCCTCCCACCTCAGCCTCCCGAGTAGCTGGGAATACAGGTATGCACCACCATGCCTGACTAATTTATATATATATATATTTTTTTTTTTTGAGACGGAGTCTCACTCTGTCACCCATTGTGCCTAGCCCTCTTTCTAGGCCTCAGTGTGCACATGAATCCCATGAATATTTATTAAGTGCACATTCGGACTGAGTAAGTCTGGGGTGGAGCCTGCAATTCCGAATTTCAGGCAGGTTCTTAGGGGCTGCCAAGGCTGCTGGTCTTCAGTTCACAACGTGTGCAGTGAGTTCATGCTCTGGTTGAGCTTTACCAGTGTTTAGTTATACCCAGAAAACATTTGTGAGCTAATATAAATATATACAATACTTATAGAAAATATTAAATATATTTAATAATACATTTATTACATATTCAATTTAGTATATAATATTAATATTATTATTAATGTTATATATTAATATATTATTAATATTAATAATATGTTATTATATAATATTAATATTATACATTATACCATATATAATTATATGAATTTCATTTATATTGCATAATATAAATAATATGTAACATTATATATAGCATAATATATAATAATATATTATGTATCGTTATATATTATGTGTTATATAAGATATATCATTTGACATATGTATTATATATAATATATTATGTAAAATTATATATAATAATCATATGTGATTCTATAATAATTTGTTAATACATTTAATATATAATATGCAATAATTTAATATATAATACATATTTAATACTATATTTATATATTTAGTAACCATATTATACATATTTAATAATATAAAATAGTATTTATATAATTCATATGTATAGTACATGTTAATAAATATTCATGCATGTTTATAAATGAATAATAAATATACTTGTTTATAAATCATACAAACCACTGTAATGTATAATATAAAACAAGCACAAAATGTAAGAATTTTAAAAGACATGACAATATAATACATAGAAACAGAACTTGTAACGGTATCATTCCCACCTCAGACATCAGCATTGTATACGGGAGATGTAGCTTAGAACGGAGGGAAGAAACGGAAATAAACAGAACAGGAAGATATAGAAAGGTATCTAATCTGTTGAGGGTCACCTGAAGATACATTTCTGAGACCAACTTGATTTGCTGATCAACTAGATGGGTGACAAGGATGAGGTTGATTTTTAACACCACTGCATCTGAAGCTCCAGGAGATTGGGAGCCACCA
This sequence comes from Pongo abelii, assembly GCF_028885655.2. Lineage (NCBI taxonomy): Eukaryota > Metazoa > Chordata > Mammalia > Primates > Hominidae > Pongo > Pongo abelii. The sequence continues at coordinate 63,756,679 of NC_072005.2, forward strand.
TCCATGTGTGTAAATGTGCCATGGGCGACACATCCAGTCCATGTCCTATCAATTCTTCCTTCTAAACAGCTTGCTGGTAACCCTGCTTTTCCCACATTTCCTTCCTAAATTACTGCAGCAACCCCATCCATTTCTTCAGCCCCTCAAAGTGAAATCTAAAAAGTCCTCTTTGTTCCGTAGCTCTTCTTGGGGTTCCTGCAGCTCAAGATAAAACTCGACTCCCCCGCAAGGACCAAAGCAGTGGACACTCTTTAGTTTGACCCTGGGAGGAGCTTGGTCAGGGAAGGCCGACAGCCAATGGGACTTGTCTTGAAGCCGCTATTTGCTTCAAATTCTTAACAAGCAGTCTTTGTACCACTTATGACTGTGTGTGTGTGTGTGTGTGTGTGTGTGTGTGTGTGTGTGTGTGTGTGTTCTGGTTGCTCCATAACAAACACCCCAAGCTTAACAACATGCAACAACAATTATTTTGTTATGTTTTCAGATTCAGAAAGTGCAAGGTGCAGATGGCTTCTTTCTAGTACAGTATGTCTGGGGCTAGAATTAGGAAGGAAGGAAGTCAGTTAGGAAGATTCAATGGCTGGGAAAAGCCCAATATTTAGAAGGGTGTAAAGTGGGTTAGAAAGTACTAACAGTGAAAGCTGTATCATTGCCTGTCTTATAAACTATGGCAGTAGTTCTCAAGCTGGGATGCTCTTATCCCCCAGTGGACACTGGCAATGTCTGGACACAGTTTTGATTGTCACTACTCGGGAAAGGAATGAGTTCTGGGCACCTAATGGGTGGAGGCCAGGGATGGCCTTCAGTGCAGAGGACAGCCCCCACCACACAAAACAAAGAATCATCCACCCAGCTCCAAATGTCATGCTGTGGTTTGGAATTGCCTTCAACAAGCATATCTGAAAACAGGTTTGTACAGTGGCAAGGAAACGTGAAATGTGCTCACATAAGAGCCAGCTGTGCTCTGCACCCCTTTACAAGCATGTAGGACAGGAATTCATTATGTCAGACAATGAGGAGAAAAGACAGCCAGCCCCAGGAAATTAAAGAAAAGCTGGCTATCAGCAGCATCTAGGGACACAATCTGCAAAGCAGACAGCTGCAATTTGAATGTTTGCATGGTTCAGAAATGGACAGTTCTGCACTGCTGGCCATGATGAGCTGTTTCCAAGAGTTACTCCCTTCCTGAGTTGCCTGGAGATGCATATATTTCCTGGACCTCAGCTGAACCCTGGGTTTGTCTCTTGGAGGGAACAATCCATGGTGGGTCAGTGAGCTGAGCTTGAGTTGCAACTGGACTGTCTTGACTTTCTAACTTCATCTTGTTGGACACCATGGGCTTCATGTTGTAACAATAAGTATCTAGTCAAGCATGTGCAAGGTGGGGGGGCTCTCCCGACCCCACCAAGAATGTCAGGTGACCATCAGATGATGTCCAGGAAGTTGTCACACTGCCTTTCTAAAATAATAACTGGTCACAGCCAGTGCTCGGTAAAAGCAGTTTCCCAATAGATAAAACACCTGAAACTGGTGATTGGCAGCTTCCCACTGAGATATCAAGAGTCGGGCGAGTGGGCTGGAGCATGCCCATGAAGAGACAAAATGGTGGAGCTTAATTGGTATTTGACCTTCTAGGGGCATGCCACCAGGAAGGGGAAGAGCGCCTCCGGTGAGCGTGCGCACAACTCCAGTAAACACGCTGCAGGTGCAGCCCCTCTCAAGTGCTAGCAGACCACCGAGCATGCAGGCAGCTCACGATAGGAGGAGAATCAAGGGAAATGGGATGCAAGATGCTGGAAGTATGCCAGCATATAAAACCCTAAATCCACGGTCAACCAGGGCACTGGTCCTTCAAGTTGCCCGCTTGGGCCTCTTCCAAACGTACTTTCCTTCCTTTCATTTTTTCTGGGGGGGGACCCACAGGTCATTTTATTTAGGAAACCATCTATTCTGTTTTTCTTTTGGCTGCTTTTTTTCTTTATTTCTAAAACAAAAACAAAAACAAAAAAACAGGACACATGTGCACAGCGTGCAGGTTTGTCACATAGGTATACATGTGCCATGGTGGTTTGCTGCACCTGTTGACCTGTCCTCTAAATTCCTTCCCCTCATCCCTCACCCCCCAACAGGTCCTGGTGTGTGTTGTTCCCCTCTCTGTGTCCACGTGTTCTCAATGTTCAACTCCCACTTACGAGTGAGAACATGAGGTGTTTGGTTTTCTGTTCCTGTGTTAGTTTGCTGAGGTTGATGGCTTCCAGCTTCCTTTCCTTTCATTCTTGCCTTTCATTCTAAAGCTTTTAAATAAACTTTCACTCCTGCTCTAAAACTTGCCTCACTCTCTTTCTTCTGCCTTATGCCCTACAGTCAAATTCCTTCTTCCGAGGAGGCAAGAATTGAGGTTGCTGGGGACCCATAAGGATTCGCCTCTGGTGATGTATTTTGGTGCTGGGTCACTTGGATAATTTGCATCGCTAACAATGTCAGAATGTTCCCTCCATCTGAATCTTCTTTTTCATGCAAGATTGGACACATCCATTCTGTGAGCTGTGTTTTTAGAGAAAAGATTAATCAGTGATACCTGTTAAAGCATGGTAAGGAACACTTTCTTCAAGACCATGGAGATAGGTATAGGGGCCACGGCAGTGGGATTTCACACTGGGGCAGAGAAACTGGGCTTAACTCTGAATACAGCATGAGCAAGTGGGAATGTATAGCCCAAGAGCAGGGTAGGTGTCGGCGGATGAAAAATTATTGAGAGAAAATCAAGGTGGTATCCCGGCTGTGTTCACTGTTCCATGCTCAGTGTTCAAGAGATGCACTTTTCTGAATGGTGAAAAATGGTATCTGAGTCCATTAAGACTGTCAGGGAATTCAGGCTAAGTAGCCTCTCAGAATCCTTGCTGAAGACAAGCCAGGTTGGTCAGATGTTATGTAGGGGTTGATGGAGGGTGAGGAACCTGATCAGATATCTAGGGAAGCACAAACCTGAGGAAATAGACAGTTCTGGGAACTTTACGATGGCAGGAGTACATGCAAATTGGATTTTCTGCAGAGACCCACTTGCCAGGATACAACAAAGTCACCTGAACAGATGTACACTGCTTTTTTAATATATAATTCAATTTTGTAAAGGTAGGGCCTCACTCCATCACTCAGGCTGGGGTGCAGTGGCACACTCATGGCTCACTGCAGCCTCAACCTCCCAGGCTCAAGCAATCCTCCTGCCTCAGCCTTCCAAGTAGCTGGGACCACAGGCACATGCCACCACACTCAGCTAATTTTTGTTTTTGTTTTTGTCATTTTTGTAGAGACAGGGTTTCACCATGTTGCCCAGGCTGGTCTCAAACCCCTGGCTCAAGTGATCCTCCCACCTTAGCCTCCCAAATTGCTGGGACCTTATAATTATATATTTTTAGAGTTGTTTTAGGTTCACATCAAAATTAAGCACAAGGTACAGAGAGTCCCCATAGCTCTGTACCACACATGCACAGCCTCCTCTACTGTCAGCATCCCCACTGGAGATGTAAATACAGACTGGATGCCCCAGGTGCATTGGTTACAGTCGACCCACCTGCATTGACCCATCGCCCAGACTCCATAGTTCCTATGAGGGCTCACTCTTGGTTTTGTACATTCTGTGGGTTTGGACAGATGCATACTGACAAGCATCTACCATTGTCATATCATACAGGACTGTTTCACTGCCTTGAAATTCCTCTGTGCTTTGCCTATTCATCCCTCTCTCCCCCGCTTACCTCTGGCAACCACAGATCTTTTTACTGTCTCCATAGTTTTGCCTTGTCCAGAATGTCATGTAGTGGGAATCATACTAAACTAAACACACTCTTATGATCCAGCAGTCGTGCTCTTTGGTATTTATCCAAGGGAGCTGAACACTTATTTCCAAACAAAAACCTTCACACTGAGGATTATAGCAATTCTATTCATAATTGCAAAGACTTGGAAGCAGCCAAGATGTCCTTCAGTCAGTGAATGGATAAACAAACTCTGGTCCCTCCAAACAACAAAATGTTATTCAGGACTAAAAAGAAATGAGCCATCAAGCCATGAAAAGACATGGAAGAGATTTAAATCCATATTGCCAAGTGAAAAAAGCTAATCAGAAAAGTATTTTTTTAATGGCTGCTTGATGTCCCATTGGACAGGTACACCACTACTTATTTTAAAATCCCGTTTGGGGATGACGTTTAAAATAAGACTTTGAGACAATTAATGGATAACTAATCTCTAGCTATGAAAGGTCTACTGCAATGAAGAACTTTATTGGTGAATGTAAGAGTTAAAGAAACAGGAAAGAAACACAAAAAGACGCTCAACAGTCAAAGACAGGTTTATTTTGGAGAATAAACCTGAGAGGGGTTTCTGACCGATTTCAGTCAGGTGCATTCTCTCTCTTACAGATTAAAGGTGTTTACAGGTTCAGAGCGAGAGAACCTGTCACCAGCTTGGAATATTTGTGTGTGGGGGAGAAGTTTATTGCGGGGTTGGAATGCCTCTGGCTGGAGGTGAGGTTATCTCGTAGCTGACATCTCTCCAGTCAGAGGGGAGGTTATCTTGGGGCTGGCATGTCTTTGGTCGGGGAGAGGTTTATCTTATAGTTGGAATGTTTCTGGTTGGAGATGTCATTTGTGGTTTATGGTCATGCTGACCTTCGCCATTAGGCTGATGCCCTTTGGATTTAGGTGATTTTTGATCAAGGTGAACTTTTAAATGGTGGTGCTTGTCAAAGATGGCGATGCTCCTGCTCTGTCAGTGAATATTTTAAATGTGTGCATAATCACTCAGATAGATCAACCTGGGGCACTAAGAGAGATCACCATAGGCCTCTATAGGATGGATTTTTTAATGTTCCTTTCATTTAAAAACATGTGCTCGGCTTCCCCTAAACCCTCTCTCAGGATATTTTACTTTTGTTGATGACTCACCCCACTCACCACATCTACTTAGGGACGTGATATTGGAGAGTCAGATTCTATACTGTATATTTTTTTAAATGTCTGTTTATCCCTGGAACACACTGGAAACACCTGCCCATGCCTTGACATGGACTTCCAGCCTCTACACCAAGATAATAAATTTCTGTTGTTTCAGCCACTCAGTGTGTGGTAATTTATTTTAAGGCAGCCCTGGCTTAAATAAAGTACTCATAACTCATTCATAACACCCCATTTTTTTCACATTTCTGCCAAGACTGTAATTAAGAATAAACAAATAAAGCTGTGCAAAATAAGAGCATAACAAAACAATGGTTTCATCCTCATTCCCAGACTCCCCTCCCCCAGCCTAGCTGCTCGGTCTGCCTCTGGGGCTCCCACCTGTTGTGAGACACAGGGGAGGTGTGATGAGGGGACCCCCTGGTGCTGCCGTGGAAACCACACCAGGACTGGGGGAGAGGCATGGCTGGGAACATGGGAGGAAAGGCCTCAGAGTGAGCTCTGGAAAGTGTCTGGGTAAGGTTGCCCCAAATTCCATCCTAGCACACGGTATATGCTCAATAAATATTTATGGAGCAAATTAATGAAATTAATGAAATTCTGCAACTTTTTTTTTTTTTTTTTTTGAGATGGAGTCTTGCTCTGTCCCCAGGCTGGAGCACAGTGGCATGATCTGGGCTCACTGCAACCTCCGCCTCCCAGGTTCAAGTGATTCTCCTGCCTCAAACACCCGAGTAGCTGGGACTACAGGTGCCCACCACCATATCCGGCTAATTTCTGTATTTTTAGTAGAGACAGGGTTTCAACATGTTGGCCAGGCTGGTCTCGAACTCCTGACCTCAAGTGATCTGCCTGCCTTGGCCTCCCAAAGTGTTGGGATTACAGGTGTAAGCCACTGCGCCTGGCCTGAAATTTTCAACATTTGTCTAAAGACTTTGAACATGTATGATTGTGGTTCCTGGGTCATGGGTTTACATAAGATTCTACTTATAAAAGTACATTAAGGTGGTTAAAAATTTGTTTTAAAATCTTTATTAAGATTTCTTGTCAAATAATTGTTTTGTTTAATAAAAGTGTTCAAAGTTGTGAAAAAGCGTGCTAACATTGTTAACAACACAGCCTCTGGCCCCTGCAAACAGAGCCTTCCTCAAGCAGCTTCCCCCAGCTCCCCTCTCTGGCTCTCTTTCCCTTTGTCTCCTTGTCTTGTTTCTGTCACCATCATCCGTGTTTGAACTTACTTGGCTTATTTATTCATTTTGTTTGTTCACTGGTTTTTTTGTTGTTCTCTCAGTGAACTGGTAAACTCCTGAGCACTGAGACCCTGTCTGTGTGTTCAACTCTGTGTTTCCGGGACCTGAACAGTATTGGGTCATTACCGATGCTCAACGTACGTGTTTTGAATAAATATAGGATATGTCAAAGGTTATTTCAAAGATGTATATTTCCTTTCACTTAACAGTATCACTTCTAGAATATACCCTGCAGGTATGCCCAAATAAATGCCAAATATGATATGCATGGCATTATTTTCTGTAGCTTTTCTAGACCAGAAGAAAAGAATGGAAATGACTTCATTGTGCATAGAAGGGTAGCTGGCTAAATAAATCTTAGTATCCTCACACTTTGGAAGATTCCGCTACAATAAAAGAGAATGAAGTTCTTACCGTATAGATAGAGAACAATGCCCAGGATGAACTGTCACATGAAGAAAGACAAGTGCCAAATAGTATACACCATCACTTTGCAGAATGTGCATGAGAGTGTAATTATGCTCAGTAGTTTATGAATAACCCATTATGCATAATAACATGGGCATAATAGATTGTGCATGATTATATTTGCATAATATATTAGAACACTTTTGCATGCATACGTATGTATGTAAAACTTGACTCTGGGGAAAAACACAAGTAATTGGCATTAGAAAAATTGCCACTGGAGGTTGGGTGCGGTGGCTCACGCCTGTAATCCCAACACTTTGGGAAGCCAAGGCAGGTGGATCACAAGGTCAGGAGTTCGAGACCAGCCTGACCAATATAGTGAAACCCCATCTCTACTAAAATACAAAAATTAGCTGGGCATGGTGGTGCAAACCTGTAGTCCCAGATACTCAGGAGGCTGAGGCAGGGGAATCACCTGAACCTGGGAGATGGAGGTTGCAGTGAGCCTAGATCGCGCCACTGCACTCCAGCCTAGGAGACAGAGCGAGACACCATCTCAAAAAAGAAAAGAAAAGAAAAGAAAAATTGCCACTGGAAGGGAGATGTGAAAGAACAAACTCAGAGGTGGAAGAGAGAATTCTTTTTGTTCTGCTTAGCAATTTGTACTTCCTTTGAAATGAATACATAGATATGCAAGAGTAACTAAAAACAACTATTTATATGATATTAAGAGTTCTATTACCATGCTATTTTGTAAATGTCACCATAATCATTATCGAATGGGCTAGAGGTTAACATTTATAAGATATGTGCATTAAGGTGTTCCAAAATATTATAACAGGGGCTAGAAAGAAAAAAAGATTAATAAATATAAGATTATTTACAAGTTTAATTCATGGAAAAAATAAGCAAACATTGGAAAGCAACCAGTAAACAATTGGAAATGAAATTTTAAAAATACCAATCACATTTATATCTAAAAATATGCACTATCTATTGCAAATCTAACAAAATATACAGAAGATGTTTACTCTAATAAAGCACACATCATTGCTAAGAGAAGTTAAGTAAGACTTAAGTAAATAGACAGACATCTGATGTTCATGGATTAGGAGATCTGACAATGTTAGGATGGCCATGACCCCAGGGAATTGTAATCTCAGTCAAATTCCCAGTGCCATATTTTGTAGAAATTGACCCATTGATTCTAGAGTCTATGTGGAATGACAAAAGATCTACAATTGGCCCCCAAAAAATTAGGAAAACCAAAAGAAAGAATAAAATTGGAGGACTTTATCTGATGTCAAGATTTTATAAAGCTACAATAATCAAGGCAGTGAGGTATCAGCACATGGAGAAACATACATCAATAGAACAGAGTCCAGACACACATCCACAGTCAATTGATTCTTGACAAAGGCCATGGAACTTGACAGGGAATGGAAAGTCTTTTCAACTAAGCATTCTGGAACACATATATAACTTAATTTAAGATGAGATTATAGACCTAAACATTGAAACCTTCCAGAAGGAACTATAGAAAAATATCTTCATGATGTTGGAATAGGCAAATATTAGGAGATCAAAAAAAGCTCACCATTAAACAGTCAGTAAATTGAGTTACATAAAAAAAATTTCTATTCATCAAAATGTTCTGTTAAGAAATGAATATGCAAGCCACACGGGGGATTATATTTACAATACATGTATCTGCAAAAGGACTTATAATCAGAATATGAAAAAAATGCCTACGTCAATAATAAAGGGACAATTCAATTAAAAATGAGCAAGAAACTTGAATTGGAACTTTACAAAAGAAAATATAGGCCAGGCTTGGTAGCTCACGCCTGTAATCCCAGCACTTTGGGAGGCCGAGGCAGGCGGATCACCTGAGGTCGGGAGTTAGAGACCACCCTGGACAACATGGCAAAACCTCATCTCTACTAAAAATACAAAAATTAGCCGGGCATGGTGGCGGGAGCCTGTACTCCCAGCTACTCAGGAGGCTGACGCAGGAGAATCGCTTGAACTCGAGAGGCAGAAGTTGTAGGTTGTAGTGAACCGAGATCATGCCATTGCACTCCAGCCTGGGCGACAGAGCAAGACTCCGTCTCAAAAAAAAAAAAGAAAAGAAAAGAAAAGAAAATATGCAAATGGCCAATAAGCACATGCAAAGATGTACAACCTAATTAGCTGACAGAGAAACGCAAATTAAACCCAAAATAAGATAATATTTCACAATAACTAGGATGGTTAAAATACAAAAGACTGAAACATTGAATATTGGTGAGAATGTGGAGCAACTGGAATTCTCACACGTCACAGATGAGGGTGTATAATGGAGAAACCATTGCAGACAGTCTGAGTATTTCTGAGAATATCAACTGCATAAATAACCTTTGACGGGCTCATTTCACTCCTAGGTATTTGCCCCAAAGAAATGAAAACCTACGTCCATAGAAAGAATTATAGGCCCGGCGAAGTGACTCGCACCTGTAATCCCAGTACTTTGGAAGGCCAAGGTGGAGGAATGCTTGAGCCTAGGAGTTTAAAACCAGCCTGGGCAACATAGCAAGACCCCATCTCTACAAAAAATACATAAATTAGCCAGGCGTGGTGATGCATGCCTGTAGTCCCAGCTACTCAGGAGACTGAGGTGGGACGATCACTTGAGCTTGGGGAGGTTGAGGCTGCAGTGAGCTGTGATCATACTACTGCACTCCAGCCTGGGTGACAGAGTGAGACCCTGTCTCAAAAAAAAGAAAGAAAGTTTAGGTCTGGGCATAGCTGTGCAGCGAGATGCTAGCCTAAGGCATCCAGGCTTCCTTTTACCTGGTTAATGCAGGGACCCCATAATCTGTGCGTTTGAAAACCTCTGTGTGGGTCATCTCAGGACTCCCTGAATGTGTCTGTATCCCTACGTCTTGCTTTCAGTCAATCCCTAAACCCTCTCTGATAATGTTCGAAGCACCCAACCTCCCTTTTCAAACAATATGATTAGCTCAGGGCTATATTTTAGGTACAGGAAGTGGCCTGTGTCATCCTAATTCTGCACTGGTACGAGGAATAAATACAGTCCTTAATCCCTGGAACATCCTGAGGAAAACGTATTCAGTTTATTGAGAAGAAAATCTAATATATGATAAAGCAGCTGTTTAAAACCATATGTGATTTTCTCATCAATCTCTTTCCTGGGTTACTGAGTGGGCACGCATGTTCTTTCTTTCCCAGTAATTGCTATTTTACTGTGACATTCCGGTTTAAGACTTTGACATTTAAATGATAAATGTCGTGTCTCGAATCTCAGCACAAAAACACTTTTCTATGGAATTGCTAATAGCAGTCTTCATTTGCCAATTCCCAACCTGAGCTGATCCTCACACGGTGCACTGTTCATGTAATTTGAGAAATGACTCACTATCCCTGAGTCATGATTCTCTGCAAGGCACGACTCTCTAAAGGTGCCATGAGACAAAGACTCCCTCCCCGTTTCCAACAAGGCGTCTTCCACAAGGGAAATAAATGTTCACCTTTCTTCTCTTTCAAATGTCAAAGAATTGTTTTTTCTTACAGCAAAGAATTGTGCACAGGTTAAAATTTGTTATACATTTTCTTATTGTGAAGTTTAAAATACGGGTAAAAAATGTGCATGAAGTTCATTGGAACAGGTGAACACATGACAGTAACAACTTCCTGGGTTAAGAAAGACTGGGGTTCCCAGAACCCCCAACCCTTCCCATCTACAACCCTCTTCCTCCCTCTGCTGCCCCCATCCACCCCGCCAGCCCCCTGGACATAACCACTATTCTGACTTTTCTTTTTTGTTTTCTTTTTTTCTTGAGATGGAGTCTTACTCTGTCACCGAGGCTGGAGTGCAGTGGCGCAATCTCAGCTCCACCTCCCAGTTTCAAGCGAGTCTCCTGCCTAAGCCTCCCAACTGGCTGGGATCACAGGCACCTGCCACCACACCTGGCTAATTTTTTGTATTTTTAGTAGAGATGAGGCTTCACTGTGTTGGCCAGGCTGGTCTTGAACTCCTGACCTCAGGTGATCCACCTGCCTCATCCTCCCGAAGTGCTGGGATTACAGGCATGAGCCACCTGTAGACTTTTCTAATAATTTGTTTTCTGGCCTTTATCCTTTCACTGCCTGGCTAAACCACTGTTTATTTTTGTTTATAAAATAGTAATCTTTGTCGGGCACGGTGGCTCACGCCTGTAATCCCAGCACTTTGGGAGGCTGAGGAGGGTGGATCATGCGGTCAGGAGATCAAGACCATCCTGGCTAACATGGTGAAACCCCATCTCTACTAAAAATACAAAAAAAAATTTAGCCGGGCATAGTGGCGGGCACCTGCAGTCCCAGCTACTCAGGAGGCTGAGGCAGGAGAATGGCGTGAACCTGGGAGGCAGAGCTTACAGTGAGCTGAGATCACGCCACTGCACTCCATCCCAGGCGACAGAGGGAGACTCCGTCTCAAAAATAAATAAATAAATAATAAAATAAAATAGTAATCTTTGTATTTGTTAAAATGTTAGTAATGCTTGCTCTATTTTGTTTTGTTTTCACTCCTCCACATCTCCCTCTTCCCACATTGATGGCTGGTTCTGTTTGGTTTTGTTTCCATCTACTGTGGGGATTTAAGGTTTTTTCCTTAACAATTTTAATTGTGGTGAAATACATGTACCATAAAATGTACCATTTGAGAGAGCCAGGTGTGGTGGCTCATGCCTGTAATCCTAGCACTTTGGGAGACCAAGGCAGGTGGATCACCTGAGGTCAGGAGTTCGAGACCAGCCTGACAAACGTGACTACTAAACCCCGTCTCTACTAAAAGTAAAAAAATTAGCCAGGCGTGTTGGTGCGTGCCTGTAATCCCAGCTACTCAGGAGACTGAGGCAAGAGAATCGCTTGAACCAAGGAGGCAGAGGTTGCAGTGAGCCGAGATCACGCCATTGCACTTCAGCCTGGGCAACAAGAGTGAAACTCCGTCTCAAAAAAAAAAAAAAAAAAAAAAAAACTGTAGCATTTGAGCCATGTTAAAATGCAGAGTTGAGTGGTATTAGTCTATTCCCATTGTTGTGCAGCCATCACCACCATCCATTTCCAGAACTTTCCATCATCCAAAACAGAAACTCTGTAGCCCTTAAACAACTCCTCCCAGCCCCTGGCAGCCTCCATTCTACTGTTTGCATGTATGAATTTGATGATTCAAGACACCTCGTGTAAGTGGAACCAGGCAGTATTTGTCCTTCTGTGCCTGGCTTATTTCACTGAGCATCATGTCCTCAAGGTTCACCCAAGCTGCAGCGTGTGTCAGGGTTTCCTTCCTTTTGAAGGCTGAGTAATATCCTCCCGAACAGATGGACCACACTTTGTTACCCACTCCCCTGTCAATGGACCTTTGGGTTGCTTCCACTTCTTGCTTCTGTGAACACGTGAATGCTCACAGCTTCATTCCTAGGCCACGCAGGAGTGAACGGCCGATACAGAGATATTAATCAATATCCTCATAATGAGGGCAGGGATAAAGGAGAAGATAAGTGAACGATGAGACGATGCCTCAGACACCTGCAGAGCTGACTAGAAAACTAAGATTTCTGGCCAGGCATGGTGGTTCACGCCTGTAATACTAGCACTTTGGGAGACCGAGGAGGGAGGATCACTTGAGCCCAGGAGTTTGAAACCAGCCTGGGCAACATAGCAAGATCCTATCTCTACAAAAAATAAAAAATTAGCCAGATGTGGTGGCACATGCCTGTAGTCCCAGCTACTCAGGAGGCTGAGGCAGGAGGGTCACTCGAGCCTGGGGAGGTTGCAGTGAGCCATGATCGTGCCACTGCACTCCAGCCTGAGTGACAGAGTGAGACCCTGCCTCAAAAAAGGAAAACAAAAGAAAAGAAAGAAAGAAAACGAAATCAATTTCTGAGCCTGTAGAGGCTGAGCACAATCTGGTTTTTCCCTTCCATAAAGTCCTTATCCAAGGACACAATTTAACACACGTAAATCACAGTCACCGGCAGTGGATAAAAACCCTCGGCCTCGAGTCCTCGTCTCCGCCTTTCTATCCCTCCAGCTGGGCCAATTTGTGGTCCATTATTTCAGGGCTCAATCCCAGCCCCTCCCCAGCTCTCATGGCCATGGGAAATTGAGGTAAGCTCAGACTGCTGTCATGGAAACCAGAGTAATTGGGAGAAAAGGCAGAGCACTGAAGAATGCTGTACAACGTTATTAGTATTCGTATATGCCAGATCTTATACAAATATATGAAAATGCTATCATTTGTTGTAAAAAAATTATAGTTAGAAATAAATGCACATAAAGATGCTCACACAAACAACAACTCTGGAAGGACACACAAGAAAATTATTAACTGAGGCCGGGCATGGTGGCTCACACCTGTAATCCCAGCACTTTGGGAGGTCGAAGAAGGTGGGTCACCTGAGGTCAGGAGTTCGAGACCAGTCTGACCAACACGGTGAAACCCGGTCTCTGCTAAAAATACAAAATTAGCTGAGCGTGATGGTGCATGTCTGTTATCCCAGCTACGTGAGAAGCTGAGGCAGGAGAATTGCTTGAACCCAGGAGGCGGAGGTTGCAATGAGCTGAGATTGCACCTTTGCACTCCAGCCTGGGTGATAGAGCAAGACTCCATCTCAAAAAAAAAAAAAAAAAAGTAACTACAAGGTTTGAACTAACTCAAGTTAGAGGCCTACTTTAAACCTTCCAAAAATCCATTAAAAATACACAAGAAGTTAGTATTTATAAGAGCTTCTACTAGAAAATTCTTCCAAAAGATCTTCGCGGAGGCAGAAAACAAATAACAATTGAGAGACAGGATTGTAAGGGGGTGCTATGGTCTGAATGTCGGTACCTCCTCCCACCGAATTCCTCTTTTGCAACCCTAACCCACAAGGTGGAGGTATTAGGAGGTGGGGGCCCCAAGGAGGTGATCAGGGCATGAGCGCCATCGCCCCCCGACCATGCGAAGACACGGTGAGAAGAGGCCACCTGTGCACCTGGAAACAGGCCTTCAGCAGACACTGCCCCTGCTGGTGCCTTAAACTTGAACTTCCGGACTCCAGAACCGTGACAAATCAATGTCTGTTGTTTATAAGCCACTTGGTCTATGGTATTTTGTTGTAGCAGCCTGACTGGGCTAAAACACAGGGTTTAAATACTAGGGCAATGACCAATAAACAACAATCACATTCATAACACGCTGAAAATGAACATTTGCAAATAACGTGAGAAGGAACGAATTTTGCTTTATCACACGATGAACTATAACATTTCACAAGTCAACAAAAATGAGAAAAGTGCATACAGAGATGAATGGGCGAGGCTTCCCACGAGGAATGCAGACAGGAAAACCTTCTGTGCTTTTCCCAGTAATCTGAGAAATTCATGGGAAACACACATGAAATCCAATTTTCTCCTAGTGGATGGACAGACAGCAGAAAGGATGGAGCAATTAGGCATTGCCATGGAAACCTGATTGAGAAGGGGAAGGGGAGGAGCTGAGAAGAGGGGCAGAGAGCGCCCCTCACCCTCAGGCTCTGCAGCCAGACAGTGAAGGGTCAGCCAGGCTGCAGGGTAGATGCAGGTGTATTTGTGGGTGGATAATTAAAACGAGGGACAGGCCGGGCACGGTGGCTCACACCTATAATCCCAGCACTTTGGGAGGCCGAGATGGGAGGATTGCTTGAGGCCGGGAGTTTGAGAGCAGCCTGGGCAACATAGGGAGACCTGTGTCTCCAAAAATAATTAGCTAGGAGTGGTAGTGAGCACCTGTGGTCCCAGCTACTCAAGAGGCTGAGGCGAGAGGATTGCTTCAGCCCGGGACGTTGAGGCTGCAGTGAGCCATAACCGCACAAATGCACTCCAGCCTGGGCAACAGAGTGAGACCTTGTCAAAAAAAAAAAAAGAGCAGAGGTGGCTTCTCAATTTGGGAGAACAAGCTCTTCTAGCTCGTTGGGTCACTGCAAGAACTGGATGATGTTTGTAAAGCACGTGACCCGTTTCTGGCGTGCATGTGCTGGTATTTCCACAGGGACAGGTAGAGGTGCAGCTAGGAGAATCCCCAGGATGTGGGGGAAGCTGGGCAGAGTGCAGATTCCTTGGGCTTACCCCAGTTGAATGAAGATCTCTTGATTGGAAAACTGCTCTTCCTCTCACAGTATGACAGAGGTCCATGTTAGCCTGCTATATTTATTTGTGTATATTTGTGTCCTTTTTTTTTTTACTATTTATTATTTGCTGAAATATTCTTTTTATTTAGTATTATTATTATTATTTTGAGACAGAGTCTCACTCTTGTCACCCAGGCTGCAGTGCAGTGGTGCAATCTTGGCTCACTGCAACCTCCGCCTCCTGGGTTCAAGCGATTCTCCTGCCTCAGCCTCTAGAGTAGCTGGGATTACAGGTGCCCACCACCACGCCCAGCTAATTTTGTATTTTAGTAGAGACAGGATTTCATCGTGTTGGCCAGGCTAGTCTGGAACTCCTGACCTCAGGTGATCCGCCCCCCTCAGCCTCCCAAAGTGCTTGGATTACAGGCATGAGCCACCACACGTGGCCTGTTCTTTTTAAAAACAATTTTTTGTTCTCCTGGTAACTGTGGTTCTCCATTCATCCCAGTGTGTTCCCTGAAAGCAGAGATCCTTCTCCAAATTCATACTGAAGTCCTAAACCCCAGTACCTCAGAATGAGATTGTATTTTGAAATGGGCCTTTACAGAGGTAATTAAGGTTAAATGATATTATCAGGGTAGGCCCTCATCCAATATGGCTGGTGTCCTTATAGAAGAGGAGATTAGGACACAGACACACACAGGCGGATGACCACGTGAGGAGAGGGGGGAAGACGGCCAAATACGAGCCAAGCAGAGACACCTTAGCAGAAACCAACCCTGCCCACACCTTGATCTTGACCTCCAGCCTCCAGAACTGTGAAAATTTTCTGTTACATGAGCCACCCAGTCTGTGGTACTTTATTATGGCTGCCAGAGCAGACTAAGACAGTCACCCATTTAAGGGGAAAAAAAAGGAAGTTCAGGTTGAAGAAACAGGAAACATTCTGAAAACATGCATATAATCAACAAGAAAATAAAGAATTACTTAATATATTAGAAATCGAAAAAAAGGCCAGGCGAGGTGGCTTACGCAGGTAATCCCAGCACTTCGGGAGGCCGAGGCAGGCAGATCACCTGAGGTCAGGAGTTCGAGACCAGCCTGGCCAATATGGTGAATCCCCGTCTAGAATATGAAGCAGGCCGAAGAACGTGAAAAGCCTAGACTGGCTTAGCCTCCCAGCCCACATCTTTCTCCCATGCTGGATGCTTCCTGCCGTTGAACATCAGACTCCAAGTTCTTCAGTTTTGGGACTCAGACTGGCTCTCCTTGCTCCTCAGCTTGCAGATGGCCTATTGTGGGACCCTGTGATCATATGAGTTAATACTCAACAAACTCCCTAATATATCCTATTAGTTCTGTCCCTCTAGAGAACACTGACTAATACACCCAGCCTTGCAGAATCACCCTCACCTTCAACACCAGCATTCTGGCCTGGGGGCTGGACATGCAGGTGGGCCTGTTCCTTTGCAACCATCCCAGCGTCACAGAGGCCACTGTGGCTGCATGGACCTATCACTCCTGACCTGTTGTTACTCCCTCTCCTCATCTTCCCTGTCTTGCCCCTTGAGATGGCTCCACTTCCTGAACTCCCCAAATCCAACTTCCACACTCCATCTTCATTGCTAACACCCTGGACCAGGGCACTGAGCTCTCTACCCTACAAGACCACGGCACCCTCGTCGTGGGGCTCCCCACCTCCACGCCAGGCCCTGGGTCCTCCACCTTCCCAACAGGAGCCAGAGGGAGAGCTTTAAGTCATAAAACAGATGATGTTGCCTCTCCTTGCCTTTCGGACTTACAACTTTCCAGTGGCCTCCAATGAACCTACAATGAAATCCAAAATCCCCAGCATAACAGTATGTAGGAGAAGGAATTTGCAAACATCTAGAAAAATCGCATGCACATGTTCCCTCTGGTTCAGAGGTGATTGGTCAATACTTATCTAAACTGCAAACACACGTAACCTTGAATTAAATACTGCAATTAAATTCTCAGAGTTCATCCAGAAGTCAGAGCAAGATTCGCCAACATAACATCTGTGTAATAAGATTGTTCAGTGTACCAGACTATTATTATTATTGTAACAGAAACTCATCAGGAAATGTGTCCATGAAATTATCAGAAATCTGCAAATGCAATGTTCTATGGACATAAATAAGGAAGTATAATGTCTTTGTGTATTGATGATATAAGGTCGTCACCAAGATGTGGCATTAAGTGATAAAAGCAAAGTAGCACACGACACAATGCTGGGTTTCTTGCTGTGTTTTTAAAAGAGGAGAAGGGAGTGAGGATAAGGGTATATGCTGGTGCTGATATATGTACATAACAGCTCTGCAAGGAAACAGAACTGGAAATAGGATTTGTCACTAGACTTTTTTGCAGACTTTTTTTCTAAAGAACCTACTACTCAACTCAGCCATTGTGAGGGCAAAAGCAGTCACAGACAATTCGTAATGAATGGGCATGACTGTGTCCCAATAAAACTTTATTTACAAAGATCTGTGGAGCCAGATGTGGTCTGTGGAAAGGATAGTTTTCTGATCCCTGGTCCAGAGAATGAAAACTCGGGATGGGGAGGATAGACGAGGATCAAGATGGAAAAAGAAATGTATCATCCCAAAATCAATGTACAAAAATGAGTAGCATTTCTATACACCAATAACATTCTAGATGACAGCCAAATCAAGAACACAATCCCATTTACCATGGCCACACCAAAAAAAAAATAATAATACCTATAAGTATTTCTAACCAAGGAGGTGAAAGACCTCTACAAGAACCACAAAACAGTGCTGAAAGAAATCAATGATAATACAAGTAAATGGAAAAACATTCCATGCTCATGGATAGGAAGAATCAATATTTTTTAAGTGGCCATACTGCTCAAAACAATTTTACAGATTCAACGCTGTTCCCATCAAACTATCAACATCATTTTTCACATAATTAGAAAAAACTATTTTAAAATTAATATGGAACCAAAAAACAGCCTGAATAGCCAAAACAATCTGTAGCAAAAAGAACAGAGCTGGAGGCATCACATTACCCGACTTTAAACTATACTACAAGATTAGAGTAACCAAAACACCATGGTACTGGTACAAAAATAGACACATAGACCACAGAACAGAATAGAGAGCACGGAAATAAATCTACATACCTACAACCATCTGCTCTTCAATGAAGTCGACAGAAACAAGCAATGAGAAAAGGACTTCTTATTCAGTAAATGGTACTGGGATAACTGGCTAGCCATATGCAGACGATTGAAACAAGACACCTACATATCACCATATACAAAAACTAACTCCAGATGGATTCAAGGCTTAAATGTAAGATCTCAAACCACAAAAAATCCTAAAAGGAAATACCATTCTTGATATTGGCCTCAGCAAAGAATTTACAGCTAAGTCCTCAAAAGCAATTGCAACAAAAAAAAACAGAAATTGACAAGTGGACCTAATTAAACTCAACAGCTTCTGCACAACAACAGAACCTATCAAGGGAGTAAACAGACAACCTACAGAATGGGAGAAAACATTAAATAACTGCGCATCTGACAAAGGTCTGGTACCCAGAATCTATAAGGAATTTAAGCAAATCAACAAGCAAAAACAAAATAATCCCATTAAAAAGTGGGTAAAGGACATGAACACACACTTGTCAATAGAGGACATTCAAGTGGCCAACAAACACAAGAAAAAATAGCATCAATAATCATCAGAGAAATGTAAATCAAAATCACAGTGGGATACCATCTCACACCAGTCAGAATATCTGTTTTTAAAAAGTTAAAAAATAACAGATGCTAGTGAGGTTGTGGAGAAAAGGGGACAGTTATACACCGCTGGGAGTATAAATTAGTCCAGTCACTGGAGATTTATCAAAGAACTAAGAGTTGAACTACCATTTGACCAAGCAATCCCAGGATTGGATATAAACTCAAAAGAAAATAAATTATTCTACCAAAAAACCCATGCACCCAAATGTTCATCGCAGCACTATCCACAATAGCAAAAAAGGACTCACTATTCACAATAGCAAAAACGGTGCCTGTCAATAGTGGATTGTGGTGGCCAGGCGCAGTGGCTCACACCTGTAATCCCAGCACTTTGGGAGGCTGAGGCGGGCGGATCACGAGGTCAGGAGTTCGAGACCAGCCTGGCCAACATAGTGAAACCCTGTCTCTACTAAAAATACAAAAATTAGGTGGGCATGGTGGTGTGCACCTGTAGTCCAAGCTACTCAGGAGGCTGAGGCAGGAGAATCGGGTGAACCTGGGAGACGGAGGTTATGGTAAGCTGAGATTGTGCCACCGCACTTCAGCCTGGGCAACAGAGTGAGACTCCATCTCAAAAAAAAAAAAAGGACATGTGGTACATATACACCATGGAATACTATACAGCCATGAAAAAGAATGAAATTTTGTCCTTTGCAGCAACATGGTTGCAGCTGGAGGCCTTGAGCTGCTGGCCCATCAAACAAGCCCAACCTGGCCTACCTGGTGCCCATTGATCCAACCTGAATCCTCTTGAGAGCTTTTACCCGTTGTGATGAGGGAGGTAGTCTTAGGATTGGCCATGGAAGCTGCAGCTGAAGCAAGGGAGGAGAAGGGCTGGCAGAATAGTCCCCAAAGTATATCATTAAGTAAAAAGCAGGCCCCAAAGAGGATATATGAGATGCTCTCATTGGTTGTTTAAAATAAGAGGGGAAGATTATGGTTTGGATATAGATGACTGAATAGATAGATAGATAGGTAGATAGATAGATAGATAATCAATAGATGGATATATATATATGGCAGATAGGTAGATAACACAGATGAAAGATTGATAGATGGATAGATATATATGTAATAGATAAGATAGATGATTGATAGATACTTGATAAATAGCTAGATAGATGACAGATAGATGGATAGATAAGATATATAGATGGGTGACTGATGGATGGATAGATACACACACAATAGATAGATGATATGTACTGATAGATAATAGATTAATTATGGAAAGAAAGAAAGAAAAAAGAGATAGGGAGAGAGAAGGAAGGAAGGGAGGAAAGAAAAAAGGAAGGGAAGGAGGAAGGAAGAGAGGGAGGGAGAAAAGAGAGAAGGAAAATGTGTGAAATGACAAAAGGGAGAAGTAGGAGGATGAGGGATCAAGGCTGAGAGAAAGGTTCTTCTCTGTATCACCTTTGGAACTGTTTGAGCATGCATTACTTTTCCAAAAAACAAATTAAGATATGAAGTCCACAATCAAGACTGAACAGAAAATGCTAGCCACGTAAATCAGGACGGCTAGCCACCGTCCTATCAGAATCTGCCCTCACTCTTTCCACCACAACCAATTTCAAGTGGATTGGAAATGAACACCAATGTGACCTCTGTACCCAGGCTTTCCAAAATATACCAGCAAACTTAGATCACACAGAGGACATGATGACACAAGTAGCAGCAAGCAGCTTTTGAAATCTTCCTGATATCACACCTCTGTTAAGTAATTTGCAAATATTATATTGATCAGTCTCAAAAAAGGGAGTTGTGTTTACAATAACAGCAGCGTTAACTGACCACTTACTATGTGCCAGGCACTCTCGTGACTTATATTTTTCTATAAATCTATATTTTAATTTATATATAAACACTTTATATATAATTATATTTTTAAAATTTATATAAAATTCTTTGAATCCTCACACAATGCCTGTGTGAGAGGAACTGGTTTTATCTTCAACACACAGATTTGGAAACTGATATTAAGGGAATTGCATAAGACACCAGCTGAGAGGTGGAAAAGCCAAGATGCACACTCAGGCTGTGTGACACCTCCTATCCTTCCCCCTCCTGACCCTATCCATCACCACTTCCCGGTCGTTCCACTTCCAGAACACTCCAAATCCATTTATCTCAATGGTCAAAACTGACACCAGACCCCATCCCTCTCCCTCCAACGATCCCAAAGCAACCGCTTCAGGGATCTCTCTAATTCCATGTTAGCCACTTTGTTATTTTCTTCATGTTACTTCCCACGAGTGAGCAATGGGATAAAAATAACTACTATTGAGTGTGATTGTGTGTGTATGTGTGTTCAGTGAATGAAGCTGTAAGCCAAAAACAAGATTCTAAGCCCCCAACCATCTGAATGGACACCTCCCATCCACAGGGCATTCTAAAGTTAACCTGAAAAAAGTCGTTTAGGCCATGATAGTAAGAAGGAACCAAACGTGCCTCATTCTACCCTCCTCTCCTGAAATTACTCATAGAACAACCTTCTTAAGCCTGACAACAAAACTTTGCAATCTATTTTCTGAAGGCTGCTACCTGGAGGCTTCATCTGCATGATAAAACTTTAGTCTCCATAACCCGTTATTATAACCCAGACATTCCTTTCTATTGATAATAACTCTTTCAACCAATTGCCAATCAGAAAACTTTTAAATCTACTTACGACCTGGCAGCACCCACCTCGAGCTCTCCCACCTCTTTGGATTAAACCAATGTATACCTTATATTGATTGATGTCTCACATCTCCTTAACATGTATAAAACCAAGCTGTACCTCAACCACCTTGGGCACACATCGTCAGTACTTCCTGAGGCTGTCATGGGTGCGTCCTCAACCTTGGCAAAATAAACTTCCTAAATTGATTGAGACCTGTCTCAGATACTCTTTCATTCACAAATCTGTACGTATTGTCATGGGAGCATCTGGCAGTAGTCCGCGCTTTATGGTCATTGGTTATTAAGTGCAACCATGTGTCACATAATGACCGCATATATGACGGTGGTCCCATAAGATTATCATACCGCAGATTTACCATACCTTTTCTATGTTTAGGTACACTAATACTTACCATTGTGTTACAATTGCCTACAGTATTCACTACAGTAGCCTGCCGTCCAGGTTTATAGCCTCAGACCAGCCCTGTACCTTATAGCCCAGGTATGTAGCAGGCTCTGGCATCCAGGTTGGCGTAAGTGCACTCCAGGATGTTCCACAATGACGAACTCACCTAACAACGCATTTCTCAGAATACATTTCTGTCTTTAGTGATGCATGACGGTACATACACCATAATAAAGAAATATTAATAGGCTGGGCGCGGTGGCTCGCGCCTGTAATCCCAGCACTTTGGGAGGCCGAGGCAGGCAGACTACGTGAGGTCAGGAGTTCGAGACCAGCCTGACCAACATGGAGAAACCCTGTCTCTACTAAAAATACAAAATCAGCCAGGTGTAGTGGCACATGCTTGTAATCCCAGCTACTTGGGAGGTTGAGGCAGGAGAATTGCTTGAACCCGGGAGGTGGAGGTTGCGATGAACCGAGATCTCGCCATTGCACTCCAGCCTGGGCGACAAGAGTGAGACTCTGTCTCAAAAAAAAAAAGAAAAGAAAAGAAATATTAACATAAGCCATGATCAATTCACACTGTTTATATAGTAACATAAATATCAGTACATATTCAGTGCCCAAGCCACCATCATCTCTCCCCTGGATGGCAGCAGCTGCAGCCTCTCACTGAGTCTCTGACTCCACGCCAGCCTCTCTCTCATCCCTCCTCCACTCAGGAACCAGAAGGAGAATTGACAACACTCACAGACCACATCACCTCCACAATCAAGACTCAGTGTCTTCTCAGAAGAGCACTATTCACATTTCTTATCTTGGTTCCGGAAGGTCCTGCCTTTCTCCCCTTGCCTTCCTCTCTCACCCCATTCCTGCCACTGGCCCTGAACTCACCCTACCCAGCCCACCTCAGCCTATTCCATTTCCTTCTCACCTCTGGGCATCGGCACCTGCTGGCTCCCCAAACATCTCTACAGCGGGCTCCTTCTAACCAGCCGGGCCTCAGCCCTGGTGTCATTGACTACAGAGGGTGTTCCCAGACCCTCCTGACTGACCTCTGACACAACATCTGTGCTACCTCCTGTAGAGAGTCCATTCCTTCTGGAGCTCAGTTCTCGTGTCTGTTGAGTCGTGTATTTGTTGTCCACCTTCTCCACATAAATTGTAGCTTCTTGAGGTCCAATGTCTCATCTTTCTTATCTGGGGCACATAGGTGGTACTGAATACATTACTGTTTGTCTGGTATTGTTTTATGTAACTTTCTGGTTAATGACTGCTTTACCCATTCATTCTAACCATCAGCAAGGAAGGAGTTGTTCACATTTATGATCTCAGTGGTTACAGTAGCTACTGGATGGATGAATGGATGACAGATAGATGAATCATGGAAGGATGGTTGATTGGAAGGATGCCTGGGTGGGCTGATGACTAGTTAGGTAAGTGCACAAATGGATGGTTGGTTGAATTGATGGTTGTGTGGATGTACGTATGTTATGGATGGATGGGTGACCAATGGATAGATGAATGAATGGATGGCTGGTTGAATTGACGGTTGCGTGGAAGTACATATGTTATGGATGTATGGGTGATCAATGGATAGATGAATGAATGGATGGCTGGTTGAATTGATGGTTGTGTGGAGGTATGTATGTTATGGATGGATGGGTAATCAATGGATAGATGAATGAATGGATGGTTTGCTGAATTGATGGTTGTGTGGATGTATGTGTGTTATGGATGGATGAGTGATCAATGGATAGATGAATGAATGGATGGCTGGTTGAATTGATGGTTGTGTGGTTGGATGATAGATCAATGAATGGATGGCTCCTTGGATATATGGACAGGTGCATGAGTATTAGATGGATGCATAAATTGCTGGGTGGATGGATTTGTGAATGGATCAAATGGATGGGTGGATAAATGGATGGATGAATAGATGGATAGGTTCCTAATGAGAAATGACAATGTCTGCATTACTCACACTAACAGAATGGAATGTGAATTGAAACCTGATGATATCCTTGAGAGTCAAAAGAGGATTTCAAACACCCTGCCTAAGACATTTAGCACTCACAAAATCCATGCGCTGACCTCTGCTGGGGTCCCCAGATTGCCCCTCCACAGCTGCGCTGCTCTTGCTTCCCTCCACCACCCTATTCTGCCCAAGGAGGCTCCCACCTGCCATAGGGATGGGCCCCCAGTTCCGCTGTAGCCTTGGAGGTGAGGCAGGAAAGAGCTGAGGAAGCGGCAGAGAGAGCCAGGAGACTGGAATGTTCCTGACTCTGCAGTCAGTGTGTGGCTTCAACGTGAAGGCCCAGGCACACAGAGGTCAGAGCACAGAACTATTTTAGGAACAAATACATGAATAGAGGTGACCGACCCCACCTCGCTGAGCCTATGCTTAACCTTCTGAAATGGGGAAAGCAATCATGTCTAGCTCATTGAGTCATTTGAGAATTAAATCAGTGTGCTTGTAAGGAGCTCAGCCCCTCCTGACGGAGACAGGTGTCACTCTAATTGAGTCTTAGAGATCCCTGCACCAGGATCCCCTGGTGTGGAGGGATGGCTGCTATAAATGCAGGTGCCCAGGCCCATGCCAGACCTGCTGGAGGAAAGTGCTTGCCTAAGAAAACCCACCCTCTCTGCCACTTGCTGCTTTGCTCACTCTCTCTATGTATTTTCTTTTCAAATATCATGGAGAGTTTGTTTTCTAAAAAAGCATTAAATGTCACAGCTCATTTACCAATGTGCTATGAAATGCAGTTATAACCCTGCAGAGGCAAGAGTTGCGGAAAAAATGCAATTGTAAATCATTAAAATAAAACAATAATAGAATGAATAAAAATGTAAATTTTGTAATATTTCCTTTCGTCTCTCACAGGTTCACAAAATATTCAGTTTCAGCAACTTTTAAAAAATTAATAGGCTTTATTTTTAAAGCAATTTTAGGTTTATGGAAAAATTAAGCACAAACTACAGAGAGTTCTCATACAGCCCACACCAACCCAACTTCCCTATTATCAGCATCTTGTTTTGGGGTGATACATTTCTTATAATTGACTAACCAACATTGAGACGTTAGTATTGACTCAAGTCCACCTTTCTCAGTATTTTTCTTCCACTTATCAGAATCTGAGCTCTCTGTATTTGTTTCTTTTGAATAAGTTTCACTGTACTGCAACAAAGGTCTCTAAAGCAGTGGCCTATCCATCTGGTCTACCTGCATCCCCAACCCCTGGCAGGAGCTGGGCACCAAGGAAGGAAACATGAATAGGTGCCCAGAGGTGCAAAGGGTCATTTAGAAAAAGTGCAGATTCATGGAGGTGTGAATGACTGAGAAATACAGATGATGGCCACAAGCCAAGGGACCAAGGAAGACAGCGACCGACCCTTGTCCAGAAAATGAGGTGTCAGGTGTGGGAGAAAGGGCTGGCCTCCCAAACCCAGGTGGTAGGAGACTTGCTCACCTGAACCAGAACAGGCATAGGGATCAGAATGACCAGAGGATTAATTAGAGAAATGTCTTTGAGCCATACTATGTTCCTCATCCTAGACTAAATTACTTTTAGTCCTAGACTAAATTACTCTGACTCACTTTTCCTCTTAATTCTATCAACAGCCTTTGAAGTGGGCATACTTAATACCCTGACTTTACAGGTAGGAAAACTGAGGCACAGAGAGGTGAAGTGACTTGCCCAAGAATGCACCACTGATCACTGGAAGAGCCAGAAAATGGGAACCCAGCCAGCTCATAGGTGGAGAGGAGGGCCCCCTTGGACTGACCTTTTAAAATATACAGTCATTCCATGTTCTGAGAAACAGCCCCAGGCAATGTCCTGGAATCTGATTGCTAAGAGTCTCCAAGTGGCCTGGCTTGTACCCAACCCAGGGCCTTTGCACCTGCTGTTCCCTGCCCCAGACATTTCACTTCTCATCATTCAGGTCTCAGCTCCAATATCCTTATCTCATTTCCAGAGCATCCTGTCTAAAAGATCACATCTTTTATTTTAAATTCTTCACAGAGCAAATTCCTCTCTGAAATCATGCCTTTGTTAATTAATGTATTGTCTCTTTCTTCCCCGAGTTCAGGTGCTTGTCTGTATTTGGTCAGGCTCTGCCTTTGTGCCTAACCTTAGACCTGTCTCCCAATCTCATTCTGCACCCCTGAATGTTTGTGACTTCTTCATCTTCTCACTATACTGCCCTGCAGAAGAGAAAAATAACACTTACTTGTCACATGAAATAAGGAAAAGAACAAAAGTGAAATCTGAGAATAGACTTTTAAAAAAAAATTGACAACAAAGAGATTAGAGTCATGGAGATTCTCTTCTCCTGAGAAAATAAATGCTGCTTTTGCTCAAATCCTTACCCTTCTCTGGTTCTGGGAGAAATTGTCTGTACAATATCAGGTTAGTGAGAAATTGTCTGTACAATATCAGGTTAGTGAGAGAAGGTTTCCTGAAGCCCCTAAAATAAGGTAGGGTGCAACAGCCAGACCCCAAGATGGTCCCCTCTGACCCTGGCCAACAGGTATTCCTTCCCTTGTGGTTCCCGCCCACATTGAAGGGGGCTGTGCAACCAGTAAGATATGGCAGACATGGCTGTGTGACTCCTGAGGCTGGGTTGTAAGAGATCTTGTGGCTTCTGCCTTGCTTTCTCTTGGATCACCTCCTCTAAGGGAAGCCAGCTACCATGATGTTAGGATGTTCAAGCAGCCCTATGGAGAAACCAAGGCCTCCTGCCAACAGCCAGATCTGATTCACCAGCCTTGTATGTGGGCCATCCTGGTAGTGGATTCTTTAGCCCTAGCCAAGCTTTTAAATGGCTGTAGCCCTGGTCCACATCCTAACCACAATGTTATAAGAGACCCTGAGAGGGAACCACCCAGCTAACTCACTTCCAAATTCCTGATCCACAGAAACTGAGATGATAAATGTCTGTTGTTGTTTTGAGCCACTAAGTTTTTGAGGTGGTTTGTTATACAGCAGTGGGTAACTAATACATCAAGCTATGTCAGTAACCACCAACATTGTTCTTCCAAGCCCACACAGTTATCAGAGTCAGAAAAAAATCCTCTCAATGGCCTATGACATGACCTCATGAGACCTGGCTCCTGCTACCTCTCTCCTTTGCTTCATACCTTCTCCAGCACAGAGTGGCTGTTGATTCCAACCACTATGACTCTCCAGCACATTTGCCCAGGCCTGCTCCCTCTGGGGGATTTGGTTTTGCTGTGCTCTCAGCCTGGAGTCCTTCCTGCAGTGAGCCTCATTTCCAGTTCTCTCACTCCTTCAGCGCTTTCTGTTCAAATGCTCTCTCCCCAGAGACTTTCCTGACCTCCCTTCCTAAAATAGCTGTCTCTCTCCACCTTCTCTACCATCTCACCCTGCCTTGTTCTTCTTCCTAATACCTGACACAGCATACATTTATTTTTGTTTATTACCTGTCTTCTCTTATTAGATTGTAAGGTCCGAAAGGACTTGGCAATCACCTATTGGGTTTCCTGCTGATGCACAACCACCTGAACAGTGTGGGGCACCCTCAAAAATGATTGGTTGACACTATGGAAAACAGTATAGAGATTCCTTAAAGAACTAAAAGCAGAACTACCATTCGATCCAGCAATCCCACTACTGGGTATCTACACAAAGGAAAAGAAGTCATTACATGAAAAAGACACTTGCACATACATGTTTATAGCAGCACAATTCACAATTGCAAAGACAGGGAACCAACCTAAGTACCCATTGACCAAAGAGTGGATAAGGAAAATGTATAGACACACCATGGAATACATGGAATACTACACAGCCATGAAAAGAAACAAAATGATGTCTTTTGCAACAACTTGGATGGAGCTGGAGGCCATTATTCTAAATGTAGTAACTGAAGAATGGAAAACTAAATATCATATGTTCTCACTTGTAAGTGGGAGCTAAGCTATGAGGACTGACAGGCATAAGAATGATATCATGGACTTTGGGGACTCAGGGGGAAAGGTTGGGAAGGAGGTGAGGGATAAAAGACTACATGTTGGGTACAGTGCAGTCAATGTGCCACACTGTACATTTTGGTGGGTGCACCAAAATCTCAGCAATCACCACCAAAGAACTTATCCATGTAGCCAAAATCCACCTGTATTCCAAAAACTATTGAAACGTAAAAACAAAAGAAAAAAAAATAAAGCCCAATACTTTATGATCGGTTAAGTGGGGCATGGTGGCTCATGCCTGTAATCCCAACTACTCAGGATGCTGAGGCAGGAGGATCACTTGAGCCCAGGAGTGTGAGGCTGCAGTGAGCCATTATCACATCACTGCACTCCACCCTGGGTGACAGAACGAGACCTTGTCTCAAAAAATTAAAAAAATATATTGGTGGCCGGGCGCAGTGGCTCACACCTGTAATCCCAGCACTTTGAGAGGCCAAGGTGGGCAGATCACGAGGTCAGAAGATCGAGACCATCCTGGCTAATGCAGTGAAACCCCATCTCTACTAAAAATACAAAAAAAAAAAAAAAAAATTAGCCAGGCATGGTGGCGGGTGCCTGTAGTCCCAGCTACTCAGGAGGCTGAGGCAGGAGAATGGCATGAACCCAGGAGGCGGAGCTTACAGTGAACCAAGATAGCACCACTGCACTCCAGCCTGGGCAACAGAGTGAGACTCTGCCTCAAAAAAATAAATAAATAAATATATATATATATATAACATATATATAATATATATAACATATATGTATATATAACATATATGTATATATAACATATATGTATATATAACATATATGTATATATAACATATATGTATATATAACATATATAATGTATATAACATATATGTATATATAACATATATAATATATATAACATATATGTATATATAACATATATAATATATATAACATATATGTATATATAACATATGTTATATATACATATATGTATATATAACATATAACATATATATAACATATATGTATATATAACATATATGTATATATAACATATAACATATATAACATATATTTATATATAACATATAACATATATAACATATATGTATATATAACATATATGTATATATAACATATGTATATATAACATATATAAAACATATATGTATATATAACATATATAAAACATATATGTATATATAACATATATAAAACATATATGTATATATAACATATATAACATATATGTATATAAACATATATAACATATATGTATATATACATATATAACATATATGTATATATAACATATATAACATATATGTATATATAACATATATGTATATATAACATATATATAACATATATGTATATATAACATATATGTATATATAACATATATATAACATATATGTATATATAACATATATATAACATATATGTATATATAACATATATATAACATATATGTATATATAACATATATATAACATATATGTATATATAACATATATATAACATATATGTATATATAACATATATATATAACATATATGTATATATAACATATATATATAACATATATATAAGTATATATATGTATATATAACATATATATAACATATATATAAGTATATATATGTATATATAACATATATATAACATATATATAAGTATATATATGTATATATAACATATATATAACATATATATAAGTATATATATATATGTAATGTTGCAGATTAAAAATGGCCAAAAATCACTTGATGCTCCAGAAGGGTGTCTGTCTCCCATGTTTCCTGGCTCTGACCTGCCTCTGCAACTTTTTTTTTTGCAACGGAAAGTGGTAGAAACGATAGCATGTGCCTGCCAAGGTGAGGCCCATGGCGCCTTGCAGCTTTCCTTTCCACACTCTTGGAATGCTGAGTCCACAGTGCTGTGAGGAAGCCTCGTCTCGTTCACTGGCCCAGGAATAGGGGAGTCCACATGGAGGGGAACCAGACCCTGGTGGAGAGCCCACACAATTGCTAAATATATAAGGGAAGGCATCTCATGTTCCTCCCACCCCACCCCATCCTCCAGCTGAATGAGGCCACACACGTGGGCCCAGGCAAAGACAGCATGGAACCACCAGACAACCCATGTAAAAAGGAAGCATACTGATTTTCTGTATGCTCTCAACACTCCTGACACCAAATATGTGGGAGATTCTCTCACACCAACCAATGCTCCACTTGTCAAGCACACTGATTTTCTGTATGCTCTCAACACTCCTGACACCAAATATGTGGGAGAGTCTCTCACACCAACCAATTCTCCACTTGTCAGCAGACACGGACTGGGTGTCCCACAAGTTAGCTCAATTATGACACTCACTATCCAAAATTAGTGCAGACTCCAATGATTAAGGGCTCAATTCCACAAGACTGTCCCCACCTAGCTTCAAATACTCATCATAACTCCCCAGTTGTGACCTGTGCTTCTGACAAAGCAGCTGTAAACTGGGAGTCCCGATAAGAACACATGGACACAGGGAGGGGAACAACACACACCAGGGCCTATCCGGGGGTAGCAGGCAAGGGGAGGGAGAGCATTAGGACGAATACCTAATACACGTGGAGCTTAAAACCTAGATGACAGGCTGATAGGTGCAGCAAACCACCATGGCACATGTATCCCTGAACTTAAAGCAAAATAAAAAATAAAAAATTACAACTACCTCCGCCAAAAAAAAATTGGGGGTTCCCATGGCCCCCTCCTCAGGTTTGATAATTTGCTAGAATGGCTCACAGAACTCAGGGAAACACTTTCCTTACTATTAATGGTCCATAATAAAGGCTGCAACTCAGGAACAGCCCGATGGAAGACACTGAAGGAAAGGTGTGCAGAGAGGGTGCAGCGTTTCCCTGCCTCATCAGGTGTACCACCCGTGTTCACCTACCTGAAAACTCCCCAGATCCTGTTTAGGTTTTTATGGAGATTCCATTATGTAGGTGTGGTTGATTAAATCATTGCCCACTGGTGATCAATTCAACCTCCAGCCCTTTTGCCCTCCCTGGAGGTCAGGAGGTGGGGCTACAAATTCCAATCCTCTAATCAGATGGTTGGTTCCCCTGGCAACCAGCCCCTATCCTTTGGGGCTTTTCAAAAGCTACCTCATTAACATAAACTTAGATATAAGTGAAATAGGGTTTGTTATGAATAACAGAAAGGCACTCCTGTCACCTCTATCACTCCCAGGAAATTACAAGGGTTTTGGAGAAACGTGGGATGAAGACGTTTCTTATTATACCGTGAAAGCATACCATGGAAGGTGAGAAACAATGAGTTGTTTTATATGTCACTGCATTTTGGGGGCTGCTTGTTACACAGCAATAGATAATTGATACATTCCATGAGTAAGTAGCTGCCTGACAGACCTTCCTTCATCTACCCTCAGCCCCTCCAATCCATCTCCACACTGAAGCCAGGACAATGTTGGAAAATACACATGCTGGTGTCACCGCCCAGCTCACTGGGAACAACGCAAAGGTACCTATTGCTTTGGGGATAAAGAGCAAGAGCCATAGATGATGAACCCTTTCCTATTCCAGCCTCTCCTACTGTGCTGAGCCTCATAATCCTCCCCTCTACCTTCCAGAAGCTCTAGTATGTGGCCAGTTCCGTAAGAGCTTCGTATGTCCTGCCACTGTGGGGTACTTGAACACGCTATTTGATATGGTTTGGTTCTGTGCCCCTACCCAAATCTCATCTCAAATTGTAATCTCCATGTGTCAAGGCCAAAACCAGGTGGTGAGAATCAGAACATGAGGGTGGTTTCCCCCATGTGTTCTCGTGATAGTGAGTGAGTTTCATGAGATTTGATGGTTTTATAAGTACCTGGCATTTCCCCTGCTTGCACTCACTCCATCCTGCTGCTCTGTGAAGAGGTGCCTGCTTCTTCTTTGCCTTCCGCCATGATTGTAAGTTTCCTGAGGCCTCCCCAGCACTGTGGAACTGTGAGTCAATTAAACCTCTTTCCTTTATAAATTACTCAATCTCAGGTAGTTCTTTATAGCAGTGTGAGAATGGACCAATAGAGTGTTCCTCTGCCTGGAATGCTCTCTCCCCACTCCCACAGCTAGGCAATGCCAACACAACCTTGAGACACCAGCTTCAGTATCACCTCCACAGGAAAGCACTTCTGTAATGCTGACATCTTATGTAACAATGGTCCACACACAAATATATTTTTAATTTCACACACACACACATGCACACATGTACACACATAGTGAGACTCCAAGACAAAAAAAAACTCTCTTCATTCTAACACATCCACGAGTGGAACTTCTCAGTGAGCATTTACTGAGCAACAACCAGCTTCAAGACACCATGAAGAGTCCTTAGGTCCTTATTACTTCTTTTGAAAATAATGTTATGAAGTGATCAGTTCTGAAATGGTAGAGGAAAATCTAGTTAAAAACAGAATGTAGTTGTAGATTTGTCAAACAGATGGTTAGTGTTAAACATTTTTTGGACAGGGTTGCCTCCAACATGTTGTCTGTGCTGTGCTGTATCCAAGAAATCCTTCCCTTCCTCAATTACAGGGATGAGTGTCCTGCTTGGAATCCAGCCTGGCCTTTGGCTCAATAGAAACTCCACAGACAGCAGGAGAGCTGAGGCTCCATTGTGGCCATGCAGCCTTGTGTGAAAATTCTAACAGCTTCTCCTCCCTTGGAAATGTTTCCACCATCTGTTTCCCCATACCCAGGGGCCAGGATGGGTGAGGTGCTCAGATCAGGGCCAAAATCTAAGGAGGCAGGGTGCAAACATCAAGTAATCGAGGTAATTCATATTTTAATGTAATGTTTATTTAGCATTTCTGAATTAATGCAAAAAAATAGACAATGCAGAAAATACCAACATTTTAACTAAAGATGGGATCTGACGCAGTTGGCATTAGGAAAAGGGAGGGAAGTGAGTCTCGCAAAATACTGCCTTAAAATACTATTTATAGGCCGGGCACGGTGGCTCACGCCTGTAATCCCAGCACTTTGGGAGGCTGAGGCAGGTGGATAACCTGAGGTCAGGAGTTCAAGACCAGTCTGGCCAACATGGTGAACCCCGTCTTTATTAAAAATACAAAAATTAGCCAGGCATGGTGGCGGGCACCTGTAATCCCAGCTACTTGGGAGGCTGGGGCAGGAGAATTACCTGAACCCAGGAGACTGAGGTTGCAGTGAGCCATGATTAAGACACTGCACTCTAGCCTGGGTGACAGAGAGAGACTCTGTCTCAAAAAGAATATATATATATATATATATATATAAAATTTATCTTGAATATTGAGGTTTTCCACTGCCCTTTAAATTTTGCACCTGGGGCCAACGCCTCACTTGCCTGCCCCTGGCCACGCCCACACCATGTGAATTGCTCTTGGGTCTCCTCTCCCTCTCCACGGCCACCACCCTAGTGTTTTCTATTGTATCTGGCTTGAACAACTACAGCCAGCTCCTAACCATCCCCTCCATGCCCCAGCCTTATCCAACTCATGAAATGTCACTACCACTTAACAGGCCACTCAAGACCAAATTGAGGATTCATTCTTGCTTCACTCCTTTCCTCTGAAGCCTGAGTCTCACCCCCACCCACCTGCAAGTCCTATCAATTCCACCTTCGTCTCCTACTGTCTAGAAATCACTAGACACCACCCCCTCTTCCCTGTCCCACGCCATCACCTGCAGCTCGGATTATTGCAACTGACTGCATGGAGTTTCTCAGCTCCTTTCCGTCCTCTGCCCAGACTGTCCCGGAATATGGACAGATTGCACTGTGGGAATGCCGTTATCAGATGGTTCAGTGCTAAAGATAACTGAGTCTTACCATAATAATGTTATTCGCTTGCCAAGTCTTTCTAGTTCATTCAAAGAGACGTTTCTCGTAGGTGCTGGTGTGCCTTCAACATTTCCGTCACACTTGCTAATTACTTTTTAAACAAAGGAGAGCTTTGCTCAGATCATTGGCAGGCGATGGCATCTAACCCAGGTTTTCTCAGTCTCAGCACTGTGGACAATATGGGCTGAATAATTCTTCGGTGGGTGGGCAGGAGGGCCATCTGTAAGCTAATAAGCAGCACGCCTGGTCTCTACCCCCTGGATGGTAGGAGCAAGGCCCTCTTCCCCACATGTGACAACCAAAGATGTCTCTAGACACTTCCAGATGTCCCCATGTAGACAAAACCACCCCTGTTTGAGATCTACTGGTTTAGGCACACTTGTGCACGTTGTTGTTGTTGTTGTTGTTTTTTATCATTGTTCTTTCCTTTACTCTATCTTCCACTTAAGGGAGGTGACGCTGGCTTTCCATGCATATTCATGATATCAAAACTTTAAAATGATTCTCACTCAGGTGTTTAAAGTTAATGTTACAGGCCAAGTGCAGTGGCTCACGCCTGTAATCCCAGCACTTTGGGAGCCCGAGGCGGGCGGATCATTTGAGGTCAGGAGTTCAAGACCAGCCTGGCCAACATGGAGAAACCCTGTCTCTACCAAAAATACAAAAATTAGATGGGCCTGGTGGCACACACTTGTAGGGTCCAGCTACTCAGGAGACTGAGGCAGGAGAATCACCTGAACCCAGGAGGTGGAGGTTGCAGTGAGCTGAGATCACACCACTGCACTCCAACCTGGGCGATAGACTGAGACTTTGTCATAAATAAATAAATAAATAAATAAATAAATAAATAAATAAATAATTAAATATAAAAGTTTATGTTATAGAACAATGGTAAATAGCACCTCATGGCCTAGTTCTTGACACAGATGGGGCAAAATTTCTGAAAAGTGAACAGACAGGTAACACCTATCCCACTGATCACTTCTCCCATTAAATGTCAAGTAAACTTTCTAAATTGCAAATGTCTGACCATGTCACTCTGCTCTTCTAAACCCTGCTGCCCTCTGGAAAAAGTTTTTTTTTTAAGCACACTTAATTCTTATTCTGAAGCACATTTAAAAGAAAGAGAGTATTGAAAATGAAAAATTTTGCTTAATTCTCAGTATACTCAGAGCTGCAAAAATCTATTGGTTTCTTGGGAAGAGCATAAAATATTCACAAAGCCTATAATTTTGTCTTTGGTCCCTTTATCTAAGAGCTTCCTTCCGTGGTAAGCAAAGTTTACAGGCATTTTCCCACCTAGAATCATTTTATTGTTAAGCACCCATCTTTGAATTATGAGTGATAAATATGACATCTCAGAAATCACCGGTAATATATTTGAGGTCAATCATCTAAAGGAGCCTTCACCTAGAAATTCCCAAACTAACAGTTCTTTATGACATATACAGCCTATCTATAATTTCCCATTCAAGCTTGTGTTTGGATTGGGCCAAATATCTGCACCACTTGCAGCTAGATGTGGCCATGCAACCAAGGTCTGGCCAATAGGATGAAAGCACATGTATGGAGTGTGGCCTAAGAGAAGCATTAAAGGGAATATTGGGGGCAGAATCTTTCTTTGCCTCACCTCTTTTCCTCTTAGCTAGAAGGCAGAAATGCTGCCTAAATTCAGCCAGCTCTCTAGGCAGTGAGGTAGAAGCCACCTGGTGAGGAATTCAGAGTAACAAGACAGAAGGAGCCTAGGTCCTGTGTTCATTAGCTCCAGCTGCCATAACAAAAGCACACAGATTGGGTGGCTTAAACAACAAAAATGTATTTTCTTACAGTTCTGGAGGCTGCAAGTCCAAAATCATGGTGCTGGCAAATTATGTTCCTGGTGAGGACTCTCTTCCTGGCTTGTAGATGGCCACCTTCTTGCTGTGTCCTCACATGGCAGAGGTGGCGGGGTAGGGGAAGAGATCTGATCTGGTGTCCCTTTTCTTATGAAGATACCAGTTATATTGACTTAAAAGCCCACCCTTATGAACCTTATACAATCTTAATTACCTCTCTAAAAGCACTGTCTCCAAATACAGTCACATTGGGGGTTAGAGCTTCAATGTGAACTTTGGTCAAGGAGCACCATTGAGGTCATAGCAGCTTCTAACAGCATAGAATCCTGAATTAGACTAAGATTTCTGCTACACAAGAGCAAGGGATGATTAAATCCCATTCAGTAATTAGGATCACCTCTCACTGACTCACATTCACACACACTCTAAGACACACAACTCCCAGCCACATGCTGAGCATGGTAACCCCATTTCCTACTTTAACCTTTAGGGGAGCCTGAGAGGTGGGGATCATTCTTACCCCCTGTCCAAAGTGGAGAAATGGAGGTCCCAAAAGAGCAACTCTCTTGGCAGGGTTGGAGAGTGAGTCTGTGCTGTCAAATGCCTCAGGTGTGCATTTCTGACAAGATACAGAGTAATCTGAGGATGGAGGAGGCGTGAAGGTGAATGGCAACCTAGACAAAGAACTCGGAAGAGATTGACGGAAATCTGTTCCTAAAAGCCCCATGTGTATGCTTATTGCAGCATTATTCACAACAGCAAAGACATGGAATCCATCTAAATGCCCATCAGTGGTAGGCTAGATAAAGAAAATGTGGTATCTATATAACATGGAATACTACACAGCCACAAAAAAGAAGGAAAACATGTCCTTTGCTGTAACATGAAGGGAGCTGGAGGCCATTATCCTTAGCAAATTAATGTAGGAACAGAAAATCAAATACTGCATGTTCTCACTTATCAGGGGGAGCTAAACAACAAGAATCCATAGATCCCAGGAGGGGCAGACTTGACGGTGGAAGGTGGGAGGAGGGAGAGGATCAGAAAAGATACCTATCAGGTACTAAGCTTACTACCCGGGTGACAAAGTTATCTGTACACCGAACCCCTGAGACATGCACTTTACCTATATAACAAACCTCCGCATGTATCCCTGAACCTAAAATAAATTTAAAAAAAAAAAAAAAAGAAAGAAAGAAAAGAAAAAGACCCACAAGTCATTCTTGCTGCTGGAGTCTTCTGGACTTTGGGTTGCTGTTGTTGTTGTTGTTGTCGTATTTTGTTAAAACATTCCTGTTCTTCTGAAAGGATACCTGGAGGCTTTATCTGGATTCCTAGGGTCCTCTATTCACAAAAAGTCAGTTGAACCACGTCTCTAATTTTGGGAAAATGTGGGTGTGTGTCCTAAGACCCTCATGGTGGGTAGAATAATTTGCTATAGGGCAAGTTGGAGAGTGACCAAGGATGCCTCAAATAATGTCTCCCTTTTCATTACGTGGGAGTGCCTTTCAGAATTACACAGCAAGGGTGAATTATACGTTGACTCATCATCTGTGACAAATTTCGTGCAGCTCATGGCTATCAACAGCAGCGCCCTTGCCAACAGCTTGCAGCAGCTGCCACTGATCAAGGCAGTCAGCTCGATCCCCGTCGCCTTCTGTGAAGGACCACGGGCTGGTCAGAAGCAGTCTGACAGGTCACAGAGCCAGCCCAGCTGTTGGGGGGATTAGCTGTAAGGAAAGCTGATCCTATGACAAATGCTTTAGGTATGTCCGCCCCTGGGAAACGTGACCTTCAAGGTTTGCATTATAGAACTTTGTTTGCTTCAAAAGATGGAGAACACTTTTGTTTTCTGAGTCCCCGGAGAATCATGATGCAGAGAGCTTTGGAGGTACC